>NW_027526203.1:342878645-343228645 GCF_048455015.1 Haemaphysalis longicornis | reverse complement strand
CCCTCCGAAGTTTAGCTTACTTTTTGAAAGAAGTCAATCTAATTGTTATGTTTTTTTTTTCCTGTTTGTTTATCGTTGATTTTCTTTTCCATCCCTGCTAGCGCGGTCTTTGTTTAATAGTGACTGTTTTTATTTCCGTTCTTTTTATTACGTTTAGGGTTCATCGCTCATTTCGAACCATTTAAAGCATGGATAAATGATTGGTCGTCAATGACCGTTCACAGGTGTTCGCGTTCTTTTATTTTTTTTTTATTTTTTGTGTCAGTCCACGCTCATACCTCTTTTATTTATTCTCGCAGATTGGTCAGTTTGTGTATAAATGAGACACAAATGTTCCAATGTGTTTTTTTTTTTGTATCTGCGCCTAATATGTATTTTGCAAGCGAAAGTGGCACTTGTATGTAATTGTAACTTGTATCAACGTTTTGAACCGCAGCACAAGACGAGGGACAAAAACGCAGAAGACACACATCACACTGTGTGTCTTCTCCTTTGTCCTTTTCCCTCGTCTTGTGCTGCACTTCGACACGTCATTATGTACCAACTCGCCAAAACCACTACTCTGCTGTAACTCGTATGCATTCATGTGACCAGTGCGTTGGCTACAACAGCACTTGCCTTGTTTACGAGGCACTTATGTCGTCAAGCACATCAGCGGCTTTATGATTATAACCCCCCCCCCCCCCCTCCACCTCCCAACATCCAGAATTGCTGTTGTTGATGCAAAAATGAAGATTTGAGTGATTTGTATTTGTTAAAATGCTATTTGGCGGCTACTTGGTTCATTTTCTTTCACTTATATTCCATTGGAGCATGATCGGGGCATTTTTGTTACAGTCGACAGATCTAGACCAACCACCGGCAGGCGACGATGGTGACTTGCTTGATCTTGTCCCCTCCATCATGCTGGCGTAATGGCTTGTAATAACTCAGCGAGGTTCTGTCCTTATACAGCTGCATTAAATGATACTAGCGTAGTCCTAACACTTCTATCAGAAAAAATACTTAAATTGTATTTTGGATGAAACAGGTTGGAGCTATTACATATTATATTTCCGTTTTTACCTTTTGTTAACATGTACTTCAATCTATTTCTGTGGCCATACATTGATGTGTAATTTATGCTGTGTGTTAACCTAGGAATTTGGAAAGCCAAGCATGTCCTCCTCAGAGAGATGCTTCGCCTTCACGTAAAATACGTGGACTTGTTTATTTCTTTTCGAGATATCGCACATTGCTTCTTAATTGTGTGTGAACCCATGCAAAGCTATTTGGTGTTTTTTATCTCTTACCCTCCGCATTTAAACCGCACTTGGGACGGCGAGATTCAGCGACCGTAATCATTCAGATTTTTTAGCCCATTTCAATAACTCCACCCTAAGTAAATACATTTGTAAATACATTTGTACCACACACGTGAATCTGACAACATCCAGTTTACAGGACGGGCCCGTACCTGATAATGCTACGATGACGCATCTAGACTCCGGTGGCACGCTTCACAATTCTCGCTCTCGCGCAGGAACACACACACACACGCGCCCGCACACACACACACGCGCACACACACACACGCACAGGCAGACACACACGCACACACCCGCACGCACGCACGCACGCACGCGAAAGCACAGAAACGCGCACCCACGCATGCACACACGCACACACGCACGCACCTGCAAACATGCGCAGACTCACCCACAAACACACGCAGGCAAGAACATGCACACACGTACACATAAACTCGCTCACACGCAAGCACATGAACACGAAGGCACACGTAGGTGCAAGCCAGAGCTCTTTGATGTAGATATCAAGTAACTGTGGGTCCTAGCATGTCAGGAAAATTTGACGCCATAGTAGCATCGCGATTCCATGCAATTCATTATCTTGCATTATATTTTCTCCAGAACCCGCCGCGGCGGCTCAGTGGCTAAGGCGTTGCGCTGCTGAGCACAAGGTCGCGGGTTCGATTCCCGGCCGCGGCGGCCGCTTTTCTGATGGAGGCGAAAAGCAAAAACGCCCGTGTGTACGAGATTTCGGCGCACGTTAAAGATCCCCATGTAGTCGAAATTAATCCGGAGCATCGCCTGCGTTGCATCGGCGCGTTAAACCCTGCAATCAATCAATTATATTTTCTCCAGATTCTTTCCGGTACAAATCAGAGTGCTACTCAGAGATTCTTGATCAATTTGGTAGCAAATTCCCGGGCCTTGCCTGTACCTGGAAATATTCATAAGAAGATACGCAGCACGCTCGTCCCACGCCGGGGAGCTACGAATACAGTCAAACCCGTTTATAGCGAACTGCAATATGCACCGCGATTTGCTCGATATATCCAATAGTTCGATATAGCCGAACCCGCCTATAACGAGCTTATTGTTATGAGTTCGCATTGCGTGGTAGCCCCCCCCCCCCCTCCCCTCCTCAACCTCACCATCCCAGCATGCAGAAACGAACACAGTAAAGTAGCCATTAACCATACCTAAAATAATCCATTTATTGCCATTAATAAAGCTTTTTTCCGCATTCACGGCCTATTTTGCAAAAAAAAAAAAAGCGGTGATTTTTGTTTTTACTTTCGTTTTGGCGGCTACAACTAGCATAGCATTCTCTACACGAAACATTGTTTGCAATTGTTTGCAGCAGTACGAGTCTGCGTTCTCCAAAATCGAAGAAGCATCGGCGGAGCACGTCGACTGCCGAAAGCGCTTCACTATAAGCATCGGACGGCTTTCACTCGCGACATCATCGGCAACGTTGGCGAGCTCTTCCCACAGTTCACCGATGCTGCTGTTTTGGTCCGGACTCGCTGACTGGGCGGGTTCCGTCGTAAGTCCCACGCGTCGGAAATAGTTACGGAAAGTGTCGGCCGTCACGTCGTTCCGTGCAAGGCGCAGTGTCCCAGTCGCGGCTCTTGCTCCGTGGTCGCGGCCAATCCACATCACAATCGCCACTCCGAGACCATGCATTTCGGCGGCCATTCTAGCCGCGCGGAGTTCGATATATCGGATGTGAACTTCGTTATAAGGAATATGTTTCCCATGCATTTCCGTAACTGAAATATTTTTGTTCGATATACAGCATAATTCGCTCTATCCGGGTTTGTTATAGCCGGGTTTGACTGTACAGTGTGGCTTAGGCGCACCACCTGCGTGTATAGGAAAAGTGACGTCCCTTGCTCAGTGTAAGACCACCGTGATTTCAGGGTTGCGGGCAGCGAAAACACAACTACCCAGGCTACAGTCATCACACAACGGCGACGCAAAAATTAGCAATTTAAAAAAGTGAAAAGCAAGCACTCGGGAAGGTTCCCTTAGCAACCAGTACCCGTGCGCAGCTGGTCAGCCTAAACGAATATATCCAGATACCCGTTACTGCATGACTGCGACAAAGGGCAGCGAAGACGCGGGTGCCATACCGGTCGCGGTGGCCGCAATTCAGATGGAGGCGAGAAGGAACAACGTCCCCGTGTCGAGATTTCGCAGAACGGTAAAGATTTGCATGTGGTTGTAATTTATCCGGAGCCCACCACTATCGCGCGCTTATGTGTTGCGGCAGCGTGTTGCAGTCGCAAAATTTGAATTTTTTAGATGCGACGCATCTCTTCCTCTGAGGCATGTCCCTCCTGCGTCGTCGCGCCGTCCGTCCACAGCCCTCCTCCGTTCTTCCCTCCCACAGCTGTGTGCAACACTCTCACTCCGGCTCATTAGCTGACGCGCTTGTTTGGGCGCGCTTCACTACGTTAACAACTGCTCCGGCGCGCGCGGTGTGCGCAAGTGCGCGCATGCGTGACTCTCCTCCGCTGTCTCTTCTCCTTCAGGCGATGTGAATATAAAGCGGGTAGAGCGCTGCGGCGGTGCAGTCAGCGCTCGCTCTCGTTCGACTCCGCGTGACTTTGCTTGACGACTCCGTGCTCGACTTGATTCTTCCGATGAAGACGTGATGGAAGCGACGGTCCCTTCAGCGAGTGGGCTGACACAATCCAATACCAGCGTCAGCGCAAACGCTCAAAGCAACGTTACGACCAATTGAACCCCCCGATGCGTCGCATCACATCAGGGTTCCCTCGCGGGAAAATGGGCGTAATTTTTTTAAAGCGCACCGAGCGCAGTGCAGGTCGCGTTGACGTCATGCGTGTACACGGGCCCCCGCGTTCGAAAGTCGCCGTATAGTCACCGCGTCAGCAGGCGCAGATTAGTTATTTCGCCGCTGCCTCAGCTGGCTGCAATGCGCGTCTGTCGCAGCCACGTGAACGCTGCGACTATTGCTAACGCTGGATCATGTATTCTTGGACAATGCGTCAGACTGCCCAGTTTGTGTTATCTGTTACAGTAAAAGGTCCGTTTCTTTTTTCAACGTTGTGAACGGAACGTTGAAAGGTAGTTTCAGAAAGTGACAGAATATCTCGCGTTCGTGGCAGGCATTCAATTAATCTGCTTGGGTTTTCCCGTGGTTCGAAAAAAAGCAAGAGCGCATCATACAGGACGGAAAGAGAAGTATAAAAACACTTGGCAAGTGTTTGTCAAGTTCTCTTCGTGTTCCGCCTGATGCGCTTGTTTCTTTAAAACTTATGTATTGATCAGCCCAACTTTTCACTCTTGTTTTGGGCGTTATTATCTGGTAATTACTGGGGGCATTGCTGGAGGTTAATTTTTGCCAGTTGCTTTAAAAGTTTTTCGGACGTGTCGATTTCGAAATGTGCACAATTGAGTATTTATTGTTCTTGACTTTTTTTTGTACATTTTAATATTGAAGCTCCTCTTTCACAGCACAAAAAGTACCCAAAAACATTGATAAATGATCATACATACGTGCAAAACCTTCTTTGTTAGCCGAATTTTCCCGTTTTCTGGAATGTTTCGTTTATTTAGGAAGACGGCTTCGTTCACGGCCGCCAAGGCGTCCAACCACGCACTATTTTATTGATTTCTTTGATGCGCTCACCAACAGTGCTGTGCCTTCTCGGGTGAGACACTGGGTAAATGAGGAATATAAAGCATACAGAGACAACACATAAGCAAGGATAGTAAATCAAAAATGGGTTAAAGAAATGTGTGCGTATACGGGTGTTTCATAGAGACTAATTAATTTTAAAAAATGGGATATTGAAAGTAAAATTGTTTTTCTTGCGGTAAGTGATCAGAGGCCGTGGCTGGGGCCAAGTTATATTTAGGGAATATGTAACTTGACATGGTTAATCACCGTTCTAATTATCCTAAGTTAGGTGCTTTGTTGAAATGATTAACTTGTAGGGGATCATGAGTCCATCTCGTATCGATTATTAAGTTTTCGAAATCGAACTGCGTGCAGAAGTACAGCACTCAGAACCTCAGCTCACCAGATGCGCGTAAAGGGCTCCGGGCCGAAGGTGAGCGCCGCAAAGCTGCGCCTTCAAGCTCATGTCACTCGAAGCTGTACATGTCACACGCACGCCGCGCTATATCTTCGGCCCAAACACAGGCAAGGGGCACCTGAACAGTCGAAAAGCATCTGATAGCGGGATTTCTAGATTAAAAAGTTCCCAGTCTCTTTTACTTTTATTTTCTTTTACATTATTAGCGCATGCATCATGGTTGCCGCACGCAAACGGCGGCAGGTCACGGCCGCATTCGGCAATAGTTATGAGAAGTCACATTTGGGCGGGCGAGGAGGTTTCAGCGGATGACGGCGCCGCTTGCCTCTTTTCGGGCCGAAAGATAAAAGCCCGGCGTGCGTGTGACGTCCATGGCTCCGAGTGACTTTTTGCTAAAATTTTTATTTAAGGAATTCGCTATGCTTTTCTTGTAATGCTAGAGCGCTGGCTTCCCTTTTTGTATACGAATATAACGCACAAGGTTATTACGTCAAAACAATCTTCGGTGGGCCCATGGGACCATCGAAACAATAATGATAATTACGCCCATCTTCCCGCGAGGGAACCCTGATGGGATGCGACGCACCAGGGGGGAGCGTTTGGACTGACGCTGGTATTCGATTGCGTCAGTCCACTCACTGAAGGGACTGTCGCTTCCATCACGTCTTCATCGGAAGATCTTGCACGGAGGTATCGTCAAACAAAGTCAAGTCAAGTGCGAGAGCGAGCGCTGGACTGATCCGGCGCCGTGCGCTCCCCGGCTTATATTCCCGCTTTTGAAAGGAGAGGAGCCGGGGGGGGAAGGGGGGGGAGGAAGAGTCGCGCGCACCCAGAGCAGCGAAGCGCACACGCGCAGCTGTTGTTATGATAATGAGACGGAGTGAGAGTGCGCACACATGCGCGCACCCAGAGCAGCGAAGCGCACACGCGCAACTGTTGTTATGATAATGAGACGGAGTGAGAGTGTTGCGCACAGCTGTCGGAGAGAAGAACGGAGGAGAGTTGCGCATGTGCAGTGAGCGTGCGGACAACGCCGCCGCAGGAAGGACATACCCCCGAGCAAGAGATGCGTCGCATCTAAAAAAAGCGCTCCGACATTGGGAATGAGCGTCTTGGGTTACTGTGTTACTGGGGGGGGGGGGGGGGGGGGATATACCCCTGAAAGTGAAGTTAGGGAGGCCATGTTTTGGCCCAAACGGATAACCATTGTACCACCATGGTAACGGAATGACTACCCTGAACTGATAATAGAAAGAGCAGAAGACCGATAGCGCTATGAACAAATGAAATAAAGAAATTAAGCGTAAATGACTTATTCGGACAAAGCAATATAAAAGCAGTTGCACTCTCACGGGCAACGCCCTTGATAGGCTGATCATACATACATACATACATACATACATACATACATACATACATACATACATACATACATACTAAGCTATCTAGCGATAATTCGCGGAAAAAGACGCCGTGAACGATGCCGAGGGTGCGAAGTACTGGGACGCGAATTGTCTTTCGTGTGGCGCTTGTAATTTACAGTGCATTTACTGCACCTCAAAATCATTTAAAACTAGGGGGCTGTGCGAATGTTCGAAAATATCGAACATTACTCGAATATCAAATATGATATAATCGTATTCGCTTCAAAAACTATGTATTCGAAATGTTTCGAATATTCGAACGGGTTCGAATTATCGACTATTATCGAATATTTGGGTTGAATTAGTTTTAGGGGGGACGCGTCTTTCAACTTCGGAAAAAGGACCACAGCATTATTTTTTTGAAAGCCGTATATTCGGCTTCTGTGTTTTCTATCCTGTGCATATGCAAGGTTTTTCCGCCGAAAACCGTCGAAAAGTGGCACAATGTCAGCGCAAATGGGCGGTGGCAAATTTTCGGAGCGCTGTATCTCCGCAACGGTGCCACCGATCGCGGCCATTTTGGTACCCATTGGATCGGCCCAGCGATCCTCTTTCCGGTCCTACCCGCTGCGGTGGCTCAGTGGCTAAGGCGTTGCGCTGCTGAGCACGAGGTCGCGGGTTCGATTCCCGGCCGCGGCGGCCGCTTTTCTGATGGAGGCGAAAAGCAAAAACGCCCGTGTGTACGAGATTTCGGCGCACGTTAAAGGTCCCCAGGTGGTCAAAATTAATCCGGAGCCCTCCACTACGGCGCGCCTCATCGCCTGCGTTGCGTCGGCGCGTTAAACCCTACACTCAATCAATCAATCAATCAATCTCTTTCCGGTCCTTACCGTCTATTTTATCTTCGTTCATTCCCAAACGCACGAATGGCAGAAATAGAAAGGCGCACAAACGAAGTGAGGTATAGACGCTGAAGCGCGGTTGGTTTTTCTGTCGGCGCGCGTTGAAACGGCCCTCTTGATTGGGCGTCGCTGCGGCCTTTCAAGATGGCGGCCACCTGAACTGCGTAATGCGCGTTTCTAAGTTCATTTGCACAGCTTCGGTCGGACAAGTTTCTGTTCAATCATTTTATCTGCTGCGGTATTCAACAAAGACATTATCGCGATGGGAACGCCTGAGATCACAAGTCATATTACGGGAAGTTGCGTGTCTCGAAAGGCGTTTCAGCCACCGAACGCTTTTCGTGGTGCGAGTGACGTTACCCTGGAGGGGGAAACGCGTTGTGCGCGCTTGTGATAGCGGTTCGCGCAGTGAACTTTTCGCCTTATTTGCGATGCTTACACGCTTAGTTATTGCTGAGCTTGGCAGAATGCTGGCTAGCCTTGGGAAAGAAACAGGCGACGCGTCAAAAGCTTCGGCGCGCACGGCCTAGCTGCTGCGCGTTGGAGCATCGCCTGACTACGCAACCTGGTACGATTGGGCGCCAGTAGTTGTAATTATTACCTGTGACTTTAAATTTACTCTTAAGCGCGACCTGACGGGCCATGTCAGGGGTAAACAAAGTATGACATGTTGCGGTATACGACCGCCGCGATGCGGGTGAGCCATATCGCTTTCTTGCGCAACGTTTCCCGTGCACTTTGAGTAATCATGCAAGCAGGTCTGAGTTAGGAATAAGAACGTGTCGACCGCGTTAAAAACGTAGCTTGCAGTCGTTGATTTTAACAAATTCATTTTTTCATTGAAATAATATTACCAATACATACATCTATAGTTTAGTGCATATTGGATGCCCTGAATTTGACCAAAAAAGTCCATGTATTGTAGTTGGAGTTAATGCAGAATATTACACCAAGCTTCAAAGTAACTCATTTGTATGCTTTGGTATGTAAACTTTTGGCAATGAACGCCTGCACGGAAGCTGCTGCTCTAGGCAAGGATATAAAGAATAAAAGAAGTAAAAAAAAAGAGTGCTTAGATTGTTGCCATGATCACTGCAGAGGGTCGTTTTGCAGTGCAATACAAGCAACCAGCTAACCTACTTTGCATTGAAAGCCATCCCCCCCCCCCCCCCGCCCTTTTTCCGCAAACTGGGCAGTGTACGCTTCAAAGAAAAGCTGAAATTGATGTTTTATGGAAAGAAAAAGGCTGTAAAATGCTCTCTAATTTCAAGGCAAGGCATTCCAGAAGCCCCGTGTTAAAAAAAACACGAAAGACTACATTTGATGAACGAAATCTATTTTTCAACTTCGGAATCCGTTTTCTCAAAACAGTTTTTTTTGCCAGCTACGTCTCTTCTTTTAGTGATATCTTCGTGACCTGTAGGTCTATTTTTAATTCCGTTTTTTTGCTTTGCATTCCTTGACGAACAGTTCAGACTGTGACACTCTTGGTTTTTCAGGTTTACATTTTGTGATTTTTTTATTCAAATGGTCATTCATTGTCTAAATGCCTGTAGTACATTCACCTCTAAAAAACTGAAAACTAAAAAAAATTGTGCTCTAATAAAAAATATAAGACTCTCACGACCTCGTCCATTCATTTGGGAATGCAAAGTACTTTGAACAAGTTTTCTATCATGTTTTATAGGCCGCTGAAGCTCGGTACAAGGTGTACAGAAAGAAAATCTTACAAATTTTCAAAACATCGCTTTGAACTTTTTATGGTGTTATCACAAGACTATTTCCAGTTGTTGTGCTAATTTCCATCAAAATTGACAAAGAAATCAAAAGGTTAATTTCGAAAGCCACATCCCCCCTTAATTATTCGATATTCTATTCGATATTCGAAGCTAGACATTCGTATTCGATTCGCATTCGAAGATGTGATATTCGCACACCCTTATTTAAAGCTCGAAGTGCATCAGCACGCACGGATGATGACGCTCATCACACAAGCAATACACAACCTGCGTCACAGTGCTTCGCACCCTCGGCATCGTTCACGGCGTGGAGATGTGTGATTTTTTCACTCTCCCACGCGCACGCCCAGTGAACCCAAAAGTTCGGAGATCCGCGCAGTAACACAGCAAGACCACAACGTGTACGCGGTTAGTGGTAGAGCCAAATAATGCTTCCTCCAGATTACAAAAGACGGAGCCGCCAACAAGGGTGGGAAATTCGATTGCGGGCGCTGTCAGGCTGCGGAACTTTCAGAAAGCCTAGCGCTAAAACTATGGGCCTCAGAAGAATTGTACCGGCATGAATGCCATCAGAAGAGCCAAAGGGAGGGAATGTTGGGAACAGAATTTCGATATTGGGCAATTTTTTTCATTGGGGCTTGCAGAAACACGGGCACCCCGAAAACCTATGCTTTAAATGCAGACCATTTCAGTAACTCACGATGTCACCCGCGTTGACGTCCGTAGTCGTAGTCCGCACCCCTCCCCCTACACTATATAAAAAAAAAATACCATCCGGCGCCTGGTTCCGATCCCTCGACCCTGCGGGCGGAACGCAATGTACATGGTGCTCTACCCACTGCGCCACAAAGCCGACACAGAATGGGAGGCTACGAACGCGCCTTATATCCTTGACTCATTCAAACTACGTCAAGAAGCTGCTGATACAACGCATTCACTACCACCAACTCCCCAAACACTAAACGTTAACGCAATACACCCACCCCCTATGCGACGCATTTACTCGAGTCCCCCTCGCGGGGAGATGGGCCCAATTTTTCTTTTTGCTCATATTTCTTACTCGTTTGTAAAATATCAAAGTCCTGGATGGCAAATCTGTCCGCAACATTCCCCCCTTTTTGACAGCGGAAAAAGTTGATACTAACCGCATGAGGCTAGGCCAAATATTAGGCGCGCTATGGCTTCTGAAAGTGTCCATGTATTGCCTACCGGAGGCCGGCACTGCTGAACCCTCTTAAGGCCAATTTATTGTTGGGTGCCTCGATTCACTCGCGTCGAGGCCCCCTAACTTTATAGTCCTCCGCCCGCCATTCAGCGACGGAACCCAAACCGAAGCCCGAACGGAAGGGGTACAGTGGTTCTCCGTTCGGCACTCGCATAGATTTTGTAAACGTCACCAGGAGCTCAAGCCTCAAACTCGCAGCGGGGTTTAGGACAAGATTCGTCCTTCGACCCCATACTATTCTCGAAAGGACGCTGGTTCGCTAAAACGGACATCTTGCCCCTTATCCGGAACTTTGTGAAGGACCCGAACCTTTGTGACTCTTGGTGATTGGCTGCGAATTGTTTTAAAAGGTACCACTGTGTCGGAGCAATTGCCGACATGCCTCGCAAAGCTCGGTCCACCCGTTTTCTGACAACTCACTCACTCTCTCACTCGCTTACTCAATCACTCACTGACTCACTCACTCACTCACTCACTCACGCAAGGTAGGCAAGCTCGCCTTTGTTTCAGACTTCCGGAACAGCGCACGTAGGGGGACGAAACCACGGCACGAGGGGCTTCGTCCCGCTGGGCCTCTTTCGCCCCATCCGCGCCGTGCTTCCGCAAATTTGAAGTCATGTTCCGAGAAGCCCAAATTTCCAGTGTGTTGAGGTATGCGTTGAACAGCATGAAGTTTCCCTCAACCTATTCTCAGACTGAAGCATATTAATGAATTTTCTTTGTTAAAATAGGGTTTCTTGAAATGTTTAATCGTAGATATAATGCACTTGCAAGTTCGCAAAATGAACGTTAGAACGCCTTGAAATTTTATTTATTTATTTATTTATTTATTTATTTATTTATTTATTTATTTATTTATTTATTTATTTATTTATTTATTTATTTATTTATTTATTTATTTATTTATTTATTTATTTATTTATTTATTTATTTATTTATTTATTTATTTATTTATTTATTTATTTATTTATTTATTATACATTCAGGGCCACAAGTCTTTACGGAGGAGAGGGCCTAGGGCGCAAATAACAAGAATAACAAGCGTTTGTGGTTTTCGTGGGGTTTACAGTAGTGCGGCACGTTTACGGGGTAGGGCTCACTGTCGCAGGAGGGACGGTTTTTTCCCCTACACTGCCTACGCACACTGCCCCTACACTGCCCTACACTGCCTACACTGACTACGCAGAAGCAGCATCGCAAATTCTGAAGAGCGGGCAGTAGTTCTGATATACGTTTTCACTCTTTTCTTCGGGTCTGGAAGCACTGGGAAAGCTGTAGTTATCGCCAGGACGGAGCGGCACCGCGTAATTTTCTCGTCGCAACAGATCCGTCTTTTGTTTCTCCTTTGGTTTTGCGGGTTTTTTGTGGCTGTCAATAGCGTTTTTTCGCTTCAACTGAAAGAAAGCCAGCCAATAGCCGCTGCACCGCTGTAATGACGTAAATCGAGCTCTCGAAGAACGCAGAGACCGAGAAAGAGAAAAAATTCTTGACCAAATTTCAAAGTTATGTGATGTGCATACAGCAGTAAGTTTTGGCTGAGGTACTTTGTGACCTACTGTTCTAAGTACTGTATGTGTTTGCTGACTGCGTTTTGAAAGCATTTAGGATGTATAAAATGTTAAATAGTGTTGCAGGGTCCCTTTAAGGGAGAACGATGTTTCTTGGAAGAATATTCTACAAACTAAACTTTTTTGGACTTGGTTTCGGATTCATCTTTCTTATTATAGTTATTACGTGTTTTACTGTTTTGAAACGATCGGAAGTGCAGTACGCGATGCCATTATTTATTTCCAGGCGCTTCAAATTATTCACTCTGGGGCCCCTCTAAAGCGGGCACGGCAATGTAGTTGTGTGCGTAGCAGCACAGCTTTTTAACTGTGTTGCGCAGACACCCAACTAACGTTTACGAAGGCTAGACTGGTTCGTTTGATGAGTTTGCATTCCAACCACCCAAGACATGCATACCCAGCACATTAGCTAACAGACAAAATCGTTCAAAGGCACTTCATTTTCTCAGGCATGTGCCCCAAGGCGCTAAATCCGTACTTTTATGCAATGAAGGGAGCCTATCAGAGACAGTTTCTTTGGTGAAAATGATAAACTAATAATGCAAGCTGCTTTTGCGAGACGAAACCAGAGACCACTGGGAACAAATGTTGCTTTGCAAATCTGAAAGGCAACAAGAATGTCGTGTTAGCGTATGTTAGGATAGAAATCTTGGCGTGTATTAGCGTAAGGATAGAAACGAGCTTTATTCTGTACGCATAGGCAAGTAATGCTGGTTTAAAATTTTCTATATAAATCATAGAAGCCGGGCTCCGGGACACGCCTCCGCGACTGGGCTGTTGGACCATTTTTACGGTTTCAAAAATTTGTTGGGATGGTCCGTCAGTCGATAGGCGTGACGGGCGACTTTCCGTCTCTAAAGGGCTCAGTCGTCTACGCTTCTTTCATAAACCGGAGAAAGGGGTTTTAACCTGTTTTATTGGCTGCTTCATTCTTTGAGCATTTTCTCCACCTTCTCCTGTTCGAAAACACCTAAAAAGAGAAAGGATGTTGTCACACAAAGATGTAACGATTGAGATTTACAGATTTAGAAAATGTGCAAACAAGTTGTCATCGTTGAGGTGTCCAGCATGTATGGCTTTAAGTAGTAAAAGGGGAAAACCAAATTGGGACTAAATGTTACGAAGCCCCCCACCAAATTTTAGAGTTGATTTGAACGAAAGATTCATATCCTGGCACCCCCGTTGTCCAGATCCTCTGCAAGCGGAGGCATGACGGTGTTTATGCGGAAAAGTAAGCGCGGGAATCTTAAACATTACGTGAACAATAGATAAACTTCAAGCCCTTTCAAAGCCCTATTCATAGGCTGAAATTGCTGCCAAAATATCTGACCTCGATGACTCGTCGAGCCACAGCCTGTGTGATTGCCTCCACTTCACCTCACGTGATCAAGTTGATGTTCATTTAACGTAGATTTTATGTGGTGCAAACCTCACGAGATTGTCCGCTTTTGGTTAGGTCGCACTCTTGGGATTTTTTTGTTCGTTCGCACACGTGCTGTGACCTGAAGCTTTCACCAGAGTGTGAGCATTGTTTATCTACACGGTTTTCCTTGGGCCCGCTTGTTTATGCGTAATGGTAGATTTAGGCCCTGCGCAGAAAGACCAGAGGAAATCCGCAGGGATTGTGCGCCGCTGCGCGCCCAGCTTTCCAGCCCTCCTAAATATTTTAGGGGGTCGACACGAGAGCCCGGCATCATGAAGAAGTAAACAGGCATTAAAAATATCCGCATGTACATAATACACACCGCGTGGCGTCAAGACGTATCAGGATTTGGGCAACAGGACAGCAAAGCCCTACAACTTCGCACTGCAGAGATTTTTATACTGAGTTTTTCTCGGGAAAAACCTGGGATAGCGAGGCGAAATCGGGTATTCCGAAGTGCCAGACGGACATTTGAGTGAGAGCATGGGACTAATAGACGACATCTGACCTATTTTTTTTTCATCAAAGTTATCATCAAAGGAATTTATAGTATTTCTTTAAAGGAACCCTTGAACATTTTTCGTAGCTTTTTTTGAAATCTTGAATGCTTTCAGGACGGAGTCAACAAACACATCCAGCAGTTATAATAAGGGTCACGTAATACTTCAGCCCAAAGTTACTTCTCTCTGCTTATCATATAGCTTAGAAACTGCCTCAAAATATTTTTCTCTCTTTTCTAATCTTGGCATTCTTCGACCCCGTGAATTACGTCATTAGAGCAATGTAGCGGCTCTGGCAGGCTTCGTTTTAGTAGCAGCAATGAACACACTCGTCAGCCACTTTTTAAAAAATTGCCACAAAAGCAAACTAGAAGCACAAGGTGGATCTGCTACGACGAGCAAATCGCGTAGTGCTACTCCGTGCTGGCGATAACTATAGCTTTGACAGGGCTCCAAGCTCGAAGGAAAGAGTGAATGCCTTTATCGGCAGTGTTTCTGCTGCAGAATCCTTTTAACTGTAACCTAGACGGGCAATGGGCTATCAATAACTAATATGTGCCCGGCAGTAATGCGGTAGCGAAAATCACCGCGAATGTATATTATAAATTTTGTAGCAAATATAATGATGAGCACCATGTGGGCATCCGGGAATGTGTCCTTCACCGGTGTTAGAAGCTACGCGGATATGGGGTGTATGCTATATAAGTATGTTCCATTAAGCTACGAGTGTATCTGTGCAATGGCGCCAGTAGAGGCAACCTCAAAGGCGCTTGCGGCGTGCGGACATTTACGTCAACTTCACGCTAGGTCCGGCGCTAGTGTCGGCTGCATTACGTCTTAGCTGTATAGAAACCTCACAAACAGCCGCCGAAGAGTCGAGTATCTCCTTCGCACGTGGCGGAGGCTCCGCGTTATTATTCCGCCCCTGGAGCTTTAGACCCGTATGCTTTGGAACCCAGTGTCGTGCGGCACCAGCAGTAATTCGTTCTGGTTGGAATGCCAGCAGCTTTTAGCCACTTCATCGGCACAAACAACGATGCCGATCACAGGTCTTTTCACAAACTAACGTGCGTACGTAAAACCAGTAGGATGAACAAATACAGTTGAGCAATGCATCTTCTATCTTGCTGGCAGCGCATAATTGGTGGTACTGAAATTATGAAACCGATGTCCATACCATGGTCGGCGTTACGTATTTGGTTTGTCGAAGTCTCCGACCTCTCTGCTGAACTAAGTGCTCTGCATCGAGCAGCGCTTACTTGTGCGGGAATAGCAGGATAGAGAAACGCTTACAAGCTGATGCCGCTGAGCTGTGCAGCGGACGGGGCGACTCCTCCGTGACGGAAGCAATATAGTCTAATACAGCTTGCTAGAAGTTGACAACTAGACCTTCCAGATTCTCTTGGCCAGGTACCCCTGATCTGTACCCTCACCAATTCACCGCTAACCTAGACCCTCAGCAGTACAAGCGAGCTTTCTGCTTTGTCACGTACTGTTGCAAGGTGTTCGCCACACAGCTTTGCCTCCTTACACCGATGCCTATACTGCATTTCGACCTGTCTGTGACAGCAAAAGTGCGCAGTGCTGATACTGGTGGGATTGGCCTTTTGTGCTCGTCCACCGAAATAGAGATTTGAGGAGTACGTCGTGCATACGCGAGCCGCATACTGAATAAGGGTGGGTCAACTACTCCGTAACCGAAAAAGATTCTTGGGTCTAATGTGGGCACTGGGAATGTTGCCTACATATTTTGACGTCTTCCATTGGGTGTTGTCAACAATCAGCACTCACTCTACTGGTTGTTCCACGTAAAATATTCTACGCCTGTCTAGGTGGCCTTTTTGGCTACAGTAATGTGACATACAGTTCGTTCACCGTACCGGCCGCAAGCCCTCAGAAGCTGACAAGATCTCACTCTGTCCAATGCCGGCTATCGTGCCTCACCTTTTCGCCACAGACGGCAGCTGGGGTCTCTCAGTGTCACCACATCGTCTGTTGAGTAATGTGAGGAGCCATGGATGGCTTCCATTACCCACTCACTGCCTTGAGCGTCGCCTACCAGGGTATCCATGGCCCCTCAGACAAACAAGCTTATTCTCACGCACTTCTCCCTTCTCCCTGCAGGACGAGCTACACCACGGTGCATCCTCGTAGTTAATAAAGCGAAGTTGCTACGCCTCACAGATGGCGTTCGATGTCGCGCCAAAACGCACTGAAAGAAAGCAAACACTAAAAAAAGGGTTCAACAAAACGACGATGATGATAAGCAAAGGCACATCAAGCGCTTCAAGAAAAGAAAGCGATTCCCGCGGTCGGAATCGAACCTGGGTCCCACGCGTTATAAAGCCGACGTCTATCCGATCTCCCCATTGCGACATGGTCGAAGAAGTTTGGATTTTGGACTTTGACTTTCACTCAGGTTGCCTGGGAGAAAGCTTCCCGTTTTAACCAGCTTTCTCTTAAGAAAGAACATTGATTTTAGATGCGACGGCATCTCATTCACTCGCCTTGTCCCTCCATACGGCGTTGTCGTTGTCCGTCCACACCCCTCCCCCATTCTCCTCGCCGCGCGAGCTGCGCTCTCCGCCGCTCACCCCCTCTCCTCTCCGATAGCGAACACACTCTCGCGAGAGGCATTGGATTAGATTGGCTTGGCTTGGCTTGGATTCGATTGGATTGGCTTGGCTTGGCTTGGATTGGATTTGGATTGGATTGGATTAAAGTGGATTGTGTTGGATTGTGTTGCGTCATAGCCGCGCCACGTTGCGTCATAGCCGCGACAGGGGGTTGACGGCACGTTTCACACGATGGGAGAATCAACCTAACGGAAACAACAACGGAACCCCCTATGCGTCGTATCTACACAAGGGTTCCCGCGAGGGGAGGTGGGAGTAATTTTTTTTCAACACCTTTACGCACGGACCTATGCAAGTTTTCACACTGACTCGAGTTGGGTGTATGCTGGCGCGCTTAAGATGTACGTGAGGCTGCGGCTACGTTGCTTGTGTCGAGGCATACGAGCGTTATTACGCTCGCACTTACTCGTTTGGTCTCCGCGTTGCAGCCACTACCCTGCCCAGAGAAAATTTTGACCGCGTTGGCGACGACCCACACGGCACACTGCGTTCTACTGGTGGCGGCAATCGATGGATAATTGCCGACGTCGACGACCTCACAAGGTAAGCGGAAACCGTCCCATTACCCGCCTCTATGGCTCACAATGTCGCAACATGTCGTTTTCTTCATTTTATCCTTCCCCACATTATGCATCAGGAACTTCTGAGTGTTGGAGAACGATCTACTTCTCAGACGTTGTCAAAACTCAGCTCGCTGCATGCCATATTGTTCACAGGGCGATCTCCTCATACCCCACTCAAAAGCGCCGGGCTCACGGAACGACTCACTCACACCGTTGGCGACAAACATTCAATTTACGTGCTGTAATACCAAACCGAATTGGGCCCCAAACTGCCATTTGTAACGTATGCTTAAATAACGGCCACCAAGGCGATGGCAGGATTTTGTCGTCCTTTATTTTCTCCTTATTTCTCTCGACGGACGCGAAGCGCCCTGCACCATCGAGACAATTCTTTTTTTACAGAGGTAATTCGTACCTATTTTGAAACTACCACAGCCACCCGCAAAATGTCGACAACTCGCCCGAACCCTTTGCAAAGGCATATAAACAGCCGGAAAAGGAATATTCCCGTGGAACGCGGAAGCCCTGCGACACTTAACGTTTGCTTGTTTATGTAACTTGAATGCTTTGCATTACTCCGGGTTGACCGCCTGCTATGCCCAAAAGAAACATTCAGCGCCCATCCACTACTATGAACGAACTATATTGAGTTATCTATAACGAGTCACTATATGGGTCGAATAAAGACACAAAGACATAATTTCCTTACAATTCATTCTAAATGTGTTCTCATGTATAATTTTGTTCGGGACCGTTTTCAGTAAGACAGTTTTCTGCACCCACACTCCCTCCCTAGACGGCCATATTTGGACAGCAGGGGGAATTCTTTAACGTTTACAACTTCACTGTGCAGTAACTGTATGTGACAACAGAATGAAACTTAGCGTAATAATAGGGTCATCTTAGCTTTCAATTTCAGTGTAATTGTTTTCCAAAATACCGACATTAGACCGAGAGCTGCAGAGACTGTTATACTAGCTATGGAGCGAGTGCGTGCGACTCTTTATCCACGCTACTCGACAGACACACGCTATTTTGGTTAGAACCTAGCACAATACAACTTCGCTACCATAACATTTGCTTATACCTTTCACCTAAATTCTGTGCTACCTCTATGTCACGTGCTCAAAAGCTTCGCTGGTCAGTTGCTTTATTTCAGTTGAATAGGTCGTAATCTTTTATTTCATTCAAAATTTCCATTTCCACAAAAGAAAAATGTCTACTTACTTCCCCTATATCCCCCAAGGCGTTCCTTACTGTTGGCTGTCCTTTCTGTGATCCTTCAATGAGCCCTTCATTCTCAATTCTGATCCGCTACACTCGTAGCGAAGGCCTCTGTTCTGGCAGTATTATTGGTGCCATGGGTGGCATATTGCTCTCAGGTGACGTGTTTATGCTTGTCATTTGAGCCCGGTAATGAATCAAAGAGGTGTTTTTTTTTTGCCAGCATACTCAGATAAAAAAGTTTGATACGAACCCTAGGCATATTTCATGAGATGACAACGCGAAAGTTGGCGGAGGATAAAATTTCTATGGCGCTGACAGTTGCGCCCCTACTATTATAGGAAACCTCCTAAGGTTAGGCTGCGCCATAAAGTAAATCGCGCGTGAGGCATACGATGTTTCTGAACAACAGATTAAAATAGAGGCGCCCTCTTTGCATTTTTTTTCTGACGCACCCGTAATAGAGCCGTGAGGGGCGCGCGTTCTCTTTGTGTAATATTTCTCCTTTTGGAAGGGTTTTTTTATATTTACAGTAATACTAGCGCTAATTTGCTGGCGGCGTAAGCTTAACGTACTACCACGGTTAAGGATAATTTTCTTGATTGTCACAGAGCGTCGCTGGGTTCCATTCCCATCCTTACCATGGCTTTTTTTACTTAGGTCGCTTCATTTGTGTTCGGGTGGTATCGCTTGTATGTACGCCCATTGCGAACGCCATCTGTGTCGCGCTTTCGCCAACCCAGCCAACTAATGATTTTGCGCCGAAATGTTCAAATACATGTAGAGACAAAGTCCGCTCCTTTTTATATAAATTGTCTATCCTACACTACGCACCTTACTCCCAGATGCCCGAAAGTTTTTTTTTAAAGCGAAGCCTTCTACCTCTACCCCAAGGGTTCTGTCGCAACCGTTGGTGTCAACAGGAAACTCCCGCAAATAAATAAAAGATGTTACTGGCACCGCCAGGAATCGAACCTGGAACGAATACAGAAACGGAGCGACAGCCCGTTGTCTTAACGATGGAGCTACGAGCGCTCGCGGAGACGGGGGAGACGGACGGCGCGCTCACTGAGCACATCTGCGTTTGTCGCCTGCATTCTCGCTGAATTCCACGTAATAGTGTCACGCGACATCTCGCGCCGCTGTGCGCTCCGCCCACGGCACGTGTAGCATTTATGTGCGCGCCTTGCGTATATGCGATAGGAGCTCTAAAAATTAAAGGACACTCACACCAACGCATGACATCTCACTTCGCCTCCGCATGACCACTTCACCAACGCATGACATATTACTTGCCTCACTTCGTCGCCTCCGTCTGTGCCGCCGCCGACGAAGGCGACGAGATCGGCGGCAGAGACGGAGGAAATGTGAGATCGTGCAACACTGGGTTTCATCTTCCTTTTATTTTATAAAAAAGTTTCCACTCATGTGCTTAACCAATACAAATCAACCAACCACCGTTCATGAGTCATGCATTGATTTAATCTTAGCAAAGAATATCTCTTTGAAGTAATCAAGGGTGTGGTGAAGTGCTTTTAATTGTCTCTTGTTTCACTCTTTGCAGAGCCACGTTTACGAGTTCTAGTGACATCGCATAGATAATCGTTGTGGGTGCGGTTTACAGCTTCGCTTTTCAACCACCTTCACAGGATGGATTGGCGTGCTTTTTTTTATCTTGCCATGGAATTGTGTTTCCACTGGTGCGAGCGTTCCCTTTCTTCATTTCTTTATTCTTGTCTATAGCTTAAGCATTGTGCCCCCACAAGTCTTATTTGTTCTTTCATACTCCTTTTTTTCTTTTCTTATCCGTATGGATTTGGACAAACAGACCAAATCCATACGAACGAGCCTTCTGACACGCTTAAGCCGGTTGGAGGGGGGGGGGGGGTCCTTTTTGAAGAGCGCTGTTATTTTTTTGCAGTGCATCCGACAGCTGCATCACAACGATGAGAATAGCGCTGCTTGGAGCTCAATCATAGACCTATGAGCGAGACCAGAATTTCCAAGCGTGTGTGTGGTTTATCCTGAGCATCGGGATCGCTTTCTGAATCATTCCCTTTTGGAAATCGTTGACTTTTCTACGCAGCGCACAAAAGCAACGGCTGTCTCCAAACTTTCATTACGCTTCTATCTTTTTAGCGCCCAAGGGCTTCCGCCACGCTCCCAAAGTGAAAGAAGACTCACACTCCGGTTCTCGTTGTACATTGCTGCTTGACCTACCAATGTCTTCCAACGCGCAGAATCTTTTGACCTAGTGAGGAGTTAGAAGAGCATTTCAACGCTTTTCTATTGCTGTTTGTGGTCTTTTTTATCTCTATATAGCCGGTGGCATATTTAGTGACGACTTTCGGCTTTGCCCACACCCTTTCTCTAAGAAAACAAAAACACTTTGTGGGAAACACGGATCATAATGTAGGCCTATACATCCGAAGGGATAAGGCTAAACGACATTAGTATTCTGGGTGGCTCTAGTGTGTGCGTGCGTTCATGCGTGAGTGTGCTTGATTTTTACGTGCGTGTATGCTTGTGTGGGTAAAGTTTGGGGCGTATTACCAATTTTCTGAATTTTTGCGGCCTATTTGCGCGTTTTGGTGTTGTGTTCTTTGTGGCTTTAAAATAAACTGACCTTCCCTTGTTCAGGCCCATTATCACAAGAAAGGTTGCGTGAGCCTATAACTACACTATGCAGGGGAAAAGCTCACTTTCGTCTCCTTCCCAACCTGGTGATATCTCTTTTCAAATACCACATAAACCAAAACGCTCTTTATGACACCCCAGCAACGCTCTCAAGTTGTAGTTGCGAAAGGGGCTACGCAAGGGATGCTTGCGTTTTCGTAGCACAAGCATGAATTCCTGTTAACACTGAACTTACAGCGCACACAACAAATTTATATGTTATCGAAAACGTTTCAATCCTACTTAATTGACCCAGGCATAACTCGCAAAGATCTATAAATAAAAATAAAATTAGCATAGATCATTCACGGGATCTTTTGTATCATTCCTTACTACGCTATAAAAAGAGTTTACCTTCGTGGTTTTTATGGGGATCTCTTTTTCTAGAAGGCTAGTTTGTTTCCAAAGAAGCAGCAGCGTGGCAAGACAGAGCACAAGAGCATCAATGCGCGTTTCTGGAGTGCTACTTTTGTCATGCTCGGTTTGATAATTGCCATGGTGACTACCATATTACCACGGAGTGCGTTCACGAGCCCGTGAACGGAGTCCGTTCAGTTTGATGTGTCAGGAATGCACACAAAATAAACGTAATGTTCCTCTCAGGCAGACACGTATCTGATCTTGAGTACCCGCTCCCTATACGTGCTATCATCCGATAAGAATGAAGGTTGTTTACATTTAAGGAAAAACGTATCAAAAGCTGATGATATTATTCTGTCGGCTTCCACGACATGTAACAAAATTTTTCAGCAGAAGGTAAAAGCTCTGAAAACTTATGCAATTATGAATCTGGACGGTTTGGTGTACACACAATGTACAGGTGCCGTGAAAAGTAATTGGTACGCGGTCTCGTACATTTACAAGAATTTCTTCTCGCATCTACTGCCTGGCTGCATTGGTGTGCATTTCAAGGAGTCCTCCATCGTAGAGCTAGCTCCATAGTAAGCCAGTAAGCCAGAAAGCCAGTAAGACAAATATTTTGTGATATTCATAAATCCGTCTTCAGTTAATTATGGCGGTACCAATACATTGTCTGCTAAAGTATATTTTCTCTGAAAGCGGCACTTCCAAAAAGTGCGGATCCTTGCACTTACTGAAAAAAAATATAATAAAAGTACCCCGCTCATGTCATCTGCGAAAATGTGACGACTTCAACGCGTTTTTGATAAATGCGCAGGAAAGCCCTTGGCATGTTCATTTGAAATGAAGGAAATTCATTATAAATGGTCCATCGTGAACTTTTTTGTTTAGGTTGATAATTGTATAGACATGCATGCATCTGTTTCTTTTCGAAATTTTACAGGGTTCTGAACACAATGTTTTTTTTATAATTTTAGTATTGTACTAAAATCGACGTTCACAACATGCAATTATAAGCTTCACATGCAGACCAAGGGAGTTTGCATTAGATTCTGCACAGCACAAGTTTTTAGATATCTCCTTTTAGCACACATTAACAGCCTTCAGCATCCGAAATAAATGTTTAAAATTGACCAGAATATTGCGTTATGCGTATTTGCTTTTAATAATTGTTGACGGTGCAGGAACGGGACTTGCACCGTTAATTTTGATGTTCTTAAATCAGTTTCGAATGAATGAATGAATGAATGAATGAATGAATGAATGAATGAATGAATGAATGAATTTCCTTTATTATATAGGAGGAGTGAATCCCTGTGAGGAAAAGAAGGTTGGTAGGAAGGAGAAGAAATGGGATACCCCTAATGTTCTTTGTGGGATCACAGGCCTTTAGTGGAAATCCGCATCCTTCTGTGCCGCCTGAAAGGCATGGCCAGGCCCTCTCCATACTGCCTGGAAGAGACAACTGTCTATTGCGTATTGGCTTATTCCTCTGTGTAAGGCTGAGTAAGCAGAGTAAAATCGTGGGTCTGAAAATTAATATTCGGGAAAACGAATGTAAATGCCCAATAACCGTGGGAAAGCACAGCGGTTTGAGATAGGTGGCAAGGTAGTGGGAGTGGCAAGCCAATACTTCTACTTAGGCCGAGTTGTTACCCCGGATCCCAACCATGAGGCAGAGATAATTAGAAGGATAAGAATGGGGCGGAGTGCATTCGGCAGGCATTCTCAGATAATGAATGGAAGCCTACCATTGTTCCTGAAGAAGAAAGTGTATGACAGCTGCATCTTAGCGGTACTCACCTACGGGACAGAAACTTGGAGGCTCACTAAAATGGTTCAACTTAAATTGAGGACGACTGAGCGAGCAATGGAACGGGAGATTACAGGTGTAACATTAAGGGACAAGAAGAGAGAGGAGTGGGTCAGGGAACAAACGCGTGTTAGGACATATTAGTAGAAATTAAGAAGAAGAAATTGGTGTGGGCAGGGCATGTAATGAGAAGGCAAGATAACCGTTAGTCATTAAGGGTAACAGTGGATCCCTAGAGAAGGCTAGCGTGGCAGTGGGCGGCAGAAAGTTGGATGGGCAGATGAGATGAAAAAGTTTGCGGGATAATTGTTTGCAGTTAGCACAGGACCGGGATAATTGGAGATCTATGGGAGGGGCCTTTGCCCTGCAGCCGGCGTAGATCGGCTGATGATGATGATGAATTTGGGGTAGCGCTAAGCGGGTGTTCGCGCCAGATGTCCGTGGCCGTTCATCAAGCAGGCTGGCACTCTTCTTACCAAACGTCAGACAATGGCAGATTAGTTGGCATAGGTCAGGCGTTGAAGCAGCTGCCGAAAAAAGGTGAACGTGGGCGCCGATGTTACGGAAGTGACACCGTTGTACCATTTTTGGATTATGTCTGTGGTATATAAAAATAAGTATGAATGACAACTGCGTATGCATGCTCCCTGAGACGCCCCCCCCCCCCCCGAAAAACTGAGTTTTCGCCATCACACACATCGCACATGTTGATGGCGCAGAGAGACGGTATAAGGCGACGAGAGACAACGCCACGATCATCTTAGTCCTGTTTTTTTTTCATTTCCCTAGTTAATGTCTGATTCTCAAGGCACATGTATACACCACCAGGTGGGAACATAAAATATGTGTAGCCTTCTTTTCTTGTCTTGTGCCTCGTGAAAGAATCGTTGTTCCCGTTTCTGGCAGTCATATATAGCAGCTGAGACACTAACTACCCCGACGTAAAACGGATTCTGTTTCTCCTCCTGACACTGCTCGAAAAAAAATGAGATATTAAGACATGTTCTAAGGTATGGCGTTGTTACAAAGTGCACGCGCCGTTGTTTAAAACTCGTCGTACCAGTGCCCTTTGGTATAATTTCACCACTCGTTTTTTGTTGCCCTAACAAAATGCGGCGACCGAAGGCGGTGCCAGAGCAATACGAGGCATACTAGAAGCACCGACATGTTGGCGGTCGCGAAACACGCCCGCAAATCTGCGAGAACGGTTAACGGTCCGTGCTATAGCGAAATTGCGTTACCGTGCTTACCCAGCGGCACCCGTGAAATCTCTCTATCTTAAAAACGTCACCATACCCGTGTAAAACGCAACGGCACAGTGAAGGAGTTCGGTGTCCCGTGAACACGTTTTGTTTTTGTTGGGCATGTTTGTCGTTGATAACTTTGATTTGTCGCTGCAGTTGATTTGTTGTTGACAATTTGCCGTTGATGTCGCGCCCCAACCCCCCTGTGCTGTCATTTCAAATGACGTTGCCTCTGAGTTGACTTTTTTACTGAAAAGCAATATATGATGATGATGATGATGATGATTGCTTCGGGTTTCCCGTTTGTAGCGGGGTGATGACACGTCATCTTACCAAAAAGGACTAATACACCTATGTTGTATACTCTTCATTTAATACTAGCGCTGCTTAGGGCAGGCACAAAAAGCTTATTAGGTACAAAATACTTTTTTTTCTGCTACAGGTGGTAACTGTCCTAGGCAATATTCCCCTCTCTGCTTTTCGTCCACCAGCATTCTAATCTTCTTTACGTCACATCGACAGCCTTGAAGTTAACTTCCTCTGTGCAATCCTTAAATCCTAGGTCTTCTGGAAGCCGAATATTTCCGTCATGTAGATTTGGATGGGTACCCTCACATTCTAACACGATGTGCCGCATAGTTTCTGTTTCTTTGCCGCAGACCACGCATACCCCATCATTTTGTGAATACTTCCCCACAAAGCTCTTAGTTCGCAAGCAACCTTCTCTAGCCTCAAAAAGGAAAACGCTGCCCTGGGAATTATCGTAGAAATTTTCCTTTGTGATGGGGTCGCTTCCTAGGCTGTCTGTTCCATTTTCATCTATCTTCATTTCCCGCAAACTTCCGTAAACTGTCTCGGATACTAAACTATAGTCTGTGCTGGACTGTCTGTTACCGCTTTCCCACGTTATTTGTCCGTCACACTTGCTTTCCGTGTTTACTTATACAAGCCGGTTTTCCTGACATAGATCTATCACTAGAAAACCGTTGTGGTCTGTGTATCCATCCAAAAATTCTATGTGGGCATTCATATCTACAACTAAGATTATTTCACCCGAATCTTTGAACTCGTTGATATCTCTTCTCAGGCAGTTTACTATTTCCTCATTTTCCTCCCTAGCACTACTACGTCTCACCCCTGCCCCCCGGCCCCCAGTTTTTACTCCGGTGTAGCCGATTTCTCAGCGGCGCTTCTATGCTCCTGCTCTCCACCGCCGACCCCTTTTCACAACTGTTACGCCCCTCGCCACCACCGCTGCCTCTTTCATAGATTGCGCATACGGCTGATAACGGCGGTAGCGCCTTTACCAGATGATTGCGGATAATCGATAGAAGCGCGAATAGGCGACAAAATGACGTAGCCGCTGCCGCCGAACGTTTGGCCACCGTTGCTGCCAGAAATGCCACCTCGTGTAGCAGTTCCGAATTCCGCCCAGGTGAAGCGCAACTTGCCCGCTTGGAACGCCAGTGTGAGCCCATAATTGTTCTTCAGATTGGAAGGCTTTCCGAACTACTTTTTTGCCGGTGTATTTCGCGCTAAGTGCAGGCTAATCACTGGTTGCCGGTTTATGCGTGCACGGTTTGGGGGTGGAAGGAGGGGAAGTGCACACGCAGCTAGGCTTCATGCCCGTACCAACGATACGCCCTTCGTGCTCGCGGGAGATTTAAACATGGAAGTCTCGCGGCTAGATGCAACCTGTCAGTTGTCCTCCGTGGTCGAGCGTTTCGGGTTTGTGTCAGTGCGTTACAGTGTCAGTAAGATGCCTGCGACGCGACTGAAGGAAACGGACATATTTCACCCATGTAATAAAGCTGAAGTCGTCCAAGGCTTTAACTCGCTATGGGAAGGACGCGTGTCATTTGCTCGGAAACGTCGGCGGCACAGAAGCGCGAATGGGCGCGACAACAAAGAAAAGCCGCTGCCACCACCGTTGCCGCCGCAAGTTCCAGCTCGCCGAGTAACTGCAAATCCCTCCAGCATAGACAGCAACTTGCCCGCTTGGATCGTTGACGTGAGCAATATTTCTTGTTTAGCTTGAATAGCTTTCAAAGCGACACTTTCGTCAGTGTCTTTCACTTAGGCGTGCGCACATCACCGATTGCCGGTTGGTGCGTGCAACGTTGGGAAGTGGGAAGAGGGAAGGGGGTGGGCGTGCAAGCGTAGCTATATGCTTCAGGTGTTCGTTGATGACATGACCATTGTGCTGGCGGGAGGTTTAACCTCGGACGTAAAACGGCCCATCTGGCGTCCTTCTTGGTCGAGCGCAGTGGTTTGGTGTGTTACACAGACAGGAATATGCCTACTACGCGGGATGGAAAGAGACAGCCGTATGTTTGTGCGCTAGAGTAACGCTCGAGCCCTTCCATGTTTTGTTCAGCTAATTTGCGCGGAAGTATTCCTAATGGCAAATTACAAAGAAACATGTTTTGATTCGTGCACTCCGCGAACTGCGTCCAGCTTTGCAGGTCTTCCTTCTTCACAGAGCGGAGGGGCACGTTATTTTTTTCTCCAATGTTGAATTTTGAGTTACATTCATACCTTTGTACCTGATAGCCTAAAATTCGTTTTGGCGACATATATTTCACTGCCACATGCTTCCGTAGGCTGCTATCATCATGATGACGCAGGAGGTAAAGATAACGAAAACTGACTGCGCGGTGCTCCACACCACCTCAAATCCGATTGGCGCACAGTTGCTCCAATTTTCTCGAGGACGGGTCCAGCCGCCGGAGAGCCGGTCTCCGGCTTCCGTCGATCGGTACTCCCCCCCCCCCCCCCCTCCCCCTCCCCCCCTCCCCCCCCCCCCAGGAGCACCTGGAAGCGCCACTAATGTACGATGGTTCCTGCAGGGCAGCGGGAAGCGAGCGGGGAGGCTCGCCGTTGCTGTGATTTCTCTATTCGGTAGCGCCGGATGGTGCTTTGGCGCGCCGGGGAAGGCTAAGAGCGCTTTCTTCGTGGCTCGTTTTTTCTCCCTCTTCACCTTCTGTGGAATTGGCCCGTTGTGGAAAAGTATCGCTCCTTCTGGTCGCGTTGGGCAGTCGCACCGTCACAGAGGTTGTTTTCTCGCCAGGTTTGTGAACAAATGCTCGTAAACTTCTAAATAAGAACTTGGGGTAGTATTCCCGTTGCAATAAGTGGTTATGATGCCCGCTTCGGCAGCAATACGGGCAGGGGGCGTAAACTTCATCACTGACTCATACATTTGTTCATTGAATGAGAGGGTAATTTCACTCACGCACAGTTCAAAGAAAAGCCAGTTTTCTCGGCAGAAGTGTCTCTTATATAACCGTTAATTTGAAATGTCATGGAAATATTTACAGAACGTGCGCGCTTTTCGCCTTCATCAGAAAAGCGGCCTCCGCGGCCTAGAATCGAACCCGTATACTCGTGCTCAGCAGCAGAACGTCTTAACCACTGAGCCACCACGGCGGGTGGCGGAGGATAGTGTGGCGAAAGTGTGAGGAGAAGGACAGTATACGAGACGATCGTCGGCGACGACGCCTGACGAAAGTGTGAAAGAGAGGTAGTGAGACATGCTCCTCGTTGCGTGGCTCATCCGAAAGACGTGACATATGCGCGGGAGGTCATACACGATTTACAACAACATGCTCGGCGGCGGCGGCGACGCCCTGCGAGATAATGGCAGAGTATCGCGTGCCGCCGTGCATTCGCCGATGACAGATCACTTCCTGAGGCGCAGCAGCTATGCGCCGTGACCGAGAAGGCTGCATTTTGCGCGGCGCACGAATTTCGCATTATGGAGCACAGGAATCATCAGCCTTTCTTGTTGCGAGCTCCTCACGAGGCGCAAGCATAAACAACACCGGGCACTCCTCACTAGGCGCACGCTCATGTGCGTGCAGTATTTTTTCTTGGTATTTTCTGCGAACACATTTTGCGAACGCCACCGGACCAATATCAAGTTTAAAGGAGCCATGAAGACACAGCACAAGTTTGGTTCATTTAAAATATTTCTTCGTTAGAGTCATACTGGCACCACTGTCAACGCACTTGCTCATTTCCCGCAACAGAACCTATGTTGTCATACCTGCCCGCTCTGCGATTGGCGGAGGCCGGCAAAAGAAACGCTAATTAGGCAGAGCTTAAAAGATTGCCGAACGTGCTATTTGCGCCTAAATTTAGGCCACATTCTTTTTAAAGCAGTAAGAATGGTGGGACCGACTGTGGAAGTTACGAAAGCACACGTAAACATAGAAGTACCGATGCGTACTGCTGATGGAACTGCGCGAACTATGCTTGGTTTAGCTGCACAGGACTGCGGGGCTTTTGGGGTAGTTTTAGACGACACTGGCCGATTGACGCAAGCAACGGTGTATTACGTGACCATATTTGTCGAACGAGCACTCTGTTTCAGGAAACGATTATTTTCTCACTGAACAAAAACAAGCCCGGTTCAAATACGGTCAAAAACAAACCAGAAGCAGAAAGCGGCTGGCCACGGTATGGTGGCGCCATCCAGGTTCACTAACGGTAAACAAGGTTTTCCAATAGGCTGCAGAGCGGTCGGTTCCTGTGATGTCATTGCAGACCACGAAAATACACGATTTAGCGGGAAAATCAAAATTTTAACGTGAATTGATTAAATTATCAGTGAATAAAACATCGTTCCCATCCGGAAAAGCGCTGGCGACACTATAAAACACGAAATCTTTCGAATAAAACAAACTTGTATTTTGTCTTCATGGCCCCTCTAAACAGGGCGGCTGTTAAAACAGTCGTTGAAGTTAATCTCGCTTACGAGGCGCATAAACCGGAGTGTCCCTTCAGCACTATTGCGATGAAAGAAAACCTGGCAGGTTTAAGTGAGCCGATATCGACGGTGCCATTTTAGCAGAAGCTCGAGGCTCGGTTTTGGTGCACAGCTCACAAAAGGCTGTCGTTGAACAAAATTAAAAAAGTAATAAAAAACTGGAGAAGCTTGCACTAAGTCGTGCACGGCTTAATTTATAGCGAAGGTACAGGATTTCTTTCTACTTGAGCACTGAAGGACACATCACCCCGCATTTGTACAAGTTTTAAATTGTTTATTTAAAGGTTCCGTCGACTCTCTGCACAGCACTAGTTATCCTAAAATGGAACGATATTGTTGTGTTCCCCATCCCAAGCATTACATGCGCTGTAGCGCTTGATGACAGCGGGGACACTGCGGCATACCTGGAATCGCGTCCAGGTCCCGCCGAGTGGGTGTTGCGCCAGCTGCGGCGTTGTTGGTTGCTAGGCAACGCAAGGCGCTCATCGGGCTTTTCAGAAGTTATTATTATTATTATTATTTTTTGCTAAAGCCACTGCGCGTGCCGGGGTGATACACGCTCCCGAGCACTCAGCATTTTCTTGGTATTTTTAACGCGTTACGTGTTAGGCCCCACATTTTACGGCCAGCTACAACAGCTCCGCTGTTAAAAAATTGGGTCAGCTTCGCACTAGTTGCGCGAAGGCCGGAAAAATAGCGAAGCTGGCGTCTCCCCCTATAGCTTATTCTTGGTTTGGCTAAATTTATGCGTTGTTATGCTTTGAGCTGGTGCTTATGAGTCCAAGGACACGGGTTCGTTTCCGGCAGCGGTGGCAGCTTTTCTGATGGAGGCGAAAAGCAAAAACACAGAGCCCACGGCCGCCCGACGGCTGAGCCTCGCTATCTCTCTTCTTGCGCCAGTCGACCTTTTATGCAGGAGGGTTGCAAGCTGGGCTTGTTGTAAAGACATTCTTGGATAAAACCAGCGCGAACTCAGACGAAGACGAAGGAAGTACAACACGCTGTCCTTGTGTCCAGCGGCTGTCCTTGTGTTGCAGTTCCTTCGTCTTCGTCTGAGTTGGCGCTGGTTTTATCCAAGAATTTTTTTATGCCGCCTGTTCCCTGAGTAGAGTTGAGCCCAGCTGCGAGGCAAGCTTTCGACGCTGCTGGAAGCTGGGCCTGACTACAGTTGAGCCCTGCTGGAAGGCTAGGCCGGGAGGCTAGCGCGTGCGTCTTTTTCCTTTGTATTTCTTTTTGCTGACGCCACTGGACCAAGCGCAACCTTAAGCGCAGCTCCGCTGTTAAAACTTTGCATCAGCGTAGCAGCTTTCGCAATTGATGCGAAGGATCTTTATTATTCAGTCCGCGTAGGGGGTTGTCCACTCCAGCGCAGAGGTAATGGCCAGATAGGAGGAACCGCGCTTTCATAACTTAAATTGTGTTTTAAAGTAGCCACGAAGACAAAACACAAGTTTGGTTCATTCGAAAGATTGCCTCGTTGGAATCATACTGACACCCCTTTTAACGCAAACTTCTTTCAATACCAATAAGCTGCATAATTAGGGAAAATGGAATGGCCAAGCAACCCACTAGCTCATTTCCCGCAACAGAACCTATGATGTCATACCAGCCAGTTCTGCGATTGGCGGAGGCCGGCAAAAGCAAACACAAATTAGGCAGAGCTGATAAGCTTACCGAACGAGCTATTTGCGCTTAAATTTAGCGCACATTCTTTTTATATCAGTAAGAATGGTGGGACAAACAGTGGAAGTTACGAACGCACACATAAACATAGAAGTACTGATGCGTACTGCTGTTGGCACTGCGTGCACTATGCTTCGTTTACCGGCACAGAATTGCTGGGCTTTGGGGTAGTCTCAGACGACACTGGCTGATTATGACGCAAGCATAGTGTCTTACGTGACCCTATTTGGCGAGCGAGCACTATGTTTCACGAAACGATTTTCTCCCAGAACAAAAACAAACCATCTTGAAATACGGTCAAAAACAAATCAAATTCAGAAAACGGTTTGCAACGGTATGGTGACCCCATCTAGGTTAACTAACGGTAAACAAGGCTTCGGAATCGGCTGCACAGTGGTCGGTTCGCGTGATGTCATTGCGGACTACGAAAACACACGATTTAGAGGGAAAATCAAAAGTGCAACCTAAATTGATTAATTTCCCAGTGAATAAACCATCGTTTCTATCCGGAGAAGCGCTGGGCGCACTGTAAAACATGAAATCTTTTTAATGAAACCAAGTGGTATTTTGTCTTCATGGCTCCTTTAAAGGGGTCCTGAAATGCCTTCCGCCGATGCATGGATGTACATGTAACCAAATAAAGCAATGTATTAGCAATCTCCTCCTGCAAGAATTTTGTTAAAGCGATGAGTATTAGCTGAGAAATCGTAAATCGAAAACCGCGCATTATCGTCGCGCCGTATTTCCTCCTCCTTTCAACTGTTTCTTCTCTGTTGGCCTCCCCTCCCATGATGCTTCGCTCCTCAGCGGTGACGTACTTCCGCTATTGCGCTCCCACAGACTGCCGTCTGCTACGGGCCAGCTCTTTCGGCTTTTTCATCTTTGTTGACACCATGGACACTCCTCTAAAGGCTGGAAAAGCGAACGAAAGACCTGGCCGCATGTGTGCGGCCTGGCCTTGCCCTTTCGCGGTGTACGTATACGCAGCCGCGCAGGGAGAATCGTGCGCTCGTTCCCTTTGGTACACCGCGCACTGTTTATCCAAAAAGCGCGGTCTCAGATGTGGGCCCGCTGGTGCCGGGTCTTATTTTGCGGCGGTTGTAATTCCTACTACCGGCGGCATGTGAAAAAAAAAACATTTTAAACCGACACAGAACCCGTGCACAAAACGCGCCGGATCGGATTGCTTTATCCATAGCTTTATCAGTGGCGATGAACGGGAAGGCGCAGAACAAACCAACGCCGCACTCGAGCAGCAAGCATCCGTGTTCTGCCAAGCTGCACCCGTGTGTTGCATTCAATACTGATGGGAAAGCGTTGTTTGAACTTTGATAGTCGTAAAATGTTCAGGCACTCCGCTAGCAGATCAGCCGCCGAGTCATTTCGGAAAACATTTAACAGATGGCGCCGTATGCATTAGTATGTCGCAACGCAAAACTGATGAGACGTTCTACTAAAACTCCCCTCGCGATGTTTACGTAGCGGGACGCAAAAATTTAGCGTTTAGCGTATGCAAAGGCACAAACACTGTACTAAAACTCTCTATTAGCAGCAAAATAGCGTGCGTACGTGAGGCTGCTTGCGTTTACAAAGCTGCACGCCGAGCGCTTGCGTTTAAAACCTAGTGACATCGTTTAAATACACTCGCAAGCACAGTGTAACGTAGTCACATATCAACCGTATGCTCAGGCGACAAGCAAGAGCTTATTTTATGTGGGACGGAGATTGCGCATAAAGGCCCGTTCGCACTTGCGACGAAAGCGAGCGAAAGCGATGGGAATTTCGTCGCTTTGTCGCGCGACGATCGTGTTTGTCGAACTGTCGGGAGAAATTTTCGTCGCGCGACAGAAATCCCGTCGCTTTCGCTCGCTTTCGTCGCAAGCGGGATTGGAAAGTTCTGCCCCTGCCGTCTGCTACGCAGCGCGGAGGCAACCGCGCGATCTGCTCGGGCCGGACGAACGCGCACACTCCCGCACGGCAGCGCCCCAAGCGGCAGCCGGCCGCGTGCATCGCTCCCGGCGCCCGCCTGGGGCCCGCCCTCGGCACACTAGCAACACTAGCCAGTATATTTCAGGCACAATAATGGAGGAAAGATCTTTTGCTTCCGATGAACCAAGTTCTTTGCCCCTGTGTTTTTAAATACGTGAAGTGGTTAGCACGTCGCCCTCACGCAGCTCTGTATCGTCGTAGCATCGCTGACTGTCCGAACGCAGCTTGCAGCTAAGCCAATGCAGCGACCGAAGCTGTGTGTGTGTGTGCATCGCCTCCTGTGTGTAGCGTTCGTTTCGCGATGAAGTGCGACGTTGTACTTCTGCGGGTGGATAGTGCTTCCCATGGTCTGGATTATCTTTCTCGAACGACGAACGACTCAACCTCGCATGGGGTATGTGTAGTGTGCCTGGCTAAAAGCCTTCTCGCTTGCGTGCCAGAGTTCAGTGACTTGCTGTTCGTCCCCGCAAACAAGGCGCGAGGTGAGTGCCGAATTAACGACGGGCAGGAGGAAGCAACCGATCGTCTGTCAATCGCGGTTCAGACTTGCAACGCATGTTGTGACGTTGTGTTCGTTCGAAACGCATCTCTGGTTTGTTATGAAGTTGAATAAAATGTATCCGTCAAACCCGGGCATTCGGCTCAGAGCGTTCTCTGCGATTGCACGAAAGTGCCACGGGGCTTCAACGCTTTCTTTAGGGAAGGTACTCCGGTAAGAGAATATCCATGTCGTGTTATGGCCGTGTTGCATTCAATACGAACGGTTAAGCGTTTGTTTACACTTGTTTCGTTTGTCGTAAAATGTCCAAGCACTCCGGCACTCCGCCGGCAGATCAGCCGGCGAGCCGACGCTGAGCAGACGACTCATCTCTTTGCCGGAAGTGCGTGAAAAAGCCGCCCAATAGCAGGATGTCTAGCTCATGACGAACATCTGGGAATCGATGATGTAGACATGTGAAGATGGCGGCGTCCAAAAACACGAAGGGAAGGGTGAGAAAAAAGCGACAAACTTTGCAACAAAAGTGTGAGCTTTCCGCTGCGCGTAAAAGAGTAATACTTGGCACAGCTGACGTTGACGACCCAATCTAACGATTGCGCTAGTTCATTTAGTGTGCTCAAAATGCCTTTCAGGGCCCCTTTAAGGACTCCGAGCAGTAGATAAGTAGCTCTGCGATCCGAGGTAACTTTGTATGCCAGACATTGTGCTCGCAAAGAAATATTGCAGTCTTAAGCTTCGCTGCACCATTAGGAGTGACATACCAGAATTGATGAGGCTTATCTGAAACCACCTGATAACGCGTCAGCAAGTAAAGCAAACTTGGAAAAATTTAGGCTATACATATGCTGTACCAACGCATTCGAATGCAGTCCACGGGGACCGCGAAAAACTTCGAATTAACCGAACTTCCGATTAAACAAAAGGCACGATAGCAGCATTATTAATAACCCGCGACATGTCTCCTCTCTTGATTCCGTTCAGAATCTGGACTTTCTTCTCGAAGTCGAGCGTGCGACACGGGCTGCCATGGTAGTTCAGGGTTCACTAGTTGACATAAGGGGTCACTAGTTGAGGCTTATTTCTAAAATCAAAGCCTCAAGCGCCCGCCACGCGAACTGTTCGCATGGCGCTGTGTCCAAAAACGAAAAAACAAAAAAGAAACAGGAAGGTTGAAAACCCCGAAAGGGAGAGATGCATACGCTGACGCGAGTCTGAACTTCCCTACCGCGTTGGCAGCAGTGCGCCGGCTCAGTTGCGATGGCGCAGACATCAGTGCAGGACATCGGCGCCGTTCTAGCGCTTGAAAATTTTGAATTCCATCAAGAATGGACGGCAACCTCGATGCTTTCTTTTTAGAAATAACTTCAAATTAGCCGATTAACCGGCTTTTATCTTCCAATTATCGAGCTATTTCTTCCATTGGATTGCATGTAATATTGCCGCCGCCGGCACATCACTTCCGATAACCCGAAAATTCCAATAAAGCGACTCCGAATTATCGAGAGTCGACTTTATTCATTTTTTTTTTCAATACTCTTAGTGACTGGCCCCTGCCCCGAAATGAAATTGTGCGGACGCCCGATGTTTTTAGTGCTATTGAAGGTGTTTGCTTAATGCTACCGTGTAAGAATTTGTCGTTGTTGACCATATCACTATGTTCCGAGCTGTTAAATAAGTACACATCACTGTATTACCACTCCGCGGCTTGATCTTGTGTATTTGACTTGTTGCTCACGGGATTACAAATCAACACCTCCAACAAGAATGCCTACCTGGGGCTGTAGTTGCTTGCAATAAATAAATAAATAAATAAATAAATAAATAAATAAATAAATAAATAAATAAATAAATAAATAAATAAATAAATAAATAAATAAATAAATAAATAAATAAATAAATAAATAAATAAATAAATAAATACATAAATAAATAAATAAATAAATAAATAAATAAATAAAAAATGTCGTTTGTGTGCAGGTAACAGCTGTCCGGTTTGTTGGCCAATTTCATGTGCAGCAATGTGGAATTGCCATAGATTCCGCGTTTGGCCCCAATTTGTACATTTTAAATGTATGGGCATTTTTGGGGTGTCCCAGCCAATTTGGGACATGGGAACGCGGAAGAAAATCAGGGCTAAATAAATCACAATCTGATTTCTCGAACATAATAAGAAATCAACGCCTTCAAAACGGACTCTGGCTGGTGGAAACTGAATTCCCTACCTTGTCTACATCCAAACCAAAACACCAGGAGTATGAATTCAAGCTGACACGCCCCCAGAGATGAAAAGGGACTTGAAAGCAAGTCAAAGTGGCTGGAGAACTATTGATGGAAAATTCGAAAAACGTTTGATTTGCAGGAAAGCATTTTTTGTGCTTCTAGGTTCAAAGCAGCGGGGCGGGTGAACTGGCCAGCATGCACCGACTTCTCAGTCCGTAAGTTGCAGCTTCAGCGCGCGCAAAAATAACACGGGTTTGCCTTCTTTGTCCGTGTTTTTTTTTTTTTCATGTGCTGAGGCTGCACGTTATGGGACGCCAGCTAGCCCGAACTCAGGCCCTTCTCTCAGTCCAGCATAACCTCGTGAAGAGGTCTAGGGCAGCGCCCAGCGCAAAAAGGGTGCTTCCCGCACCCTAGTTTTACGCTGTACGTTAAAAATATCAGTTGATTTTATTTCCTTAGTACCTATATTGACTTCGCTGACTCTTCTCCCGCCTTCAAGATGCCTTATATTTTCCTACTGGCGTACCAGTCAGCGAAGCGTCGCATGTGCGCTTGTGCAGCGCTTGTGTGAAGCGACCTTGAATTGGAGCTAGATACAGTGTACGAACTAACCAAGTAAAGAAAGGCACATTCTTCCATTCACAAACGGGTCCTGGCTTCGTTTCAACTGAGCGAACGAATTGCGACGACCCGTCGGCGGCCGGCGGACGAAACGCTGGGCCGACTGACTCTGTCTGAAGGCCGGGGAGCCGTGCAGTAGCGCAGCCAATTGCGAGCTCGGCTCCTCCCGACGTCACACGAAAACGCCACAGAAAATGGGCGGGCGTAAAGAGAGGAGGAGAGCATTTTCGAATTAATTTTTCTACTAAATAAAATCGCGTAAACGCGCCAGAGTGGTCGAAACATGGCCTGGGGACTCCGGACTACAATTTGCGCTAGTAATCCCGCAATGTTTACGTATCATTTAAGTGTCCCTTTAAACGGTGGTGTAAGGTCCACCTATGCGGTCAGTGGCCAGGCGCGCAGGCTGCGCGTGAGAACCCGCCACTCAGTCTAGCGACGTAGCACTGCCAACACTGCACTGCAGCCGTCGCCAATTCGTCATGGCGTGCACGGGAGACGGATTGTCTGGCCCACCGCATACCACAGGGGTAATCCCCCATTGAGAAAGCAGACAGCGCCGCCGGATTCCGGGAACGTCTGCTTGACGCGCGGAGGTGGTGGGATTACCGGCGTCGGGACGAGCACCGCACGAGTCTCCATTGTTAACGCGCCCCGGTCAGCATGACGCACAGTCGCGTCTTTCGCTCTCACCCCTCGGGGTCGTACGTGCCTGCTGGCCCGCGAGCGGTCCGTTGACCCAGAGATGGCGGCGACTCATTGAATATTCCGTGGCGTGCTGAGTGACAGCTGTCTACGTGAATTTGGGCACTCCCATACGCGTGTACGAACGCCACAGGGGCGTTCCCGAGAGAGGGTGATCTCGAGGTGTTATAAGGCCGAACTTGGCCGTTAGAAATCGTTCTTGTCTGAGCGCCGAGCTGGGCAGTTCCCGGCGGGACAAGGAGTCTCGACCGTTAAAGCTTGGTTGGGATTTGTGAGCCCCCTAGGCTAGAGGTTAAGATCGCGTCGGAGGTTTAGGGTACAGCGCCGTACCGGGCAACTAGACGGACCTTGCGGCGAGACAGTCTCGGCCGTGGATTCTCGAGCGGTTTGTGTACGCTCCCAGAATAGGAGAGTTAGACGAAGTTAAGGAGCTCGAGTGATTTGTGCGCATTCGGAGCTGGCGGTTAGCTGCAGGTTGAAGTTTTTCTTTTTGTTACTCATGTACCCAGTTATCTTACTGTAAATAGCTGTATATAAACTTCCGTTTCACTTAATCAACCTTAACGCCTCGAGTTCGTCAGTTCGACCGCCATCTCCAAGAACTTCAACACCATCGCCCTGCCAGCCTCCTGCCAAATCAATCGGAGCCCGGGCGATTGGGTTCCTGATCGACACCGGACTTCGGGGAAACCATCTTTACTGGTGGGGTGCAGGATTTTTCTGTCTAATTTTGCTCGTCGATGCACCCCTCTCTAAGTCCGCTTCAACCATGTCAAAATGGAGCGATAAATAAAGAAAGAAAATGTCGAAATGAAGCAATTGGGTAGACACCGGCTTCATAACTCCAGTGACCCAGGTTCGATTCCGACCACCGGAACCGTTTTTTTAATTTTAACTGAGCCCGTTTTCGTGTTACAGACGCCATCAATGCGAACACTAAAGCGTCGATTTACAAAAAAAAAAAAAAAAAAAAAAAAAAAGACGGTGCCGATACTTTGAGAACTGCCTCCTGGCGTGCACGCCCTCTTTGCCATCCCTACGCTGTATCCCGAGCCCCGTTAACACGCGTGGTCTGCACGAGGTGTGGACCTCCTCCCGTGTGGGAGCCGGTGAAGCCCTGCGGTCAGTCTACGCTAAGCAGGTTGTCCCGTGCACCAGCGGTAAACGAAAGCGCGGTGCAGGTGGCGCCATCTGCAGTGGTTAAATGAAGAAGCAGGGCCTGCACCCGTTAGTTCATGAAGCGAAATCGACTGCAGGCCCTCGAGCGCTAATTTAGCACAGTTGTAGCGCTATTGAGATTCGAAAGTAGGAACGCGAGGAGAATTTTGAGCGCCGAAGATAAATTCAAGACACGTCATTGGGCATTCATAAATTGCACCATCAAAGCCTACTGACCGGGCGCTTTTTCAACACAGCAGGCAACACAAATGGGGACAAGAGCTTACACAACGAATTCACCCGAAGCGAGCCGCCCCTTTCGCCCAATGATTCCGCTTGAGAGGCACCCAACGGCACGCGCACCGCGAGTGGGAATAAGCAATCGCTCGAGCATGACCCCTCGTTGTCTCGGTCGCTCGGGAACGGCCGATCGAGCCAGCGAAAGTTCTAGGCACACGTCTTTCCCTCCCAAGCAACTCTTTTCGACCCCTTCAAACATTTCGTCCGTAGGGACAAAGAACTGTGCCATTTTAGGCGAAGTTATCAATAAGTGACCGTAGCGCGAACACGCTTCGAAAATGGCGCGCCGCCAGCCACGGCTAAAATCCTGCAGGCGAGAACAGACGCGGCTGCACTTAATGAAGCACGGAGCGAGTGCCGCTGCACGCATCCGGTCGGCCAAACCCGGAGTGACGCAACAATCATATTGGCTTTGGAAGGAAGGCAGAGGGGCGGCATTTCGCGTGGCAAATCGGCAATAAGCAGGCGAGCGCAGAAAGAAGTACTCCCCCACCCTTTTCGTGACTGCACCTAAGGCGGCGTCATGTCCACAGAATAATGTCGCAATGCAACCTAATAACGAGAAACGCGCGGCAAGATAGCTATCGTATAACTGCGGGCAAAACAGTCCCGCACAGAAATCTTCAAGCGGCAGTCTTCATAAACTCCACATCTAACCAGCCATGGTATGGAAATATTCTACTGTATTCGCAGGAAATGAAATTTCGGAATCCAGGCCCAATTGTAAGCAAGGTGAACAAGGGAATAGAAAGAAATACGAAAAACGGAGCGTATAGCCTTCAATACGCACTTTGGTGTTTGGCTGTCGTATCTAGGAGCTCCACTCGTGCTGGGATCTTCCACGGCTGGGATCTTCCATTTTTTTAGTTCGACGTACCGCTGTGCAGCCAAGCGGGACGCGAACTCAAGTACTAAGCACGCATTGTGTAGAGCGATTTCGGGAGTTTCACTTGCCCTTGTAAGAGAAGTAACCCACCATATCCTTGTGCATAGCTAATTCCCTTCCCGATTTTAAATGCACGTGCAGCAAAATTGCATTACGCCAGCACACTTTTATCGATATGTAAGGGACAGACACACGTGCCAGTACCTCAAGTGGATGCCAATGGTCGAACCTGTAACTTGAATTTTTGATCGTTTAAGCAATGCTGATGAAATGCCCAACTAAATAAATGCACAGCGTTGTCGTACTAGGCAGCCATCCAATCTAACTGAAAACCGCGCTCTGAAACTTGTGGAAGATGAGAGCATGCGGAGAGCTTTCCAACCTGGCAACCATCCGCTGGGGCGGTGCGTGTTCAGTCATAAAATAATACGTAAGCATTGTTTGTGGGGTGCCTCAAGGTGAACTATTGTATCTTTACAAATGTGCGTACACTGAAAATTTCAGAGTTTTTTTATAATAGTACCGTAAATTTAGACCATCGTGAGATTAAAAAATAAAATTCACGTCAAAGTGTTAGGACATTGCCATGATTAACAAAAATAAAAGAACAGTTAACAAAAATCAGAACGATAAAAACTAAACAAATGGAGTGCAGACTGCCCTCATTTGGCAATTCCAGCGTCCGTCGCAGGAAACTAAAAACCCAAATACAGAAAAAAAAAGCTGAAAATGAACTAAATAAACTGCAAGTGTGTAAAAAATCTAGCGCCATGAAAACGTGAAAGAGCTGAAAAGCGGAACGCTCAAGAAGCATAACCCAAATGACTAAAACTAAAACCAATTTTAAAAGGTGATTTCCACATTTTAAAATTGTTTTTAGATGTTTTTGTTTTGTTTTGTTGGATCATTTGATCCAACGATGAAATGAAAACATCAGACATGCAAACGAATGCCGCTGCTTCTCAAGCATGTCATGTTGCTAGTGCCTGAAGAGCCGCAGCAACAACCGAAAACGTTTGTGCAGCAGACACCAACAGTTTTACGTCACGCCTTTAGGGTTCTATGCCGCTGCGCCTAAAGCATGCCCTGTTGCTTCCTGGTGGAAAGCTGCGGTAAGAATTCAAAACATTTATATTGACTCTCGCAATAGTTTTGCGCCACGCCTTCCGAGTGCCATGACGCTGCCTCTGAAGCATGTAGTGCTGCTTTTAGCTAGAAAACTGCGGTAATAATTGAGAACAGTTGTGTATTCTTAAACATATGTTTAGCGCAAATAACCAATGGCAGCACACAAGAGAGGAGACGGGACAGGCGCCTGTCCCGTCTCCTCTCTTGTGCGCTGCATTTGGTTGTTTGCACTAAACATATTTTTAAGAATCATGAACCAACTAGCCCACAACAAGTTTTGTTAAATTAACAGTTGTGTATCAGCTCACAATTGCTCTGAGTTCCTCCTTCAGGATGCTGTATCGCAGCTTCTCAACCATGTAATGCTGCCTCTGGCCAGAATGCTTCGGTAGGAATAGTAAACGCATATGTAGAAAATTGCATATGTAGAACTGAGTTCATCCAGGGCCTTACAGGTGTTCTTTCGGAGCTTCTCAAAAAGCCGATGTTGCTTCTTTCTACGAAACTAGTTGCGTTGAAATAGAAGAGGCTTGCGTAGCAAATCAGTGCGAGTTCACGGCAGGCCTTCCGGGTTCCATGGCATTGTTTCTCAAGCAGCCGCTGTTGCTTCGGAGGGGCGAGTTGTGGAAAGAAGAACAACCGCCGCAGTTGAGTGCATCGAAATGGTTTCATGGCAGGTCTTCAGAGCGCCATGTCACTGCTTCTCAACCACGCACTGCTGCTGGCATACCTGGAAAGGTGCGGTAAGAAGGGAAAACATTTGTACAGCTAGCAATTCCTGAACTATTGTAATAATACACTGGTATAGTGAAACATCCCTTCAGCCTATTTCGACTGCGCTTAATGCTGAAAGTTGGGCTAGTTGGTGTCGACTTAGAGCCATATTGCCAAAGAAGAAAAAAAAAGCGAGCAAGCACACAGGGACCAAAAAAGAAGCACACAGGGCAATCACTAAAATTCAACTGAACAACTTTACTTTGGACACGTATTATATATAATAAGAGTAACAAACAAGGCTGAAAAGACGTAAAAACTTCCAAATAATTTAAACAATGTACAGTCATAGCTGCGTGTCATCCCACATAGCCAAGATACGTCTCGCGAATGCGTCCTTGCTGGAAGCTTACTATTTAGCCGTAAAACCAATGGAATGCATACTGATGCAGTTAACCCGCCGCGGTGGGTCAGTGGCTAAGGCGTTGCGCTGCTGAGCACGAGGTCGCGGGTTCGATTCCCGGCCGCCGCGGCTGCTTTTCTGATGGAGACGAAAAGCAAAAACGCCCGTGTGTACGAGATGTCGGCGCACGTTCAAGATCCCCAGATGGTCAAAATTAATCCAGAGCCCTCCACTAAGGCGCGCCTCATCGCCTGCGTTGTGTAGGCGCGTTAAACCCTACAATCAATCAATCAATCAATCAATCAATCAATCTGATGCAGTTATCTGCCTCCCTGTAAATATGGAAGGCCTCCGATATCTCTCTTTGCACTTCATCGCGCCCGCTGCCTAAAACAAGTGGCCCCCAGCGGCAACCGATGACACTGATGCTCGGTGCTCCCTTAGACGGTCGTTTATGCAGCGCCCCGTCTGTCCTACATAGCATTTGCTGCAGGACAAGGGAATGCTGCAAGCGACGCCAACTTTGCAAGTGACAAACCTGGTGGTGTGCCTCTTACAGTGAAGCTTTCTACCTCTACCCCCCAAGGGTTCTGTCGCGACCGTTGGTGTAAAGCAGAAAACTCCCGTGAACAATTAAAAGAAGTTACTGGCACCGCCAGGAATCCAACCTGGAACGAATAAAGAAACGGAACGAGAGCCGGTGTCCTACCGACTGAGCTACGAGCCCACGCGGAGACGTGGGTAACAGACGGTGCACTCACCGAGCACATGTGCGGGATTACCCCCTGCGTTCTCGCTGAATGCTACGTGATAGAGTCACGCGACATCTTGCACCGCTCTGCGCTCCGCCAACGGCACCTGTAGCGGCCGTGTGTGTGCCTTGCGCATGCGCTAGAAGTTATAAAAATTAAAGGAAGCTCACACCAACGCGTAGCATTGCACTTCTCCTCCGTCTCTGCCGCTGATGTCGTCGCCTCCGTCGGCAGCGTCAGAGATGGAGGAGAAGGGAGTTCGTCTAACACTGTGTTGGAGCTTGCTTTAATTTTATAAAAAAAGAGTTTCCACTCATGTGCTTCAGCAATACAACTCAACCGACCATCATTCATGAATCATACATTGATATTTAACCTTAGTAAAGAATATCTCTTTGGAGTGATAAATGGCGGGGTTAAGTGCATTTCACTTGTATCTGGAATCACTCTTAGTAGATCCGTGTGCGTGAATTTAAGTGACGTCACATGGGTAATCGTTGTGGATGTCGTTTAAGCTTCGCCTTCCAATCACCTTCTCAGGGTGGATTGGAGCGCATTTTTTTGAGCAGCCTTGCCTCTTATTCTAAGTTAATCTAATGGAACGGAAGATGATAGGTGCAACGGTGTAGAGACAAGAAGAGAGTGGATTGGGTCAGAGAGCAAAGCCGTGTTAAGGACATATTAGTAGAAATTAAGAAGACGAAACAGGCGTGGGCAGGGCATGTAATGCGAAGGCCAGATAACCGTTGGTCATTAAGGGTAACAAAGTGAATCCCTAGAGAAGGCAAGCGTGCAGGGTGCGGAAGAAAGTTTGGTGGGCAGATGACATCCAGAAGTTTGTGGGGATAAATTGGTCGCAAGTAGCACAGAACCGGGATAATTAGAGATCTATGGTAGAGGCCATTGCCCTGCAGAGGGTGTAGACATGCTGCTGCTGATGATGATGACGACGATTGGGATGATGATGATGCCACTTATTCTCATGGACGGCTGGGCCCATCCGGATCTGCTTCCCAGGAGCTGTTGCCAGCCTACTGACACCGCATTTCTTGCCCACTTTTTCAAGCGGTGCCTGAGCTGGTGAACATACGGTACTGCTACCCGCTGCAACCTGAGTTGGTTGGCTCCGTGTCCTGTTGGAGAACAGGTACCCGCCTTAACCTTCTTGATGAGGATTTTAGCGACAGAGGCAACAAGTTCCCGGGGGAACCCAGAACATGTCAAACGGCCCAGTTCCGCTTTCGTGCTTTCAGCAGCCCTGTGCGGACATGTCTTGTCGAGAGAGCTGCGCAAACAGTTCATTGCTATGCTGTGCTTGACCAGCTTGACCAGGGATGGTGCGTGCATTGGTTCTCGTATTGCCCTATGCTTCGATAAATATTTTTAGCCTACTGTGACAAATGTATTGAAGCGTGCCTTGACCATAATATCGTAAAGTTTTTTAGATATGCGAATGACTGCGTAGTTTTTGTGAAAGTGGACAGCAGTCAGGACAGACAGGATGGGGTAGAAAGAGTTTTAAAAATATTTAAGAAATGTTCAAAGGGCATCACGTTTACTCATGAGGAGCCACTAAATGCCAGCATAGTTTTTAGGTGTGCACCTGCGGTTGAGTGATGAGCACATATTCTGGGCATACCAGCACCGCTCTAAAAGCAGACTTTAAATTACAGTTCGGCGCACTCAAAGATTCTCAAGCGCAGTATAGCGATGAACTGTTTGCGCGGCCCTAGACAGTCATGTCCGCACAGGGCTGCTGAAAGCACGAATGCGGAACTCGGCCGCTTGAGATGTTCTGGGTTCCCCCGGGAACTTGTTGCCTCTGTCGCTGAAAGCCTTATCAAGAAGGTTAAGGCGGGTACCTGTTTTCCAACAGGAGACGGAGCCAGCCAACCCAGGTTGCGGGAGGTAGCAGTACCGTATGTTCATCAGTTCAGGCACCGCTTGAAAAAAGTGGGCGAAAAATGCGGTGTCAGTATACTGGCAACTGCTCCTGGGAAGCTGATCCGGATGTGCCCAGCCGTCAATGAGAATAAGAGGGAAGGCTGCTAAAAAAAGCACGCCACCAGGTTTGTAACCTTTAAAGTTGGCGTCGTTTACAACATTCCCTTGTCCTGCGGCAAATGCTATGTAGGAAAGACGAGGCGCTGCATAAATTACTGTCTAAGGGAGCACCAAGTAGAAGTGTCGTCGCTTGCCGCGGGGGGCCACTTGGCCAACCATTGCAAGCGGCGTCCTGTTTGTGTCCCAGCATGTCATGCCACACGTGTTTTAAACAGCGGGTGCGGTCAAGTGAAAATAGGGATATCGGAGGCCTTCCATATTCACAGGGAGGCAGATATCTCCATCAGTGTGCCTTCCATTGGTCTTGCGGATAAAGAGCTAAGCTACTTGCAAGGGCGCATGCGCAATACGTAGCTTGACTGTGCTTGGTAGCACGCATCTATGACTCTACATTGCTTTATATCATTTGTAAGTTTGTTACGTCTTTTTTGCCTTGTCTGTTAGCGTTATCATATATGTTACGTGCCCCAAGTAAGTTGTTCAGTTGAAGTCCAGCGATTGTCCTGTCTGCTTCTTTCTTGGTCCCTGTCTTTTTTCGCTTGCAATATGGTTCTAATTCGACTGCGGTGTTTGTTTGCAGATGTGAACTGATGAACTAAAACGTTTCCACGGCCTTCAAATACACTTTTAGTGGGGTCAGTGACTGTCATGTACAGTCTTTGTCAAAATTTTGTGGGCCACGGGAACCGTAGCAGGAGCAGGTGCACGGCCGAGCAGGGGCGCTGTACTTGCCGCTGTTGGCTGGTTGCGCGGCTAAAGAGAGGAGGGGAACTTTCGCACTTCTCTTCGTAGTATGGCTGGACAGATAAGTGCAGCGCGGCCGGCTCCTCACAGCAGGCGAACTTCGCTTCAGCGCACGTACTTTGCGTGCTTTGCGCCGCACTTGTCGCGCCGGACCCACTACGAAAGCAAGAGCAAAAGTTCCCCTCGCTCTCTTTAGCCGCGCAACCAGCCGACAGTGCAAGCGCAGCGCCCCTGCCCGGCCGCGCGCCTGCTCCGGCCACAGTCACCGTGGCCCACAAAATTTTGACAAAGACTGTACAATTTTGTGTTGAGCATTCTTTCTCGGGAGGTAGCCATACACATTGAAGATGCTGGCACAACCGATCATTTCAGTTTGACACGAGGCGGTAACTGTTTAAGTTTGTTGCTTACTGTGGCTCGATAGTTATTATCGGCTTTAACGTCATTATCAGAAATAAAATGGGCCGATCGCAGCTCGATATGGTTCTGAGTAATCTGGATGGTGTTGAACAAAATATCGTTATTCCATATTATGCCTAGTGCTGGACCAGTACTAGAAATGTCTTCACGGCGAAATTACTGACTTCAAAAGTCCACTGTAACAAAACAGCTTCCACGCAGTTACGATATGCAGCGGTAGGTAAACCATTCCTTCATTCTCTTTTCGTGACCTAGGTTCTTACCAAAATTGTGTGCGTCCCTCGGGTCACGTCGACAAAGGATCGCACGCGCTCGCTCCAGAGCTAGTGTAAAATGGTCGGTAGCTCTCGATCTAGCGGATCTGAGATAATATGATGCAGAAATTGACTGGTATACAACGACTCTATCATTTTAAATTATACAACGTTACGACGACTCTATCAGTTTCATTTACTTGTCATAATTAGTTAGTTCACAGTAAAGCTGTAAACGTTATAGAATTACTGCCTGCTGTTAATACATGCATGGCCATCTAGGAGGGAATATGGTGGCATAAAAAGGCAGTAACTCTTGTTTTAGCGAATTTATCCCGAAAAAAAAATTCTATCCCAAATTATTTAAAAATAATTGTAAGGGAAGTATTTGTATGTGTCTTATTCCATCAATATAGTAAGTCACCATACACAGAGCCATCCACCAATACAGCTTCGCTGGTCTTCCATTTTCACTGTTGTGGAGGGGCTCTAATTTTTTTCTTGTAAGCGCATGCGTATTGATGAGGCGCCTGACGATGCTTCAGGCTGTTCCATTCATATGCACGTTCGTTACCAGCCTTGGTTGTGACAGTGTTTTATTACTTCCCGGAAGTCGCTGGGCTGTGAAGTTGAAATTAAGGAAGCGGCGGTAGCTGTTTTATCTCAATGCTGCCCACCAAATCCGAAATCGTTGGTGCTATTGAAAACATCCGGACCTTACTTCACAGTATTGTCTGCAAACCAATCGAAGTAGCACGTCCTGTCAGTCGCACGTCTCGGGAAACTAGCTATTATTACGTCTGTAACGTTCGATACCACGCAGCTCCCCGCTGGCGTCACGCCAGGCCGCCGTCTCAGAAGCCAGGCGGAATGAAATAAAGCTTGTTCCTCGCACCTACAGCTGATCTTGCAGGTCGGGCGATGCGTAGTACGGCTACATCCATCGATCCTCCATACGGCATCGTGAACCCGTCGTTAACGTCAGGGTGAAAGCTGTTCGGAGGACGTCATTGCGTTTGAAGCTGGTGTACACGACTTTGCATCGCTGCTTCGTTTCGTGGCCACTTCCTGAAAGGCGCCGGAGAAATATCACCCCTAGTTTAATTTTCAACCTGGCCTAGAACACAGACCGTGCGCCAAATGCGAGCATTCCGGTGACGAATCATTGTTTTCATCCACATGTCGTTCACGACGTTTGATCTCAAGGAATTGATCATCATGGAAGGGAGTTGTCCACGAACTGGTCCTATGCGCTGAATTGGGGGTATATTTCTTGCCGAAGAGAGCACGTGTTGCGAGAAGGAATATCCGCAATGCGACTAGCTCGTCCAAATTAGCAGCTGACAGAATGGGAGACAGAAAATAGGCGACACACACACAAAAAAAAACCGCTGTTATTCGTCAGGAGCAGCAATATTATGCACCAGGCTCTCGTATACGTTATTTTATTTTCAGGTGAAAAGCATCGCTGCGAACATAATTTGAATATTAGATGCACGAAACGTAGTTGGCAGCAAGAATAAAATCTTTCCGGGCAGGTAATTTTCCCTTCCTCTCCGATTAAAAATTCAGTATCTGTGCACTCTTTGAAGAAGGATGAACAGTGAAGCAGGGCGCACTCCGAGGAGTGCACGATACAAAGCCCGTTTGTTGTAATTTGTGATCGAGACTACTTCCTAGCCAATTAGCTGAATGAAACTTGGAAGGACTCCAGCTTTATTTTAGCGGGAAAACATGAGACTGTTCATTTCTTCCCGCAAATTGCTGCCAGTGTAACACACCATCCCAAACCACTCGACAACGAAGAACAGAAAACCGGTCGCATTGGGACTTGAGAAAGCCACGTTTCAATCTCCCACCAGCACAACGGACGTGTCTTCACTGAGGCCATGAAGCCTAGCTGCGCGTACACGCCTTCCCCTGTTTCCTGCTCCCCCCCGCCGCCCCTGCATACACGCGTAAACTGGCAACCAGTGATGTTTGCGTGCTTCTACGTGAAAGACACTGGTGAAAATGTCACTCAGGAAGCCCATCCAGCTGAACAAGAATTATATGCTTACGTCGGAGTTCGAAGCGGGCAAGTTGCTCTTCATCCTGTTGGCATTCGCAGCTACCCGATGAGGTGGACCTTAAGGCGCAACGGCGGCGGCAGGCACATTCTGCGGCAGCCACTTTTCGTTGTTTTCGCGCCCATTTGCGCTTCTTTGCGGGACGACGCCCGTTCCCTTACTGCTCTTGTTTTTCCTAGCGAACGACAGCCGTCCATCTCATAGGGAGCTTAAAGGGCAACTGCTGAAAACGGTGTTGGCGCCGTTACCAGACCATTGCCGAACTTGTGAAAGGGGCATCGATGGTGGCGAGGAGGTGCGGAGAAGCGGTGTTCAGTAAAGCGGCTTCGCCGGAATGAGAACTGGGACCTTGGCCATATACAGCTTCGCTGTAATAATAAAGGTTACTGTTGTGTTGTGAGGATCATTCTTTTCAAGAAACGTAAATAAGCTTAGCTGCAATGAATTATTACGCTTTCGTCCTTTGCTACGCGTCATTACGTGTATAAACATCTCCGTTATAGGGAACTATGTTCCGCATCCACGGAAACGCTCAAGCGGCCAGATAACGCTTGCAGGTGCAGCTCCTCCAGCGTGCTTACCCTGCAATGACAACAGCTTGGAGCAGAACGGTTACCCAACCCCTCGTGGTTACATACAGCGGGTGCCTTTGTAGGACACCGGACCAAATACCTGCACGCGTGCTTATTCGTGCCTCCATCAACCACCTTCTACCTAAATGCGTAGCATTTATATGTGAACACAACGAGGAAACCCGCTTGTCCGCCTGTAACTCTCTGTGTGTCACACTTTCATCCCAAAAGAAAATGGCATAAGAAAAAGGGCTACCACCTTCATGTTCTCATAAAAACCGCTTATACTGCCCCTAAGAAAACGCCTCCGCACCAAGGCATGTATGTATAACAGTGAAGCCCGCAGTAGGCAGCTTGGCGTAAAGCGCGCCCTCACGGAGGGCGCGCTTTACTCACTTCACTCACGGAGCACACTGTAGATGGCACGGCGTACCCAGCGTTCCCCGCGCAGAGGTGCCTGCTCGCCGGCGGGTGCGCCGGCAGTGCGGCTTTGTCGCCTGCTTACCGACGGTTGTTTTGGGTGTGTTTTGGCGCAGCTTCGCGTCCATTGCGCGCTTCCTTCGCACGGCTTCATTAACTTGTTCGACAGCACATTCAGGGTAACTCGGACCCGACTGAATTTATTGGTCGTACGGCAAAGATACGTGCAGGATTGGTTTGCAGGGCGGGAATACAGAGTAGAGAAACGGTAACTTTTGCGCACTGCTTGCCACGAATGGGACTCCGTTTTCTATATTGGTGACTACCGATTCGGTTATGTTTTAAGAGGTATTACAAAAGGCGAAAGGAGCAACTGGTTGTGATAAATAGATATTATAAAAGTTCCCTCAGCTTTCTCGCAATTCTGAAACTTACTTAACTAACTAGTTTTAATCGGCATAAATAGGAATCCCTAAGCTCACATGCCGAATTTTTTCGGTGTCTGCGCTTGTGTCGCGCGGTGGTGCAACCCCGAGCTAGCACATCAGGATAGCTGGGTTCCGCTGTTTCACCCTACAAAAGACGCTACTCTCCGTTTTCTTTCTGCCGACGCACGGCCGAGCTACAGCGGCGGCGTCCACCGCTATAGCCCAGCCGTGGCCGAAGCTGCTGTGTTCGGGACGCTGTCCCCGAGAATTCCAGGTAATGGCTGGCCGAATCTCTGGTTTCACTCTTTGTAGAGCCACGTGTGTGAATTCAAGTGACGTGGCATGGTCAATTGTGGTGGGTGTCGTTTAAAGGTTAGCTTTCCAATCACGTTCACAGCGTAGATTGGAGCCATTTTTTTCTCGTGGTTTGCGCCGCTCACGGCAACCGAAGCAGAGACTTTATACTGTGGGGGTGCTCAGAACTTGCTCAAAAATGGGCCCATCTTTATAAAAGTGACATCCCCCTGTCCCGCTGAGCTTCGCGAAGACGCTGATGTCAAAATGTTCGGGGTCCGAATTGAAGTTTGCCACCAAAGGGAGAAATTTGTGGTGCCCATACCACGGGGGCTGTTGCATGCACATACAGGCACGCGCCGGCTGGTACAGGAGGGCATCACCTCCCTTGAGACGGGCGCACCGAAAGGGTACTGCCATGTCCCTGCGGACTTTCACGAATACTTCAATGATAGAAATGAGAATGTAGGTGCTCCCACTTCTTTTGCCCGCGTCCCCCAACCCTGATATGATCCTAAGTCACGCTGCAGCAAAATAAAGTATTTTCATCATCATCATCATCTTTCGTTTTTCTTCTGCTTGTTCCTCGATCCAAATGATGTTTTAATCATAATCTCGGCTTTCTTTTAAGCCAATCTTGGCCTGGGGTTCTTGTTTATTGTAGTGAAATATTTTGACGCGAATTTTTAAAATAAAGAACCTCTAATTTTCGCCAATGTACCGTTGTTCTTCTTTAAATGTTCCCAAACCTGCCTGTACGCAAAGCAATATTCACGTGTGTAAACCGCGCCACCAGTGTTAGTAGTTTGGAAAGGTTTTGCCCCATGTGTACTTCGTCTTCAGGCTCACTGTTATAAAAGATACGTAGATGGCCCTAAAGGGATTTTACACAACGAAAGACCACTGCAGCGCGAAAAGACCGGAAAGAAATTCGCCCGACCCCATCCCCCCCTCCTGGTCCCCTTGAACTCGTGTTTGCAAGCCCAGGAATGTTACACATTAAACGTCATCACCCCAATAGGGAGACACCCGCTTAACACTAACCTACAAACGCCGTAACGGTTGTCGAGACACCTTTGATGCCAGCAAAGCGCCGTGACCTCTGGGGGTTCTGTTGGGCGGCCTTATTAGTGGGCTGATGGCTGATAAGCCCACGCCCCCAAACTGGTGACTGCCGAAGTATAACCCACGGTTTCCTTACAGCGATGAGGAATATCTAGGGAAAGCAGCCACTTTCCCTTGTCTGCTGTCGTCGGAAACGCGAAAAACACGAGCAGAAGCTGCACAAGTAGTAGCTTGGGTTTAGGCATCCCAGCGGTCAACAACGCTTCGTGCTCTCTCATTAGATCGACTTGTGATAGTAGCTCTAATTGGAACTACAAAGATGTGTGTTCATTTCGTTACCGTTAATTCCCTTTTTTATTTTATAATACGCAACAGCTGTTTTGATGCATCTATGTACAATACTAGACAGCTTCGAGGAGATTTTTTGCTAGCTGAGCATTGAACTGCACACTGTTTCTTGACAACCCCATGGATGATTCGCTCAATGTTCTTACTGTGTGCCGACTTAGTTTTCCGGATCTAGTAGGAACCTAAGTAGGTGCCATGTGTCTTTAAGATGTAGGTTGCCGTTCATCTGAACACAGGTTTGCCACCATTGCTGCTGTACTACTGTTTGCGCATATGCTTCCATGTCTTTTACCAGACGCACGATTTTTATTTTGTGTTTATTATTGTGTTTTTGTTTGAGCCATATTTTTTTAAAGACTTTTGAGTGCCTGCCACATATGTAGTTGAGCAAACCTCCATTTCACTCATTATAGAAGGAGCTAGAAGGAAGGGCAACAGCGTTGGGGGCGAAGTGGTGTGTGAGGAGACAGAAAAAACTATATTTGCTATGGCCTTTCGACGGCATTTTCAGCGAAAAAAGCAGGTAAGCCACCATTTTATTTTTGCCACCCAGACATCATCGCGCCGGTGACAACTCGAGGCCGTGTTTACATTTTTAAAGCGAAGCTTCCTATGCTCCAAAGCCCAATCCGAAAGGCCGAGGGGTGGCCCGAAAGCCCAAAAACGTGAAAGGCCGGCCCAAAAGCCCGAGCCCGGCCCGGCCCGCGGGACGGGCTCGGGCCGGGTAGCGCGAATTTTCTCGGGCCCGTGCCGGGCTGGGGCTTGGACCAAATTTCTTTTGGGCCTTGCCGGCCCGAGCTGGCCCGGGCAGTCCCTGAGGCCCACCAATCCTGTGCCTCAAATTCTAAACTGTCGACCAAAAAAGTTGTGTTGATCCTTCAAGTTAACGAAAAAAAAACAAAAACAAAGAAAGAGCAAATTCACTACGGTGCCGTTAAAAAGACAATTGCACTTACAAAGCCTTCACGTAATAAATAAAAAATCGTCTGGGTCCCATCAGCATAGTGGGAGAGAGCGGTCCAGAAAACGGGGGCACTCCAGCCACAGTGAACAACATGATAGACCTTTCCCTCTAATTGATTTAACTCGGGTTTAACGCGCCGACGCAACACAGGCGATGAGGCGCGCCGTAGTGGAGGTCTCCGGATTAATTTTGATCACCTGGGGATCTTTAACGTGCGCCGAAATCTCGTACACACGGGCGTTTTTGCTTTTCGCCTCCATCAGAAAGCGGCCGCCACGGCCGGGAATCGAACCCGCGACCCCGCGCTCAGCAGCGCAACGTCTTAGCCAATGCGCCACCTCGGCGGGTGACCTTTCAGTTTTTAAACTAAAACACACAGAACAAACGTGACCTGGACTTTGCACTGTGGGCAGAGTTTGAAGGACGACTTTTCGAAGCAAAGCCGATGATTTTTTCGGGTAAGAATAAAAAAAAAACATGATAAAAGGCACGAAAGTACAGAAGCGCAGATAAAAAAATGCTGCCGACATAACTAGAGGGAAAGACAAAAATGAAGTGGTGAAACCGGATGCATCCCCTACGCAAATTTCAGCAAGGAATGGAGCAACGAATGGTGCAATATATGTTGAAAAAAATATCCGCTTGCTCGGAATCATTTAGGGTTTCCTGGATGTGCTTTGATTTCGAAGACTGGCAAATGAAGGGGTAAATGAAGTCCCACGACTACTGACAATACTGCTTCTAAGTGAGGACATTTAAGCTATACAAAGTTCGGTCCAAGTTTAAAAATTTGTATCCGTAGTAGTCCTAATCACGCTTTTTAGGTTAACAGCAAACTTCGAGTTCATGTTGATAGCCTGTCGGACTAGGGATAATATTTTCCAACAGTTTGGCAGGTTCAGGTTTATTTTATGGAATTCTTATGAGCCCGGGCCTGGCTCGAGCTCATATTTTAGAAGTTTGTCAGGCTCGGGCTGGGCTCGGGCTCAGATTTCTAAAAAATTGTCGGGCTCGGACCGGGCTCGGGCTCACATTTTAAAAAGTTGTCGGGCCCGGGCCGTGTCTCTATCGGGCAGGGTCGGGCAGGGCTGAAATTGCGGCCCGTGCAGTGCTGTAGGCACCGTTCGTAGTTCAAAACGCAATGCAGGAAAGCCAACTTTGCATAAGTGGTTTCACAAAACGATGATGATGATTATAAGTTAAGGCACATAAAGCGTCTCAAAAAAAAAAAAAAAAAAAAACGCGCTCCCCGTGGCCGGAACTGAACCTTGCTCCCTTGTGTTATGAAGCCGAAATCTATTCCAATGCGCCATTCCGACACGGTGGATGCAGTTTGGATTTCGAACTATGACTCAGGTTGCATAGGAGAAATCTTCGCGTTTTATTTTTCTCTTAAGAAAGGGGCTATGAGTTTGTTGTTATTAAGGCGAAAGGCTGAAGTGTAGCATTACTCGAAAAACCAACATTGCTTTAGTTAATGTTGTCCGGCATGGCAGAGGGCCGCCACTCCAAAGAGCAACTAAAAAACCTACTTGAGTTCTAATGGGAATTGAACCCCGGTCTCCAGTGCAGGAGTCGAGGGCGTTACCGCCGCACTAACTCCGCATATTGCAAGCGGCAGAACAAAAAACTCTTAATGGCTTAATTCGTTTTTTTTTTGTTTTCGTAAACTCCATTCTGACACAAGCTTAGTTACGGATTACTATATTTTAGTTAAGGTACTTGTGTTCTCTCTTGAATGTGCCCCAGGCCCCTGCGCACTAAGCAGTGTTGACGTCCATGAAGCGTGCCACCGGCTGTTCTGTTTTAGAAAGGTTGTCGTAATAGTACTTTGTCTTCTCTCGCTATTATGGAAGGCCCAGAAATGGCTGTGGGGCTTTTTATACTACAAAAGTACCATGCATCACTGAAAGCGCGGATGAAACTCCTCAAGTGCCCTAAACTTTAGTTGACTACACAAAGAATGATCCTCGTTAAAAGTAAGACATAGTTTTGCGTCTGATTGGCAACTTAATTCATTGCAGTCAACTGAATGGCCAATTTAATTTGCCCTTTATAAGTGACGGGATAGCGGAGAAAAAGCAGAGCATAAAAATTTGAATGCACAGTACGCAGTCGCGTGGGAGGCACACAGCGATCGGCTCATTCTCGTCGTGATGCCCCGTGTCGTGTTCAGCCTCTTACACAGAGCAAGGTTCGCCACCTCGCGCAATCAACCCTTGAAGTAGTCGCCGGACCTTGCCTCTTCAAAGGCGAACGCATTCAGAGCGGATGCTTACCTCCCTTCCGTAGCCCGAGTTCTGGGAACAGTGTGTTCAGCCCGGCTGGTGCACACGCTGATGGAGCCTCACATTCGTAACAAATAACATGACTGCAATGTTCTTTAAAGGGGCAGTATCAGTAAAAAACATGAAATGGCATGCAAGCTGACAGTTCTGCTCGAAAGTAAAGTTCGTAATGAAAAACCTGACTGGGAGTTTCATTCAAAGGCGGAAATAAAGTTTGTGGAGATTTTTAATACCCGAGCTCTCCTCAAATTTAAAATCACTTTGATATGAATGTAATTTGACTCAACAGACAATGACTGGCTGCTCCATGGTATTCTTCGATGTCATTCAGTTGAAATGTCGCGCCAGTCAACCGAACACCGCCGAATACATTCGACACTTTCAAATGCCTTCAACTCGTCGGCACGCTAGCTTTCAAAAACGATTGCTTGACACTAAACCCGTGCTTCGCTAGGCTGGGGCTTGCGATTCAGAAAGCTGCTTATACAAGACATCTTAAGAGCACTTTTTGTTTGGCCAGAGCCCGTGTGCGAAAAAAGAGGCGATAGCAGAGGGACAGGCCAATCAGAAACAGTTTTTACGAAGTCTTTTGTTGAAAGAGCGCTGTGATTCTGGAATTACGTTCTTAACAAACACATTTTTGTTACAGTTATAATTTACTTTATTTGTGGAAGAAAAATATGCTGACCCCCGGTAGCACTGTGTTTGAACCAGTGTGCTAATAGTAAAAATATGTGCCCGGCCAGAGCAAGACAGTCAAGCTCAATTCCCATTTCGTGAATGGGAACCCCAAGAATAGCGTTTATATTCGCTTGCATAAAGAAAAGACGGTTTCATTGAACAGTTTGGCTTTGTGTTAATACGTTTTGTGAGGTTATGGAAACGAAGCTCAGCAAACTGACGCCACACAACATGACGTGTGAAGGGTAAGGTTCTGGAAGTATCGTTGAAAATTGAGCAGATAGGAGATAATCCGTTCAGTTTGAAGGTAGTTCAAAGTATTCAATTTAGTTCACCTGAAATGTTATTACAATCTCGTAATGTACGAGGGTTAAAATTCAATGACAGAGGGATGGTTAGCGAAAGACTGGAACTTTGTATGGCAGAACTTCTGGGAACACCATATATCGAAAAAGTTTGCGAACAATGACAAAACCTGTCTGCAGAGGTCTCATGTATGCACTGAAGGATTAAAACCGTAAATGAAGAGGGAACACGAAAGAGGTGTTAGGACAGCCGAGGTGTTCTACACGCACCGCTAACATAGATACTTTAAGCCAAGGAGCAGTCAAACTAGCTACGTAAACACTAAAAATCCTGGTACAACTATGAAACAAGGTCGGAAGGGAATTTTGGAAATCGGAAAGAACAAATTAAGACAAGATCACATGATGAATCTTAAATCACATAAAAACTGGGCGACATAGGAGAAAATCCTCTCTCAACAGATCGGGTTCCCAAATGTACTGCCGACCCATAAAATCCCGGAAGAACACTGACAGAAAAAAGCGGATATCAAATGCCTACAAATTACAGAGCCATTACCCTCGCGAAGCCCTCTACAGGTTGTTTACAAAAGTAACAGCTTTGAATATAGATTGCGCTCCCAAGTACCCATCAACAAACAGCCTGAATTTAGAAGAGCTACAGATAATAATGGACCGCTTAGATGTCACCAATGACATGATCAAGTAATCTTTAGCATATAAAACCTCTGTAGGTACTTTCGAGATCTTATGCAAACTTTACGCAAATCTTCTTTCGATTAAAAAAGACGTTATCGTTGTGAAAAAAAAAGTGAAACTTCCAACCGAGCAGACAACGAAGCAAACCAGCCAAAAAACTGTTGGCTCAGGGCGCCTGCACACTACCGACAGAACATGAAAGAAAAAATGCCAACTCGTCTTTAAAAACACGTCTGGAGCACCGAATGCAAATGGAAAGCGAAAGGAAGCCAATCTCTATCGTGCTTTTCCCCTGCATTACTCTACCCATCTTTTTTTTTTTTTCGTTTTCCATATTCACTGAGGAGGCATCTCGAATCCGGGGGTTTACTGAATCAGCAGCCTTGAGAATTTTCCGCCCTGATGAACGTCAGTCTCCTGTTACCATGTAAACCAAATTTACAAATTGGGATTATAATAATACGTCGCGCCGACTGCTCTACTCTCAGCATCGAGGTTTTTGGGCCCAACTGCACGAATACACATTAATTTTTTACTGCGAAGCAGCATATATCTAACCCCCCTCCCCAGTTTGTATTCCGGTGAAGCCGATTTCCTCGGCGCTGCTCCGGGGCTCCTTTTCGCCACCGCCGACCCCTCTTTCACAACGGTTATCACAACGGTTATTCCCCTCCCCACCACCGAAGCCTCTTTCACAAGTTGCGCGGTCGGTTGACAGCGGCCGTAGCGGCGTTATCAGATGATTGCGGATAATCAACAGTAGCGCGAATGGGTGTAAAACCGTCCGAAAAATCCGCCACCGCCGCGGGCGAGAATGCAGCTGCGGCCGTGGCCGCCGCATCACATTCTAATTCGCGGCGAGCTGCGTACCCTATGGTTGAAGGAAACTTGCCCCGTTGGAACGCCGGCGGGAGCACATAATCCTTCTTTACCTTGAAAGCCATTCGGAGCGACATTGTCTCGTCGGCGGCCCTCGTTTACCAGCTGGTCATAGTTCTTCTGGCGCAAGAATAATAATAGATCTTAGTCTGGGCGCATATAAAGTCTTTCTCTCTCCCTTCGCTGGTGTATTTCACGCGTAATTATGCGCCCATCCTTGGTTGCCGGTTTAGGGGCGCACGGCTTGGGGGTAGAGGGATGGGGCATGCAAGCACAGCAGGACTAATGCCATTACCGATGGCATGCCCGTTGTGGTGGTGGTAGATATAAATGTTGGAGCCTCATGGCTCAATGCGCCCTGTCAGCTGTCCCACTACGCAATCGCGCGGTTTGGGTCTGGGATGGTGTGTTGCACAGAATATTAGATACCTACGACTGGGCAGCGAAGAGGACACCCACGTGTGTGTCCGCTAGAATAAAGGTCGAGGCCTTCGAGGTGTTAACTCGCTATAGGACGGACGCATGTCGTTCGCTTGGAGGAAGAACGGAAACTGAAGAAGCGTCAGCCAGAACGGAAGCATGAATGGGCGCGAAAACAACGGAAAGCTGCTGCCCCCACCATCGCCGGCTCAAGTTCCAGTTGGTCGAGTAGCTGCGAATCCCTCCTGGATAAAGAGCAACTGGCCCGCTTGGAACGCCCACGTATGCCAATATCACTTGTTCAGCTTAAAAGGCTTTCAGAGAGACGTGTTCGACCCTTTGTCTTTCACTTCTAAGCACCCGCTCTTGACCAGTTGCCAGTTCATGCGTGCACGGGTTGGGATTGGAGGGAGGGGGGAGGGTAGGGCGGACACGCGCAGCTATATGTTTCATGTGCTTACTGATGACTTGTACGTTGTGTTGGCGTGAGGTTTAAACGTTGCCGTCAAACAGCCCAACGCAACCGCTCCGGTGTCATTAGTGGTGGAGTGGATTGGGTGGCGTGTTACACAAACAGTAAGATGCGAGGGAAAGAGACAGCTCTACGTTTGTCCGCTAGGATAAAGCTCGGGCCTTTTCAAATTAATTTCAAATAATTGGCTAGGAAGTATGCTCCGTCGTAAATTACAAACGTATTTTGTCCCGTGCACTCACTGGAGAGCATGCAGCTTCGCAGGTCATCCTGTTTCACAAAGCGGAAGTGCACTAATTTCTTTACACCCTTTTTGGCCTAAAACTGAGTAAAAATCTTGTCCCATGGCAGACACCCTTAAAAGGCGTTTTGACTAAAGAAGTGTGTGCATGCTAACAGCCTGAAAGAATGGTGTAAGGCTGCACAACACCCTAAAATAAAGGTGTCGGCACAGCAGCTAAGCGTGACAACAGCTAAGCTTGCAGCATGAGATAGAAGCCTATTCAAGACGCACAAGTACCACTTGGACCCCAAAGCATTTAGCAAGAAAACTGACGGGATGCACGGGGAGAGCGAGTATATACTCATTTACATTACACCCACGTCTGCTCTTCTTCCTTTTATAGGCAGCAGAGGAAAAACATATGATACAGTCGATGGGCTTGTCACGAAACTGAAATATTTTAGCGATGACTTTTGTATTATGTACCTTAACGTGATGATGTACAAGTCAGCATGCGGAAGAGGAAGAAGAAGCTCCACCTCCGCAGACGTGGCTAATTCGGCTTCCGCAGTTTTCTCTCGGTGTAAACAGAAATTTCGTCCGTACAGGACCATTCAGCTCACCAGCCGAATACTTCCGTCACGAGTACCGACCGACGACGCGAAAAATTTGCCTCCGCCCCTTCGGCGGAGGCGGAGCCAGACCTGGCCTGGCGGTTAGGCCTAGTGTGGACGGCATGCTCGCATTCCGGATGACACACTGGTGACGGCAGCAACGGACGCTACCCAAGCGCCCGCATCTGCCGCCCTCTGCACGCCAGCTTCAACGTCGCTGAACCAGCAAGCTGTTCCGGCACCCAGTTGACCCAACAACAGCAATAAGTGGTGGGGACCCCGTGGTTTAACAGCCTACCACTTGATCGGAACATATCCAGGACATGAGCTATGATTCTTCTGTGCCTGGAAGTGACGTGCCAGCGACCTGTGAAAAGCACGCAATGGTTCCCGCACAGGATACGCCACCCGCTAAGAAGGTGAGGGCCTCCCCAGATGCTTCCACCGCACGCGCTTATCCTTGCAGCATTTATCGCACCGCGGTTTACCCAACCTCCCACCACGACCGCTCATTCCGGGTTCACACTAAACCAACCACCCCATTTGATGTCACCACAATCCCCATTAAATTAATTCAACACGTGATAGACCGGTGCCTAAGCACCCAGGGATATCAGGGGTTGGTGATCCATAAGGTGTGCAACACAATAACCGTCCACCTGGCCAGCCTGGACGACACTAACAAGATCTGTGGTCCAGCATCCCGATCTCCAGCGATGATACCGTGACGGTGCACTCTTACTTTGCCTCTGTGCCCAATTTGCAGCTCTGCGTCCTGTACAACCTTGACCAAAATGACTCCCCTGCGACTCTTCTACGTGAGTTGAGGTCCCCCACACATGAGGTTCTGGCTGTCCAGCGTATGGGTAGAAGCAGTACCTATCTAGACACCGTACAAGGTTCTACTATACTGGAAAGGTTCTACTACAATGGCTGTGTACTGCACCCAAAGCCTTACCGGCCACGAGTCGTATTTCTGCAGGTGCTTTAAACTAGGTCACCAACATTACTACTGTCCGAAGGAAACTGTAGACTCAGAGAGAATAAATGCCGACGGAAAGCCACGCTATCGTTGCGGGCTTTGCAAGGCTGATGACCACGAAATAACGTCGGCAAAGTGCCTGACTAAACAGCGTGCCACAGCCCACGCTCGCCGTCGGGAAAACAGTTCAGTGAGGGTTACATTAAATAAACGCTCCAAGGTCCCGGAACCCATTGACTGCTCTGCTATAGAATATCCTGAGGAACCCGATGCAACACCTGTTTCCTATTCGGGGATTGTGAAGAAGCCCGATTCTAAAAAGCACATACCTCCTAAACATACGCCAAATGATAACTGGGAGCTTACTGAATCTGCTTTCGTGGATGAAGACCTGGATGCTCAAATAGCCCAGCTTTCTAAACAGCTTGAGACATTCCTCCAAAGTGAGGCACGCTTAGCTGCTCTCCGTGAAGAACTGGTTGCAACACATGCACTGCAAGGTTCGCAAAACGTGCGTTTACGGATGCGAGTCAATGCTTTAAAGGCAACCCCCAGTGATCCAGCCATCTCGACAGTTATACTTGAAACCCTCTCCAAGCTGACCCAACTTACACAAGCTAGCTTATGCAATGGCTAAATGTCCTTCAAGCCGTCAACCTGTCATCCTGCAATGGAACTGCAGAGGCCTTTCGAACAAATTAGGAGAACTAAAAGCCACGATTCGCTCCGGGAAACTTCATGTGTGGGTGCTCCTTTTCCAGTAGTCAAACCAGTTGTGCGCTCTCGCTCACTTAATTGGTTACCATAGTCCTTCCATCCCGGATAACCGCACTGGCGATGTACCTGGAAAAGCGGCAATATACATTGCAAGTAGTGCAATCGATCCTCAGAAATGGTGCAACCAACAGCAAGAGGTGGTCGCAGTTTTAACGCGCCCAGCCAAAACACTACTTCTTTTAGTGTCCTTTTATGGGAGGTCATGCAGAGCACGTCTTAACCTGGGTTGGCTCCACCACCTTAGGGCTTTGTATCCAGGCACTCCCACTGGTAGGCGGAGACTTCGACGCCCCACACTCGTTATCGGGCTACCAGCAAGACTCCAAGAGAGGAGTACAGGTTTATGATACCTTCACAAGCATAAACTTTTCGTTACTGAACATCTTCGCCGTATGAGTGGCTCTGCAATGCGTGCGAAGTTTGCGACGAAGCGCCGGTAGTATGCGCACAGTCCGAGAAATCTTCGCACGCCCTTCTTGTCTTTCGGCCTTCGGAAGTTGGCAATGGCTGAAGTTTTTGCCGGGTCAGGTGGACTCCCGCGGCGTTGACGACGTGGCCCAGAAACTTGAGCTCCTAGTACGCGAAACGGCACTTTTCAGGCTTCAGCGTTAACCCCGACAAACGAATGGCCTCGAGTACAGACTCCAACCTTGCAAGGTGATCGTCGAAAGTCCGGGCGAATACCACAACGTCGTCGAGGTATACGAGGCAGGTGTGCAACTTCAGGCCAGCTAGCACAGTGTCCATGACTCTTTGAAACATTGCTGGCGCCATACACAGCCCAAAGGGCATCACCTTGAAATCGTATAGGCCGTCCGGGGTTATAAATGCGGTCTTCTCTCGGTCTCTCTAGTCCCCTTCAATTTGCCAGTAGCCGGTCTTTAGATCCATCGAGGAGAAATACTTGGCATGGCCGAGGTGGTCGACGGCATCGTCGATTCGCGGCAGGGGGTATACTTCATGTTTGGTGATTTTGTTCAGTCGCCGGTAGTCAACGCAAAACCTTAATGTGCCGTCTTTTTTCTCCACTAGTAACACCAGCGCAGCCCAGGGGCTTTTCGATGGCTGTATAATGTCGTCGCTGAGCATGTCGTCGACTTGAGTCCGGATGGCTTCCCGCTCGTGTGAAGAGAAGCGGTACGGTGACTGTCGGGTAGGTCGGGCTCCATTTTCGGTTATTATTCGGTGCTTCGCTAGAGGTGTCTGACGTAGTTTTGAGTTCTACGAAAAACAGTCGCTGTAGCGACGCAGCAAAGCCAATAATTTGTTCCGTTGTTCTTGCGGTAGCGCCGGATTCAAGTTGAAGGGATGCGGAAGCTTGAAGGTGTCTTTCGGTGTGCGTTCTAAGTCGGCGACCGCGATCACGTCACTAACTTCTTGCGTTTCTTCAAGGAACGCAATTGCCGCGCCCTTGTTTAAATGCTGGTACTCCTCGGTGAAATTGGTGACCAAAACGTGAGATTGGCGTTGCTTAAAGCGTGCAATGCCTCTTGCGACAGAGACACCGCGACCGAGAAGCAGCCTTTGGTCACTCTCTACGATAGCGTCGACGTTAGGAACCGCATCTTCACAGTAGACGCTGGTCATCAAGCTTGCGCGGGGTGGCAGGGTGACATAATCGTCGGCGATCCTTACAGCAGCACGGTTTTCGGGGTTAGGTTCCGGCGTCATGCAGTGATCGGAGGAAAATGTTATAGACTTGGCCTGCAGATTATTATTGCACCGTTGTCCGTCAAAAAGTTAATTCCGAGAATTACGTCGCGGGAGCAGTTCGGCAGAACGACGAACGCCGCAGGGTACGTTGTGCCGTATATGGTGACGCGCGATGTGCACGTTCCATTTGGCGTCACGAGGTGGCCTCCTGCTGTGCGAATGTGCGGACCGTCCCATCCGGTCATAACTTTCGTCAGCTTAGACGCAAATGGTCCGCTCATGACTGAGTAGTCCGCTCCCGTGTCTGAGAACGACTACTTCAAAGCCATCGTTGGACAGTTGAACGTCGGACGCTGCTTTCTTCGAGTTCCGGGTGCGTCGTGGCGTCGTATCTCGGCTTGTGCGTGTTCACGGTCGGGCACTGTGCGTCGTGGTCGTCGTCTTCTCAGCGGAAGGTTCGGTAAAGTCGAGTACGCGTCGCGCCGTGTGGTTGTCGTGTTCGAGAGTCACGTCCTGGTTAGATCGGGTCATCGGGCTGAGGGCATGTCGGGAATCATTGTCTTCCGCGAGTCGTTGCGTCGTTGGAGGGTTTTCATTTTTCCGCGATCGTGCAACTTTACCTCCAGAAGTTGGTGCTTTTATTTCCCCCGCGTGGGCTGGGGGACCTTCCACGTGCGAAATCAGAATTGCTACGCGGGTTGGACGACTGGTATGGATAGGGCGCGATCGGTTGAAGCGGGCTGGTCCTCGGTCGGTGTTGGACAGGTCTTCGTCTATTGCAGTTGGGCGCTGGCTTGGTCGGGGGCGGGGGGGGGGGGGGGGGGTCGACGGAGAAACCACGCAGTCCGAGTCTCCTGTACGGTGAGCGACGATAGATGTGATCGGTCTCTCCGCAGTGGTAGCACAGCGGACGATTATCGGCGGTTCGCCATACGTCCGTCTTCCTCGGCGCCTGGTTATGGCCTGCAGGGGGTCGGGCGGGCGACAGTGGACGGCAGTACGGCGGGACTTCTTGATGACGGGTTGGAGCAGGGCGGGGTCGTCGAACAGCCGCGGAGTAGTTCATAGCTTGAGGCTCAGGTGGTACTTCGGAAGGCGCAGAAGTCCCCAAAGCGAGTTGAATTTCTTCCCGGATCACGTCGCTCATAGAGGTTACTTGGGGTTGCGGCGTTGTTGGGAAGAGATTCCGCAGTTCTTTCCTTACGACAGCGCGGATTGTCTCACGTATTGTGTCAGAGCTAAGAGCCCCGGCATCGATCGTGACCGCAACTAGCGCATTGATGGGACGGTTGTACTGCCTCGTGCGAATTTCCAACGTCTTCTCCATGGCGGCCGCCTCGGACGCGAATTCGGCCACCGATTTGGGGGGTTTCGGACAAGGCAAGCAAAAAGTTCTTGCTTTACTCCTCGCATCAGAAACCTCAGTTTCTTTTCTTCCGTCATATTCGGGTCCGTGCGACGAAATAGTCGCTTCATTTCCTCAACGAAGATTATGACTCCTTCGTTCGGGTGTTGCTTTCGAGTTTCCAGCAAAAGCGCAGCTCGTTCTTTTTTTTACCACGGTCGTAAAGGTCTTAAGGAACTCGCTTCTGAATTGCATCCAGTCGGTCAAGGCGCTCTCAAGGTTCTCGAACCTAAATCGAGCAGCGTCCTCCAAGTAAAAGAAAACATGCCGGAAGGTTTCTTCATCGTCCCACCTGAATGTTGGTGGTTCCCGGGGCAGCTGCAGCACGATTGGCGACGTTGGTTCTTGCTTGGTTGGTTGGTGGTGGTTGCAGCAGTTGTTGTCTTGGGTATTTCTGGCAGGAGGCCTAACTCGGGCGGCAATCCTTGCAGTCGGAGGCTGGCTGTAGTTAAACTGGCCTGGCAGCTTCCAGAGGTCGTAAGGAGCATAAAGGGTGCGTACCCAGCACCTTCACCAGATGTCACGAAGCCAGAGACGACGCAGTTGCCTTGAAGGAAAACAGGTTTATTGGAGCGAACTTGTGCTCCCATAACAACTCAAAGAATACACAGGCGGCGAAGCAGCAGTCAACAAAGTGACGTGTGCGGGCGAGCGTCGACGATCGGAACGCCGTGGCGTCTGCTATGCAGGCTTTTATCTTTTGGCGCGAGTGTTTCTGGAACCGTCGATTTACATCCAGAACATTGTAGATCAGAGAAGATTATTCTGGGCTAGTGACGTTAAGACGAAACAGTCTGCTTTTGTGAATGAGATAGCCCGTGCGGCATAAAAATAAAGAATGCAAGACGCGCTCCGCTTGACACAGATAACAGAGCCGGGCGTGGCCGGGCAGTAAAAACAAACAATAAATAAACAAACAAACGCATACATGGTTCGCGGCAATATAAAAAAGGGGACAAAAATGACTTATCGAATTATGGACCGATTTCTTTTCTACCCATTTTTTCAAAATTATTCGAAAAACTGGTTCTTCAGCGACTGAATTCTTTCCCATAACGTTATGATATTTTAATGCCCGTCCAATATGGCTTCCGCAAAAATAGATCGACAGAATTGGCATTACTGGTACAGAAAGAATTCGTACTGCAGAATTTCGAAGACAAAAAACATTGTGCTCGGTATCTTTCTTGATTTCGCACAAGCGTTCGACTTAATAAATCACGACATACTTCTAATGAAATTACAACATTATGAAATAAGAGGAACATCCCTGTCACTAATATCATCTTGCGTGCAACATCGATCACAGTACGTGGAAATCAGTGGACGGCCATCCGCGGTTAAACGAATAACAGCAGGTGCCCCCCAAGGGAGTATTTTGGGCCCTTTTCTGTTTGTGTTGTACAATACTGAAATCGAACATATTGATGACACTGCAACGTACATTATATATGCAGATGATACCAGTTTTTTTTCTGTTCGCTCAGCAACCGACCTATCTATCCGAGCTAATCATACTCTTGGGCTAATTAATAACTGGGCTAAAAACAATAATTTTAAATTAAACATAAGCAAAACCAAAGCAGTTATGTTCCACCCGCCTAACAAACCACATCATCTACCTCCCCTCATACTAAATGACATCGAAATAGAAGTCTTTCAAAACTTTAGGTCTGTATTTTTTCGAAAATATGACGTGGTACATTCACATGAAGTTATCCAGTACAATTGGCTTCCTCCGCCGTCACTGTTGCAATTTCTCAATTACGATCAATTTTATGCTTTATAACTCCTTATTTTCATCTCAACTAAATTATGGATCATTAATCTGGGTAACAACTACCATGGAAAACATTCAACGCTTGCACTTCAGAAACGTATTGTACGAATGATACGCAGAGCGCCTTATCTAAGTCACACAAGTAATATGTTTAAAAAATTCAATATAATTCGCGTTTATCAACTATATAATTTCCGACTTTGCCGTTACTACAAGCTGGACGTGAGCAAAAACCACAAGGCTTTAACATATTTATCTCCTCTAGAAAAATATATCCCGCAATATCCCAATCGCCATGCCGAAGAATGGATAATTCTGAAATGCCGGAGAAATTATGGTGGCCAAATGGTGAAAGTTCGACTTCCAACAATATTAAATGAATTGCCTCGACATCATTAACATAGATATATTATCCATATCTTTTAAGGACCTGCGCGCAATGTTCATGTAAACTTGACGGTTTTTTTATACTTATGACTTGTCATTCATTCCTTTGTGCGCGTGTTTTTATGCTGACTTGATGGTTCTTCCATGTTGTTTTAGTTGGATTGCATCTTCTTTATACTTCTCATTTCTGCACTGCAGTTACCCTGACATGTGTTTTCGCACTATATGTATGCATACTAGTGTTGTATGTGGCCGAGATGGACCGTGCCGTTATCCTTGTTTTCACAACACAGTGTAGTGTTGTTCTTTTGACCGTGCTGGTTGCTATGCATTGGGGTGCAACCCTTTTAAGCCTTTATAGGCCTTTTGCCTGTGCTCCAAACATCGTTGAGATGTTGAATAAATTGAATTGAATTGAATAGAATTGAGTGGCAGTCTGGCCGACCCATCAGCTAGCATTCGCCTGGCTCTCAACATCAGCCCAGAGGAGTATGCGGAGAGAGCCGCCGTGAGTTTCTTTCTTAACCACCAACAACCTCCGGCCGCCCCTCCATCTGCTGTGATACTGGACGAATCGCTTATAACCGAACCCTTTATGATGGCCCAGCTCATCACGGCCATCGAAGAATAAAAAGCGCACTGTTCTCCAGGGTATGATGAAATCCCGTATGAGCTGTTCAAGAACTTGGTGGGGGAGGCCTTGGACGCACTACTCCATTCGTTGAATGGTCTGTGGGTGAAAGGTGTCACTCCGTGGTAGTGCCTATCCCCAAACCGGGAAAACCACCCACGGGTATTAATGCACTAAGACCTATTTCTTTGACACCGACAATATGCAATATATTTGAGAGAATAGTGGCCACTCGATTATCCTGGTGGCTTGAGCACAACAGGAAATACCGTCCTGCTCAGATTGGCTTCAGACCGAACCTAGGTACAAAAGATGGACTCTTTATTCTGGCTGATATCTTGCATGTTTCACCCCTTAGTCACCTTGTGCGCGCTGAGGTGGCCACCGACATTTCCAAGGCCTATGACAACGTGGACCACAGGACAATACTCAGAAATGAAGTGGAGTCCTTAGGGACTCCACTTCATGTATCCAAAGTGGTACATTCCTTTCTGTGCTCAAGGACGTTTTCTATACGAGTGGATGGGAAGCCGGTCGGCCTGTTTACATCGAATAGTGGCGTACCGCAAGGTTCCGTGCTAGCACCGCTACTCTTCAACATCGCACTTGCACCCTTGGCATGGAAGTTACAAGACATCCCTTTTGTGAGATTTCTCATCTTCGCGGATGATGTCCCACTGTGGTCCACAAACCGAGACCTCGGTTTGCAGTGCCGTCATCTCCAGCAAGGCCTACACTTTTTTTATGCCTTTGCAAAATCAGCCGGTTTAGAAATTTCAGCTGAGAAGTCGTGGTACGTACAAGTGGCTAATAAGGCAGGAAGGAAGTTAGCCTCCATGGCTAAATTTCAACTTAAAACTGGTTCAGCTGCCATACCAGCCAAACAAGAGCTGCGGGTGCTCCGACTTCTGATCCACCAGTCGGGTTCTGGTATTCATTGGCTCCGAAAGGCACGCAAGGACTCCTCGAAAACATTGCACTTGATGAGCCGGATAGCAACGCGTAGTGGAGGAACCCGCACGGAGGTGGGTAGACGAATTCTACGTGCTGTTCTCCAGCCGCGCCTACACTACCAGGCACAATTTCACAGACTCAGCATGCAACAATGGGCGCAGCTTGAGACTATAAACAGAGCTGCCATGCTCACCATTACGGCACTTCTTTGTCTCACCCCGATACCCATCTTACAGGAACACGCCAAGCTCAATATTATAACGGAGCTTATAAACCAGCGCGAAGAAGGAAGGAAGCTCAAGCGTTTGTATATCCCAATGGCCACAGCGCTACATTCACATTTTTGTAATGAGTCTTCCGTCACTTCAACCTTAGACGATCTTCCACCGTGGCGGTATGCGACAATGACAACCAATAAGACGACGAAGCTTCGTCGCCGTGACCAGCAAGCTCCAACGTACGGTACCGCAGTTCCTGAAGGTCACTGTGTACTGTACACAGACGCAGCTCTTCCGCCGGACGGAGGACGGGCTGCTTTCGCCAGTGCCAGGCACCCGAAAATTAAAGGCTCGCGCTGTTACTTTACCGACACTCCGGACCCGCTGCTACTGGAGCTCCAGGCTGTACATGACGCAGTCAATGCTGCAAGTCCACTCCATAACACCACGGAGCTGCACTGGCTCAGTGCTGTGAAACATCTGAAGCAAGTAAAGAAGACACCTTGATCTGACAGCAGATTCACAGCCTCCACAAAACATCAGAGCTAACGATCCATGTACATTGGTTACAGGGGCACGGTCACAATATACTGAACCAATTCGCGGACCATCTTTCCAGCTCTTCTTCCCCCCGTGAATCCTCCCCTAGCCCCCTTCCTTGTGACCCGCGCTCCTGTCTTTTAGCCCGGATATTTCTTCTGAGAAGGGACACACGTGCCCTAATCCCCCGTGTGTCTGCTCCCTCCCCGCTAATCTTTCCCGGGTGGAGGAAGTTTCTCTCAGGAGGCTTCGGGCTGGGGTGGCCCTCACACCTTTGGTCACTTGGACTTGCGGGCCCTCACAAGACGACCCAGGAACTTGTCCCAAGTGTCCGTCTCCGGCGCCTGAAGCTGATGAGAAGCATATTTTGTGGACGTGCGCGGGAACAAGGACAGCTCGAGACGACGCGCTCTGAAAGTTTTGCCTCCGGTGGGATAAACCGAATGACTACGACCGCTGGGTGCAGGAAGATAAATAGTGCCGGTCGCTGATGGAATTTCTGCGCACCAATGGACTGCATGCATACCTGTAGACTGGAAAACCGATCGGTTTTGTGACCATCTGTGCATTTGGCAGCCCTCCGCTCTCTACTTTATTCTCTTTGTCTTGCCTTTCCACTTTCTTCTCTCTTCCCATCTTTAAACCTCCTCTCATTTGCCGCGCGGCAAAAACACGAAGTTAAAAAAAAGTCAGCATGCGGATTTACAAAAGCTGTTTCATGGGAAGGGGAAAGGAAAAAGTGCTATGGCTATTCAGGTAAATAAGTCATAGAATTTTATGAGATACCAAACATTTATTTCACATTACTTCAACACTCTTTAAGAAGGGCGTTCATTATTTCAACACCCTTTTCGTCACATGGGTGTAAGGCTGCAAATTAATTTGTTGGAACCTAAGAAAAAAGGGTGTAAAAGTCCTCCAAATTTGGCGGTGTCTTCCACTCTTTCGTAGGGGTGTACTTGGACATTTTCTACGTGCGGGGGGGGTGGGGGGGTGATGTTCTGTACCTCACAGTGTTTACAACAATATGAATTGACATAACTTATTAACAGCAGAGATGCGTAAGCTTCGGCTGGGACTGCTGGCGTTACAAAATACAAAGAACAAAATGTGCGCCAATCCTCCCTGTACAGGTGGTTAGAAAGCGAAGCTGTAAACTACACCCACAACGATTACCCATACAACGTCACTTGAATTCACACACGTGTCTCTACAACGAGTGAAGCCAGAGACAAGTGAAATGCACTTAATCGTACCCTTTATTACTTCAGAGATATTCTTTGCCTATGGTAAAACAATTGATTATTCATGAACGGTGGTTGGTTGAGCTGTATTGGTGAAGCAAACAAGTGCAAACTCCTTTTTTTTTTATAAAATTAAAGGAAGCTCAAGCCCGATGTTATACGATCTCACTTCTCCTCCATCCCTGCCGCCGCCAACAGAGGCGAGGAGATCGACGGCCGAGGCGGAGAAGTGCGATGCAATGCGTTGGTGTGAGCTTCTTTTAAATTTTATAACTTTTAGAGCATACTCAAGGCGCACACCCGGCAGCTACATGTACCGTGGGTGTAGAGCACAGCGGCGCGAGAGGTCGCGCAACGCTATCACGTAGCATTCAGCGAGAACGCAGGGGGTAATGCCGCACATGTGCTCGGTGAGTGCCCCGTCTGTCTCACCCGTCTCAACGTGGGCGCGTAGCTCGATTGGAAAGACAACGGGCTCTCGCTCCTTTTGCCTATTACTTCCAGGTTTCTGTTTCTGGGAGCTTCCTGTTGACATCAACGGTCGCGACAGAACCCTTGGGGAGTAGAGGCAAAACTCTTCGCTTTAAAACGCTGCGCCGCCTGCAAAGGGTACACCACCAGAGATAGGGGTTATAACTGTGAAGCTGGTTTTCGCTCGGCTCGAGTGTTCGCACAAGGGGCGTATGCGCGTGCGTACCTCTTACTATACCATTTTAACGGTGATAGTCCTTTTTGGGCTACTAAACGCAAAAAAAATTGGCGCAGCCCTCCCGGCTAGAGAAGCAGCAGAACTGGGGGTCTATCTAGCTTGTTTCCTCCTGCGATCCGCTGGCAGTGCACGGGACTGACCGGAACGGCCTTGTAAAATCTCGCTAAACTCTCCTCACCCGTCAGAACTTAGCCTAGCCTAGCAAGAACATCGCAAAAACTAAAAAAACGTAGCCAATTCTAGCAAAACCTAGCAAAACTTGGCAGAACCAGAAGAAGAAGAAACCACTTCCGCTGTCCCTTTGGCTGCTCCGCTGTGCTTTGGTGGCGCCGGGCACCTACCGGTAAAATAGGTACAAGCGACTCCCCGGCCTGGCGCTCGGCCCTTGTGTGGGACTATATGTATACAACGCTTGGGAAGTTCACCCGGCTTGAACGGGAAATCGCCCCTATGAAAAGGGGCGGCTGCAAAAAAGCAGGAACTTTTTTTTTTACACCCTTTGCACACACTACAGAAAACAGAGGGTGTTCCAGTCGCCCAACACCCCTTTTGCCGCACAAAAAAAGGTGTAAATCTACAAATAAGGACGTTGGAACCCAAGAAGAAGGGTGTAATGCTTTCCAACATTCTCATTCCACTTATACTACACGTTTTTGGCGATAAGGGTGTAAAAACGTTTAGTGTCTACTTTATTCCTGAATCAAATGGCAATGAGGCGAATTAGTTCACAGTGCTTACGTAGCTGGCGGCCTGCGAGTAGGTGAGTCCTTTTACATAACCATCTGTTAGCAGGGAGTTTCCGACAACACAACCTATTAAACTCTCTCAAAATACAAAGAAGGTGACCCTCTCATCGTCTAGCGCGCGCGCAGGGGTAGCGGCTCGTCACGCCGCATCAAAATACAAAGAAAATGACCGCTTTATCCTAGAGTCCGGGCACAAGACGTGTTAGTTAACACATCATAGCCGACGTTACGTTGACGTCAATCAAAGTACGTTTCGCTCTCTGCCATGGTGCTCGCGCTGGTCAATCGATCTACTTTCTCTAATATACTCCTGTTTTTCCTTAAGTCTGGACAACGCTCCCTCTGCGCTACGCACTATTGACATGTATGTACCCTGCCAGCAGTGGGAGCAGTTGGAAATGTTTTGCTTATACATACTTGTCTTCGTGATCGCTGTTATTGATGGCACATAAATGGCGCTAGTAGTTTTTGGCACCAGATAGAATGACTGCAGCAGGAGAAGCGCGCCTCACCAAATCTTCCAGAATACCAGTTTAACAGCTAAAGAATGCCACAGATAAAAAATAATGCCATTCCAGTCGGTGAAGAAGGATGACCTCCGAAGCTGAACGCAGTCCGCGGAGTGCACGAAACGAAACACGTTTGTTTGTAATTTGCGATTGAGCGTACTTCCTTGCCAATTAGCTGAATAAAATTTGCAGGGAACCGAGCTTTATTCCAGACGACAAACATGGATCTGTCTGTTTCCCTCCGGCGTCGTACGCATCTTACTGTTTGTTTACCACGAAACCAATCTGCTCGACCACTGAAGACACCAGACAGGTCGAATTGGGCCGTTTGATCTCCAAGTTTAATTCTCCCGGCAGCACAACGGACATGACATCAGTAAGGACATGAAACTCTAACAGCTGCGCTTGCACGACCCCCCCCCCCCCCCCCCTGTTCCACGTTCTACCCGTGTGCGCCTAAACCGGCAACCGGTTATGTGCGCGTCCTTAGGAGTGAAAGATGCCGTCGAAAAGGCCGCTCTGAAAGCTTTAAAGGTTGTAGAAGTATTTCTGGCTCCCGTCGGCATTTTAGCGGACATGTTGCTGTTCATCCGCGGCTCGACGAGCTGGAACTTGGAGCGGCAACGAGGGCAGCAGCGGATTTCCGCTGTTTTCGCGCCCATTCGTGCTTCTGTTCGGGCTAACGCTTGTTCCCCTGCCACTATTCCTTCAAGCGAACGATGTGCGTCCGTCCCACAGCGATTCCGTCCAACAGCATCGCACAGCTACAAAAAGTCGCTGTCCGCTTCTCTCCCCAATCGTAGGCATCTTACTCTATGTGTGACACATCTACCCTGACCAAAGCCGCTCGATTACTCAGGACAGCTGGCCGGGCGCATTGACCCATTAGACTTCGCCGTTTAAATCTCCCACCAGCACAACGGGCATGTCATCGGTAGCGGCATGAAGCTCAGCTATGCGTGCATACCTTCCCCCTTCCACCTCCAACCCGTGCACGCACAAACCAGCAACCGGTGATGCGCGCAAGTGGGCGCGAAATACACCGACGAAAATGTCGATCGGAAAAACTTTCGAGCTTAAGAAGAATTTTTGGCCGTCGCCGGCGTTCCAATTAAGTAAGTTGCTCTTCAACCTGGGAGGATTCTAAGCTGCTCGGCGAAGTGGAATTTAACGCGGCAGCGGAGGCGGCTTTCGGACGTTTTTAAGCCAATTCGCGCTTGTGTTAATCCTCCACAATCATCTGATAACGGTGCAAGCACTGCTGTCAGCCCATTGTCAAATTTTTAAAGAGACATCGTTGGTGGCGAGGGGATTAAGAGTTGAGAAAAAGGGGTCAGCGGTGGCGAGGAGGAGTCCCGGAGCGACGGCGAATAAATCGGCTTCACCGGATTGAAAACTGGGTGTGGGGGGCGAACATATGCTGCTTCGCAGTAAAAATTTGCCACGCATATGGTTGCTTCGCTGCAAATGCGGCGATAGATGGTAGTCGCCTGCTAGCCGTGTGACGTAACTACTTCTATCTCCCCCTCGCACCCCTAACGCTCTTCTCGTACCCTCTAGCTCATCTCATGGTGAATGCAATGAAGGTTTGTTCCATGGAATTTAGTTCTCCCAAGTTCGCACTGCTCGTGCGCCATCGGTTGGGGCAGTGCACATCTTTTTTACCTTATGAGTTTTGTCCTACCTTAAAAGAGCTCGTGCACACATGCAATATATTACCGTTTGATTTTATATCGGCTCCTTCCAACCCCGTTTTTAGCGCATAGCTTTTTTACACTTGCTGTGCCAAAAACCGACACCTTTTTATGCTTAAGTTAAAGCATGGTGAATTAAAAGAACTGCAGCCGTCCCGTATAAGATATAATAATATAATACGAAATATATACGAAAAAAATATTAAAGAATTTAAAGGACCATAGCAGTCGTGTAAGGCATTGAACCGGCTTTTGGGGGGATATATGCAAAGAGCATGGAGTGGGTATAATTCATTACGTACTGTGGGCTCGAGCCGCGCAGGACAGGAGTGGTTGGAGGTCAGTGGGTGAGGCCTTCATTCTGCAGTGGACCTGAGCAGGATGATGATGATGATGATAATAATAATGGTGATGATGATAATGATGACGACGACGACGACGGTGGTGGTAGTAGTGATGTATTTTCTTGTCGGTGCCTCATTAGGCCATGAAACACGGTATGTCGAAATTTACGGAAACACTGTTATGAGTAAATGTCAGAAGTGTGGCATTGGAAACTTCATTGGTACAGTAAAAAGGGGCCACTAAGTCACTTCAAATGTGTTAATGACGTCTTCTTGGCAACTTTTGCTGGTGGGGACCTGCAAGACACGGGGGCACATCCGCAAGGCACATCCTGCAAGGGGGGACCTGCAAGGCACATCCGAACATCCAACCTGGATCCGAGCCAGGACTCTGGGAATAGCCTCGATACCAAACGAAAAACCTCATTGTTTTGCTGCACAGCTTATCATGGACGCAGAGAAGAGCCATTCATTGTAATTGGCCTTGTGATATGAATGGTTGTGCTCAGCCCAGGAGACAAGAGGCGATCTTCGGCCTTGAACACCTGAATTAGTACCGGCATCATCCATAACTGCGTGGAATCCTGCTGCCCCCCTTTAAGCGAAGCGTATAACTCCAAGCCAAACCCGGAAAACGGTTGGTTCCTCATAGTGTCAAGCTGATCTTCAAGCCCAGCCAAGGTCAAGCCAGCACGTCGTGCGGTTACGCAGTGGAAGTATCTAATTCTTCGTTCCTTGGGGAGGGGTTCGGGAGGGGGATGGGTGAAAGAGTAAGGAAGGGGCTATCACAAAATGATACAATTAACAGTAGGCGCTGGCTGCATTCAAGTTGACTGTGCGTTCGCGGCTACATCACCGACTGCGCCGAGTAGCGCGTATCTTTTGTTTTGCGGTGCATTTGTGAGCGCATGCGCTCTGAGGGCGAAAGCCAAGCTATCGCTCGAAAAACGGTTTGACCGCGCTCAACCACGGGAGACGTACGCCTAAACTCTGTGTCATTTCTACATCGTGCGCTAATAGGCTTCATTGTTCATTCTCCTTAGCAACGTGCAATGGCTCGCCATTTTTATAGCCATGCATTAACGAATGACTCTCCCTAGCCAAGTGTGAATCACCATAAATATTACTCTTTATGATTGAGTAGCTGTCAGCGGATGCCAATGGGTATTTTTATGCAAAAGCACCATCTCATGCTGTAGGCATAGCTTCTTCTACACCCGAAGTACTCACCTAGGGGCCATATACTCATGCTCATTTGGATCATTTGCCCCCTTCAATGGTTCACTATTGAGGTTTAATGCTGACACTCCCTTAACACACAAACGATGCTATACCACAATAGCTTTTTCTTGTTTTCAAGCGCACACTAATCGTCTGTCCCAGACAAGAAATATAATTGCAGCCACCAAAACACACCAAAGCATGTGTGAAAATTGGGTTACCTAGAAACTCAACATAACAGCGCCTTCTTTGTCAAATCGCTTTAAACTGGAAAAAAAAAAACGGTGCGATACATTCTCTGTTGAAATTCATGGTTTTTGAAAACACGCAACTACGAACAGGCTGGATACTGAGGGCGGCCACGAAGGCTTAATCCCCACCCATCTAATATTCTGACTCCCTCTACCACCCGCTCCGTAGCTGAACATAAAGTACGAGGGCCAAGGGAATGGTAGTTGACACAAGGAAATATTTCTTGGCAGCCCTTAGTGCGCCTGGACGTGCCGTTTCCAAAGTTATGCGATTCGCCGAAGCCATTGAAGAGCTATAAGCCTTAAGCCCGAAAATGGGATCGAAAATACGCCTTCGAGGTCGTGACGACTTGCTGGTGTCAGAGGCAAGTGGCGTGCAGAAATATTGCCTCTATCTTTAAACTCACACATTATACTTCATTCTGAAGAACTCCCAAAATTTCCCTTTTGGTGTTATGCTGCACTCCATTCTGGAGCCTTTTTTGGGGGCGCCAAGAAATTGATGCTAGAAGAACGAGGCCTCCATGGCAGGAAAGAAACGAACAAAAACCATAGACGCGCAGTAACGCCCCGGCCCGTTCAAGAGGCTTTTCTACACATTACTGAAAACAGTTAAAACAGCCCGCAGTAGTAGAAAACACCCGTTATCCGCGCTTGACCGGATGGGAATATTTTATTCCAAATCTAAAAACAAAAACACTTCGCATCAAGCCCTCTCTTTCCTGTCCTTCAGACCTCCCATTTTTAGATATTTCAGATGAAATCCCCTAAGAACACAAGATCTCTACTTGCGGAACGGAATTGGTTAAGTGAAACGGAACAAATACACGCTTTTTTGTTATCGACGCGCACAGTTTTGCTCATTATTATTGGGTACTTCAAATACGGTACGATAAGCGACATCACTGCAAAATTCTTCAAATCCAGAAAGTCCTATTTTTTTAGTAAAGATTGTAGTAGTTTTCCTTCTCGTAATAGTTCTCATTGCGTTGCGTACACTGCGTTTCGGCTGATGTGGAGTGTTCCGTACAGCTGCTTTCACAGCAGATCAATATTCTAATGCCTCCTTATGCCTAGAGTCAATAATCAGCGGTGTACCATGTCCAAGAAGAGCCAAACTGCGTCGAAATGTCACATTGAATACAGACACAAGGTACATACATGCGAGCATTGTTCTCTCATCGAACGAGGACATATTTTGAACTGATGCTTACGCGTTAAAGTACTGCACATTGCCGGGGTCGTCACAGCAAACGCATGCTGTTTTGATGCTGATACTACGGTCCATCTGTTCTAGTATTCTTTATTTAGTGCAATATTTGAAAATAATTGCATTCTCGCTCCGAAAGCAATAGGTTATCTTTTCTCAATGGCGTCAGCGTGTATAAGATATACGCCAACAGCGTTTCCCTTCCTTTAGGTGAAACCCAATAGGTGGAAGTTTTGCTCATAGCTTCAAACGCAATTTATAGTGCTTCCCTCTTCGGTGTTTTAAGTAACCAGACGTTTAAAATATTAAAGGGACATAGACATGGCCGAATCCTTCCCGCTTCGTGCCCATGGGGATTGGGAAACATTTCCGTGCATTTAAAGACAATACTGGATACAAAGATTGTTCCGTTGCACGCCATTGACGTAAGGACTTCCTCCACGCTCAGCTTCGAATTGCCGACAGCTGCACACATCCCACAGCCTGCTGCGCGCGAATGGGAGGGTATGCGTTGCAGTAGATGTGGGGGAGGGACATTCATGCTGTGGCGGAACAGCAGGCCATTTTTTACGCTAATCCAGAATACATCCATTCGCTCGGAACTTACATCCCAGGACGCATAAGATTTCACCGATTGTTCGCAAATAAGCTGATCTGACTTTGACCTTGAAGGTGAAAGCAATCAAACATTCCAAGCGAAATTACAGCATTTGCTGCCGCCATAATGCGAAGCAATTCCTGCCAACCGTGCTAGCTCGATCTGCGGGGTCATGAACCACCCTCTCGTGCATGTTCGGGGTCGCAGCTCTCACCCGGCCGTAAGTGGCTATAAAGAGCAGAATCATGGCACGCCTCTACTCATTAGTACACTCGATTCCAACGAGTGCTATAAAAGAAGAAGGTACCCAAAGAAAGCGTTAAAAAAGCAAACCATGCACAAGAACGGAACGAAAGTTGCGTGTGGCCTTCTTTCAAAAGACGAAAACGTGCTTGCTTTAGGCCCCGAGTGGGCGAGTAGGTGAAAAAAAAAAAAAAAACGAATGCACTGGTGAAATAACCGGATAAGCGCCCTATATTCGTCCACTCGGAAGCATCCAAGCGTGGTTCGTTCGACAGAGTACGGACTTGAAAAGGTAGAACGGTTTCAGCAACCAATTTTGTCTCAGGAAACTTCGAACCTCAAAGCCCACGTCAATTACAGAAATAAACGTGTATTGAAGCGCCAGGGAGAGGGTGGCCCTTGAGCAAGTCAGCAAGTACGCAATATCGGTGAGCAATATCCTCCCTTCTCTATTTGCATATTCGAGACGGTTGATGTAACAACTTAATTTCTGTGCTCCTAATTTCCTGGCCGCTAATTGTAAACAAAGCCTGTCACGCAGTCAACGATTAAACAGCTTTATTCTCAGCCTAATAAGACCACAAGTGTATTCAAATATTGAACACTTTTTAGTCCCTTCGTAATTTACTCAATATTCAAATTTTGAGGGTTTAACGCTCCAGAAACTACAGCTGGGCTATGAGGCGCGCCGTACTGGGTGGCTGACTTTTTCTCTGAACTTTTCTTTTTAAAGACGAGAGTCTTTCTTTGGGCTACTTCAACGAGAAACCTTTGGTATCCCTGTCTGTCTGCATGTATATATGCATGTTTGTCTCTCTGTCTGCCACTCGATTTAGCAAAAAATAATTATTGGGCGGTCTGTCCCTTGATTCAGCCTTTTGGAGAAAAGTTAAGCGAATATTCGAACATTCGAACGAGAGGTTTCTATAGACAAAACGTTTCCCTACCACTAAATCTGGAAACACACTTCGTTTTTCTCAACATTGTTCCGCGAAAAGAAAGCATAAGGGAAATTTTGGGCGACACATCAATACATAGGTGGTAGTTGCAGCGTTCGTTTAATTAAAAATACGTGGCTACTTGATTTTGGTCATACCAAATTAAAAATACGCTTTAAAAACAATGTTTTGACCCAAAAATGCGAAAAGCGCTCGCGCCTGACTTTAAAATCGTGGCGGCATTCCAAGAACGCCAACAGACACGAAAGATTCCAGTAAATGGCGGCGAGCAGACGAACGCGGTAAAATTGAAATGACTTGGCCAAACCCATGGAGGAAAGAAAAGCTTAGGAGAGGCCCTGACGTCACACCCAGCGCAGCCGGAAACGCCATTTCTGTAAGTCGAATGGCGGACCATTGGCCCTCCATGCCATTGGCGGACTCTTTTTGCCTCTCTCTCTCGGTGCACCTTCTCCGCCTCCTCCGTCCTGTATCGCCTCTCTTGTCGTCTGCATCTGCCAGCGCCGAGCCGGCGGAAATCAGCTGATAGGCAGGTAGAAGGCCGTTTTGCAGCGCGTGACCGTGAACCTAAATGCGCGGTTACACTGTTACACGTCTTCAGTGTGGCCGCAGCAGGTTTGCGAAGCGGCTCGCTCTAACAATGCCGCAATTCTCGGTGCCAGGCTGCAAGTCGCGATCGGTACCCAAGGAATTGGGCGTCACTTTCCACCGGTTAGTGCATCATTCCGCTGACAAGTATTGCTGTACATTGGTGTGCATTCATCCTTTGTTTGCAATCGCCGCCGTTTATAGGTTCCCAAGCGATGGAGAACGCCGCAAACAGTGGGCGAACGCCGTGCGGCTACCGGACTGGAAAGTGCCCAAGTTTGCGTTGCAGTTTCACTGGCAATCCCAGAGATGACTAGTCAATTAAACGGCCGTTCTATATATATGGGTAAGCAGTACTTCATGCAGATTTCACGCTAAAAAATTGTGGAATGTTTTTACCGTTGTTCGCGTGCCTTCGATAGAATTTTTTGCGAAGGAGGAGGAGGAGGAGGAGGCAAAACGTTTTATTGAGTTAAAAAAATGAGAGGGTGGGTGGCGTCAATAAACTTTTTTTCGCCAAGTTTCAACTTGTCTCAGTGTCAATAAATTCAAGGTGATATCAGTTGAAAACGTTCATACACTAACCTCGCAGTATGAAGCGTTGAAAAGCGAAATCTAGAGCGAGACCACAAAAAGATCCAGATTCCAGATCCAGCACTCTTCCAGTCAACAGACGGACACCTACTAAGGTAATAGGACGATGGAATTATATCAACTGGGAATCTACCTTGTAACAGTTGCAAAGGCACTGCCGCGCATTGCCGGCCTAGCAAACTAATATTGCAGCGGCGATAACCAAAACATTGAGTTGCGAATCGTTCGGTTGCAAGTCGCCTACGTACTGCACACCGTGTATCACTTCCCGAAAATCTACCTGACGGGTGTCCGCGCGTACGACGGGTTCACGATATCTGCACTTCAATAGGCGCGTCGTGATCGCGACCGGAGCAAAAGGTGCACTTGCAAGTAGAAATTAAATGACATATTCACATCGGCGCAGCTGTCGCAACTCGCAGCATCCTTTTCGAGTTCCGCAAGACCACAGCGCAGCAAAGCGAAGCAGCAATCTTCGCAATCGGACGACAAGGCAGGCGCTGCCTTTCCTCCATGACTGGCGAACGGCGGGCGGGCTGTTGCTAGGACGCCGTTGCTAACGCGACTTCAAATGGCCGCCGAAAACACGTGACTTCCTCCACACTTTTGCCAATGCGCGGGGATAGCTGGGGGCCTCTCCTAAGCTTTTTTTTCCTCCATGGCCAAACCCCAACTGTGTTTGTCGCAGGAGGAGTGAGACGGAAGGGGAAGTGCGTAAGAGGTGGACGGGAAGAGTTAACTGCCACGGGACCATGGCAGAATACGCCTCGAGCTTCGCGATCGCTGCGCCGCCTGCCGCCACTTCTCCGTGGCGTTGACGGGATTTGCGCTGCGTGACTGATAGGGGCTCGTGCAGTGTTTTGGTTCTATTTCGCTTTTTTTCGCCTTTCCGCGCCCTAAAAAAACTTGTTATGGCGACGACTATACGCCTCGAGCGCTGCCTGTAGGGGCGCCACTGAAATCCCCCTAGCGGCCCGTTTCGAAAGCATACGCGGGAGTCGCCGGCCCGCTCACCACTGTCGCCGTTGCTTTTGAGGCACGTTCGCGACCGATATTTTCCGTTTGTATGCGTTGGAAATACATATTTATGTGGAGCAATCACTCTGTTCGCAAATGTGGTGTATTTACGAGAGTGCAAATGCTTCTGACGTGATCTTACTGTGGCACATTTTGTCCGCATAAGCGTCAGGTGTGTGTCACAGCCCGGCGTCGCGAAACCCGCCTATGCATGGAGCTGATTGTAATTCCACTGCCCTGAAATTTACTAACAGTACCACCGTAAGCAGCGTTCGTTCAGATGCTCATGCTACGGCTATACACTACGATGTAAATTGGTTTCGTGTGCTTTCATAATCTAGCAGAGCACTCATACCTGACAGCCCGCCAGTTACGCGTCATATCTCGGATATTGATCTCTACCCTGAACAAGCGAATGTGGCATAAATTTCACGAACATTCTACGCAATAAGTACGATGGATAATGAAAAATTACATCCGGGAGTCAGCACAAATAATTTACGGCTGGGTCATCTTGTCTCGAGGTGAGCTTTCTCAAACAGTCATCGGTTACATATATCCCCCGCTTATATCCGAGGCCGTGCATAAACGCTTCTTCGAAACATCATCAAATGACACAGGGAGCCTGCAGAATTTAGCACAAAAGTGAAATTAGAGGGCCTTATCAGGTACCACACTCTTCCAACGACACCTTTAATGGCTTGTAAACTTCCGTACTGTATACTTGGTGGTGGTGGTGGTGGTGGTGGTGGTTGTTGTGGGATCAGGCGGCGTTAGCGTGGCTGGATATGCCGGCAATTAATGTGTCCGCTGATTGATCAGCTGTTCGTTAAAGTCGAAAAACAAAATAAAGGTGAACGCTCAGCTTGTGTGTGATTACTAAAACGGTCATTCCTTGATTTCGCTCCGCATTTGTACACAACGACCGTTAAGCGCGCCCCGCCTCCCCCTCCCTGTCTTGGGAAAAATCAGTGCATTTCGCATCTAGTTGGTCCAGTGAGTTCAAACTTGCTTAAGTTAAGACGAACGTCTCTAGGATTTCCGAAGCTGTACTGGGTTTTTTCATTCCCGCACGAGCTATTACATTGCTTCCGGACTTGGCAGACCATTTATTTTTCCGTGGTTTCATTAACTCTCCTTGGTCCATGCTATCAGGCGGGAGTGGGCCCATATGTAACGACCCATAGACTTGGAATATACTTAACACTATCGCGTGGCTTCAATTTCTATAAGGACACAAGCTATTGTCAGGTATTTGGTAATCACCTCCCCGAATGATATTTTTCTACGACGTATACATTCAAAACAATGCCGAATTTGTTGCCCGCGCTGCAAAACAATACCAACCTCTCACTGTGCCAATATTAGGACTAAACGAGGCGTCAACAGAATTCACTTGAGCGTGAGATATTCGGAGTGACAGTGGTGATTTGCCGCTGCCGTCGCCGACGGCCGTAAGGGCGGCGAAGAAGCGCGCAGTACCGCGTCCCCGGTTAGCTCTTGTTGGCGTTCGAGCACTCTAAGCAGGATGCAGCTGTTTTTTGAAGTGCCCTAAACGTACTATTTGCTTACAGACATCACCATAACAAGGTGTTCAGGGCGCGGAAAGGCAAAAAGAAGCGAAAGAGAACCAAAACATTGCACGAGCCGCTATCAGCTGCGCAGCGGACATCCCGTAAGCGCCGCAGAGAAGCGGCGGCAGGCGGCGCAGCGATCACGAAGCTCGAGGCGTATAGGCAAACAGTACGTTTAGGTCACTTAAAAAGCAGCTGCGTCTTCGTAGAGTACGACATCGCCTGCAAGAGCTACCCGGGGACGCGGTTCTGCGCGCTTCGTCGCCGCTCTTCCGGGCGTCGGCGACGGCAGCAACATATCACCCATGTCACCTCCAAAACATCAGGCACAAATGAATTCTACTGACGCCTCGTTTAGACCTGACACTGGCAAAATAGGAGGTTGGCTTCATTTTGCAGCGTGGACAACGAATGCGGCTTCGTTTTGCATATATACGCCGCAGAAAAATATGTTTCGGGGATGTGATTACCCAATCCCGGACAATAACTTATGCCTTTTATAAGAATATAAACCATGCGACAATGTAAAGTATATTCCAAGCCTGTGCGTCGGTAAATATGTGCCCACACACGCCATATAGCAAGAACCAAGGAAATGAAACCACAGAAAAATAAATGTTGTGCCAATGCGGAATTTAGAAACATAATAGCTCTAACGGAAATGAAAAAAAAAAAAACAATGCAGCTTCTGGAATGCTAAAGACGTTCGTCTAAACTAAAGCCAGGTAGGTTTCACTAGACCAACTATACGCGAAATGCACTGCTATTTTGCGAGAAATCGGGGGGGGGGGGGCGGGGAGGGGGACGCGGAGCGGAATCAAGATATGAACGTTTTAGTAATCCCACACATAAATATCGCGTTCACTTTCCTTTTGTTTTTCTACTTCAACGAAGAGCTGATCGTACGGCGGACACATTTTTGGAAGTATACAGAGTAGGCTGTTCAACAAGCGATGAAATGTGTCGTTGGTAGAGTGTGGTATGTGATAAGGCCCTCTGATTTCAGTTTCTGGTTTATTCTGCAGGCTCCCTGTGCCATATGACGATATTTCGAAGAAGCATTTAGTTGTGGACGCGGATTATATTGTAAGCCCGTCTCCGCGCTGCTCGCAGAGGATATATGTAGCAGATGAAGGTCTGCGGGCGCGTACCTCACGACAAGACGACTCTGTCGTGTGCTGATCCGCGAGTATAATTATGCATTGTCCGTCGTACTTTTGTTAAATATTTCCGAATTTAACACAGACTGGCTTGTAAATGGTGGTGATCAATATCTGAGGTATAATATTGGCAAACGTAACTGGTGTGCTGTCAGGTATGAGTGCTCCGCTGATTATGTAAGCGCACAAAATCGATTTAAATCGTAGTGTATAGCCGTAGCATGAACATCTGAGGAACCGTTGGTTACGGAGACACGGCTAGTAAATTCAGGTCAGTGTAACTACAATCGGCTCCATCATACGCCGGTTTCGTGACGCTGGCCTGTGACACACACCTGGCGCTTATACAGACGGGAAATACCACACTAAGATCGCGTCGGAAACATTTACACTCTCGTAAACACACCCCATTCGCAAACAGAGTGACTGCTCCACACAAACATGAATTTCAAACGCCCACAAACGGTAAATATAAGTCGTGAACGTGCCGCAAAAGCAGCGGCGGCACTGGGGAGCGGGGCGCGGACTCCCGCGCCTGCTTTCGAAACGGGCCGCTAGGGGGATTTCAGTGGCGCCCCTACAGGCCGCGCTCGAGGCGTATAATTTCATCTTTCGAGGACATTTGCACCAAAGTGAGCAAATACGCGGAACTTTATTTACAAGAACATTCGTTTGGGAATCTGCTATTCCTGAATATTTTCTTTTCTTTTTATTCGTTGTGCACCTGAGCAATTAGTGTTCCTGTTTTTGATTTTTTCTTCTCTTTTTGTTGCCCTTTTATGCGGGCCTTTCCTTTAATTTCCAATCTACTACATGCCTCCGCGTCATTGCTCGTGTCTTCGTGACCTCGATACTGGGGACCGTTGTCAACCTGCCCTTAATTCCATCACAATGTGTACACACACACACACACATGCACGCACACACAGCTATATATATATATATATATATATATATATATATATATATATATATATATATATATATGTATATATATATATATATATATATATATATATATATATATATATATATATATATATATATATAGTATAAGTAAAGAGTCGGATACACAGCAAGAACAATAACAAACAATGTTTACTTACGTAGCGGCAACGGGACTTGCCTTCATCAGAGTAAAGTTTACTCTGATGAAGGCAAGTCCCGTTGACGCTACGTAAGTAAACATTGTTTGTTATTGTTCTTGCTGTGTATCCGACTCTTTACTTATACTATTTCTGCGCGCTTTGTGAGTTTATCGTTTTCTAGATTTATATATATATATATATATATATATATATATATATATATATATATATATATATATATAAAAAACACAGAGAAATAAGGGTTGGCAGTCAAGAAAACCTCGGAAAGCAAAGGGGAGGATGTGGTAGGTCATTGAAACAGATAAAGAATTTGGAAAGAAAGAAAGAAAGTGGAGAGAAAATGCCCGCCAGGTGGGATCCGAACCCACGACCTCCAGAATACAGGTCTGGTGCGATAACCACTACGCTACCGGCGGGGCGATTTTCTCCTCCACTTTCTGGGGTATATATTTTAGGTATTTTTGTTTACAGTGCTTGGGGGTGGTAGCCAGCGCCACTCGGACTGCTCGGGGTGAAGGGGACCCTCTTTTTAACCCCCGGGCCGTGACTCCAGTGTCTACGATATGTCGAGAGTGGTCGACCAGCGTTGAACCCTCTTAAGCTTCCTATGGCACCAAGACTTCCAGAACAGAGGCCCTCGCTATGCATGTAGCGAATCAGAATAGGAAAGGAGGGGCTCGTTGAAAATAACACAGAAATAAGGGTTGGCAGTCAAGAAAACCTCGGAAAGCAAAGGGGAGGATGTGGTAGGTCATTGAAACAGATAAAGAATTTGAAAAGAAAGAGAGAAGCATAAAAACTCACACAGAGCGCGAAGAATAAGGTAAGTAGAGACAGGGACACACGAGAAACACATTAAAAATTAAAATAAGAGTTTACTGACGTTTCAGGAAGGGGACTTCCTTTCTTCAGAGTACCTGAAGGCATTTTTTCTCCACTTTCTTTCTGTCTTTCCAAATTCTTTATCTGTTTCAATGACCTACCACATTCTCCCCTTTGCTTTCCGAGGTTTTCTTGACTGCCAACCCTTGTTTCTGACTGCCCACCCTTAATACAGCTGTGCCCAAGCACATAGCTATATTATGTGGGCTATGACATGTACGTGCTACTTGATAAGCTGCTTCTTATTTGATTGAGCGGGCGTGAATGGAATTCCGCAGAAAACGGAGACGGCCATGGAACAGCGAACAGTGCAGCACAGCACACAGGGGCCCACCAAACATTGTTGTTCGGCACACAAAAAATATGCGTCGAAGCCCAAAACTGCAGGTATAAGGATAGGAAAGAGAATTTTGCTTCCATCGGCAAGGTCAAAGCGGGCATTGATACTGCACAATGAGCTGGAATAGGGATTGTGCGAGCGAATACTGGCTTTCATGACAACGAAATGGTTTAGTCCTGAGGAGCAGTAGTGCCAATGAACTGGCCAAAATATACAGGCACGGAAAAGAGGCATGGAGGCTTCCCTTTGTTAATTTACATGTTTTAATGCTAGCATACGGCGAGAAATTTGTTTTCCTATTTTGACAGAACTAGGTAGCTGCGCCTCGGTAGCTTAAATTGTCTCCTAAAAAGACTTCCCGCAGTTATAAAAGGTCTGGGGGGAACGGGCGGCTGTGATTAAACATTCCAAATATAGCGCTGGCCTTTGCTTGCGCTGCTAGGTTTCTGCATTTCTTCCCGTCATCATAAAATCGGAATCGTCACTAAGAACACAAGTAAATATTACTCGTATGACTTGAAACGCAGTGGTGTTACAAATTCAATGTTTTTTTGTATTTAATTCATTTAATGACGACAGGGATTCTTTCCTAAAACACGCCTTTACAGCACGGATGGCTCAAACGGCCAGGAGAGATAATTAGCTTCCAATAAACAAACACGATATCGGCTGTCACTTATGGAGTACCTCGTGTCCCATCGATTTCGCCATAGCGTGCCGGGAGAAGCTCGTACGTATGTCTACATCTGATGCCGAAAACAGCATAGAAACGGACCCACCAACGTAGCGGTTAGGGTAGAGGGTTGGTCGGTCACTATCGGCTGAAGCTCGATTCCCATTAGCGCCGGAACTCCTCCATTTAGGTGCGATAGCCGCCTGCAGGCAAGCTGCTCAGGGCTCAGAACGCATCCATTACTCTTCACGCAGAATAGAAAGGAAAAGGACGCATGTTTTCTTACTTACTATGCCGGATCCACGCTTCCCATCATCCCCCTTCACAAAGAGAGACGGCTTAGCAGTAACCCCACAATTCAGGAGGCGGACCCATCGTAGACGGCTGAGCGACGATAAACAGCCAAGTTTTGACGTCCCACTGTCAAATGCGATTAGGAGCCAAAATACTGATGATCAAATGTCGGCTATAACGAAAATAATCCTGGCAGATTTGCCCCGGTCGCTCAGGCGCATCTACGTCGTGCGTGCAAGGCGTCGTTTACAATTCACAGATTCAGGCGGGCCGAGCCGTGGGCAGCATGCCTTCTTTTAAAGCCGACGGAGGATTGGATAACCAAATTTTTTGGCGTTCAACCGACGGGGCCGTATTGCAACGAAACCATTTGCAGTAAAACTCTGGTAGTTTAAGCTTGTGCACTTTGAGCTCCGGTATACAGTGCAATTACTTCAGCAGAAAAGGCGGCTGGGCCGATATCTTCGAAGTTGTCACGGCCATAGCGATCAACAAACAAGTACACAACAAAAACGGGCTGTGTGACTGCTGAAGCATGTACCTTTATTTGTCAAACAGAAAATTATAGACATTCTATACAAAACCGCGCAGGACAGCGGCCATTGGGCCCAGGCAAAATCAACTTATAGTGACTTTTAAAAACCCCTTACTGAGAATACGCCGGGCCTGCAGTTACCAGCAGGTGCACATTCAACATTTTCTTACTGTGAATAGTCAAGTGAAAGGATGCCTGTATATTGTATCTTGCGAGGCATTACACCAGTGATGGTCGTGACCATGAACAGCAAAAGTACTATCACTGACAGAATAAATGTGCGTACGCCACAAGCAACTGCAAAATACAGTAAAATATCCTTGATACGTTTTTCACGGAACCGAAGAATAAAACGTATTATGCCAAAATCGTACTGTCCAAACAAGTTAAAAAAGGAGGACAATATGCGTACTTTGTCAGCAACTACCTTTTATTGAGCAACATGAATTATATGGTCAATTCGTGCTGCACTTTCTTCTTTTCACCTTCCAGGAGTACCTTCTTCTGAAAGGTGAAAAAAAAAAAAAGCAGCCGGTATTTGTTGCGTTGCCGGGAACTGTTTTGTACAGCAATACGTGTCGTTCCTTGAATCGGTGAAGCCAGCCGCCGGACGCTTGGAAGTCTTCAATGCCCCAGGAGAGCGCGATGTTTTCAACTTGTTCGCGTTGGATCGACCCGTCGACGTTCATTCATGCCGCTCTAACTTCCTTGAACCACGTACGCAAGATGCTTTGCATTTGCTATTGCTTCGTACCTCTTGCTTGGTTCACACTGGGGCCTAAAACTTGCAGCTTCTTCCGAAGTTCATCTTGCTGACCGACAGTAGTTGTTGAGCGTTGACACTGGCAAACCGAGCTCACGGGTCAAATCCACGCGCTTATCCCTCTCGCTCTCTTCGAATTTGTGTACAATTTCCACTTTTTCGTTTAAACTGTGCGCCTTGCATTTCCTTAATGTTGTCACAAGCCTTGCAGCAAAACCGCGCACAGCAAAAAGGCAGACAAATGAGAAAAAAATAGCTTCAGAACCACAGTAGCACCGCCGAACACAGCAACAAGACACAAAAAGAAAGAACAGCGCGGAAAGCATGGAGCATGGCGGGAAGTATGTAAGGTAAGTCATGCATGCCGTGGTCGTGGTGGTGGTGGTAACACGCATTTATTTTATGTACAAGGGATACCAAGACGGCACGTTATGCTCTAGCGAATTTTGGCGTCTAGGGGAACGGGATTAGGTAGTGGTAGTTGGGGAAAAAGTATGATACATTCAATGGGGTAAGAAATTAAAGGAAATGTGCATGCCGAAAGCATTGCGCTCCTTATTTCTTGATTATAATATGTTTAGCTAGAGGGAGCGGTGCATCGCATCACGTACAATATCATTGAAGGAGTGGCCACGCCTGGTAGCGATGTTCTCGGCGCAGAACCCGCGCTGCCGCGTCCTAAGCGTCTCTAGAATGTGCATATTGTGGCTTGCTGGAATGTCATTTGGGCTTGTATACCGAAGAATAAACATAAGATTTTTAGAAACTTTGGTCAAGACCCACTTTTGGGTTGGATTATCCAACTTTCTGCAATAATGCGATCGTATTAAACGCACAAAAATGCATTACTTGCAAGGGACACTGGACGGGAATGAAAAAAAAAATAAGCCGAAAACGTCTTACGGAGAATCGTATCAACCATATACCACTGTATATGGTGAGAAAAAAGTACAAAATATTCTTTCCCTTCGTTCCTAAATCCATCAATCAATAAATCATCAATCTGTCTACGTGTGCATTCCAAATTCCTTATCACCATGGTGTTTGCGCGATGTGCTTAGAAAATCATGTCTAAAATTTTGATTTGCAGAGACGGGGTGATGGCACCATCCAGCATGATCTGCATTGAAGGCACATCGGCTCGCCTCCCGCTTTTACAGTGCACTGGGAGGATTTCTGATTTTCCTGGGGCGCACGAGAGTCCGCAGTTTTTGGCACACTCGTTCAAGGCATCACCCGCCATATGGAGCCGGTTATGAATCTCCTCGACCGAGCCCATACCGGTCCACGCCATGATATCGTCGGCGTATAGACTGTGGTGTTGTAAATAGGGGTTTGACGCCAGTTTTTCAGGCAGGCCGATGAAGGCAATGTTGAATAGGAGAGGGGGCAGGAGCACCCCTTGTGGTGTTTCGCGTCCGCCCGTGTGAATGGATTGCGTTTGAAAGTCTCCAATCTTGAGGGTGGCTTGGCGTCCGGAGCGAAAGTCCCTGACGTAGGTAAACGTGCGGGTTCCATACCCCAGTTCATTGAGCTTAGTGAGTATTGCTTCGTGAGCGACGTTGCCAAATATTCGTGTTAAATCCAGAGCCAGTATGGCCTTAGGCGTCGGTCTGTTGGCGCGATCTATGATGTCCCAATTCAGTTGCAGCAATCCGTCTTGCGTCGACAGGTGCTGTCGGAATACGTACATGGTTGGTGGCAACTTCTCCGCGTCTCCAAGGGAGTTTTGCAATCGGTTGTGCCCCACGTGTTTGAGCAGCTTCCCATACACAACGTGAGAAATATTGGCCGTAGGTTTTCGATGCCAGGGTTCCTGTTTTGTTTAGGTATTAGGCGGACCTCAGCGGATAACCATTCCAGTGGTATAATTCCGCGCTCCCAGCAGCGATTGTAGTAGCGCTGAGGGATGCGATAGAGGCTTCATCGAGGTTGGCCAATGCTTTGTTTGGGAATTCGTCGTGACCTGGCGCGGTATTTTGGGCGGATCGCCTGAAACGCTGCTGTCCCCTCAGCCGTGGTAATGGGCACATCCAATTGCGGCTCTCCCGTGCAATCAGGGGCCACGTAAGCGGGGTGCATGGGCATGTATTTCTGCTGCTGTTTGCCGAGCAGATCTTATTGCGATCCTTTAAACTTGTGTATAATTATTTGAATTATCTTGCAAGTCACGCTTTTGCCTTTTGCAGGATCAATGAGGTATCTCAGCAGTTTCCACGTTCTGGATGCCCTGAGGGTCCTCCGGAGCTCGTCGCAGAGCTGGAGCCAGTTTTGATTGCAGAGCTCCGCTGACTAGTTTGCGGCCTTTTTGGCAATGCGGTTATTCTTTTCTTAAGTTTCTTGTTGTGGCGGGCCTCCCACATGTGTAGAAACTTCGGGTCGAAACTTGGAGTCTGAACCGTAGCTTTGATTTTTTGGCGTTACTGATTTAATGTCTTTTCGCATTGGTGTAGCCCATTCAATATTTTCTCGATTTCTGAGGCAGATCGGATCGTCCGCTGCCCCTGGAACTTTGTCCAGTCTATGATTCGGGCTGCCCCAGTATGTACGTCTCCTCCGCCCATTCTAAAGTGGCAACTATAACTGCGTGGTCACTGCCGACCACAGGAACGGGCCACAGGAGCACAGGAGCGGGCGCTCAATAGCTTGCGCTCTAAAAAAAAAAAAAAAAAAAAAGAACGCCAAGAGTAAAACTATGTTCAGGCTACCGACGCAACAGCCTTATCGTGATTTATGGACGTAGGAAAAACGGCGCGTCACGCCGTTCGGTTGGCTCAGACGTGAAATTACGGTATTCTTTAAAGTTATTACGACAGTTGCGGCAACAGTCTGAACCTGGCCTAAAGGATTAAGGATGCAAGCAAGAAAGGACGGAAAGAGGGGGTTGAAAAGAAATTCTCTTTCCAGAAACAGCTACAGCAATTCTTTTATGTGTACATGAAAATTACGTCAAGACGCGTAGACGAATATTAATGTGCTACCAATAGATGATTTTCTCACAGACTTCCGTGCCCTGCATACATGCACGCTGCGTATTAGCTGTAAAGATATTTCTATCTCGGAGTCCGGTTGGTTTGCATTCTCATTTACCGAAATTCTGCTCAAAATTATATAAAAGAAGGGGTGTTGCCGATTTTTGATTGCATTAGTCGTCTTTCTACGGATTCATATCAGGTTTTCTTATTGCTGTGTGGCCGGAAGTATCGAGGAAGTCTATATTTCTGGCTACATTGTAGCCCATGTATGCTGCGCAACACCTGCAATTTTCTGCATCAGCTTCAATTTAAACCACCTTTTCAAACATTGATATTGGCCTCCTCTGGCTGTAGTGTGACAGATGCGCTGGAGATCACGTGGTGCGGAGTCGTGAATGAGTGACTGCATGCCGAAAGACCGAGTGAGGATCTAGTGAGGATCTACACCCTCGCGCCAGTATAGGGACGTTATCTTTGGTCGCCTCTGTCAGCGAGAAATCAACTTCCCTATTCATATAATCGACAATACCTGCGTTAAGGAACACTGAAGTGAATTTGCCAAACTTTGCTTATGTTCGCAAAGCATCGACGGGCTCAAATAAACATTCTTTTCATTGTTGATCGGGTCGCTAAACCAGTGTTTAATTTATAGAGGATGACAGAAGAAAAAAAAAATTCGGGAAGCTTGCACTAGAGCACCATACTTGAATTGCGGTGCTGTAGGTGAGCATTGGCGCAAGTTTTATTGTCTATTCTACAGTGCTAGTGGCTGTCGCCGTCGTATGCGTCGAAGAAGTCATCATCTTTGCGAGTGGGCGGTGAAAAGTCACTGCGCAGCCACTGCCACTCGAATGGCTTTTCTACAATACAGAGCGCATGCAGACGATGTCACGAAGACTGGCTTGCGCATGACGTCACCGCCGCCCTTTTTGGTGCCCTGCTCGCAACTTTCCAAATGCTACTTCAGGTGAGGGCTGCAGATAACTTCGCAGTCTTTCAGCGTGCACGCAGTGCAGCAGCATGGCAGCTACCGGGGCGTCAGTGAAAACTATCTATACGAACGAACCGAGAGGCGCACGCTGTGACGTGGCGTTCCAAGCACGTGTGGCGACTATTACAGCGAAAGGCTCCTCTCGAGTGCTGCGGCGACCGATGTCACATGTCTTTCCGTTGTCTAGCGGGTACGGCGACAGCTACGCAACATCTGCGCGATATCCTTCCTCTCAGGTGGTTATTTGCAACACCGAACCTACGGGGAGTAGCAACTCTGCTGTCAAAATACCATATGACATCTACGGAGGCCGTAACAACTGCAGCAGTGGCGTAAAAAGCCGGGAACTCATCTTGCCATGTGATTGCACGATGTCCAAGATTCGAAAGTTTATGTGACGCATTTACACTTGTGTAAATGTTTTTTTTTATTTGGAAAAAACTGCGGCGCTATTGCCAACAAGCACATGAGCTGTTTATTATTTTTTTAATAAGCCAAATACACCCAGAGCGAAATCGAGAAAAAAACCGTAAGGTTGTTTTAGAACTTAATGCATCGCTCTCAAATCTATTATATGATTTAAATGTCATCTAGCAGACGTTTATGGCGAAAATTAATTAAAAATTATGTGGTGAATTTGAGCAATATTAGGATCTGAGTTTTGGATTTGGCTCGTAAGGAATGGAAACATTCAAGTTGATGTGGAATTCTTATGAGAACTTTATTTAAATTAACTTTCAACAATGGTATGATGGCGTTTTGTCTCAAACGGCATTCATTACAGCAACAGTCTTCAAGCACAGTAGAACAACCCATGAAGAGCGCGTGAGTTCTCTTAGCAGCATTAGCAGTTCTTTTCGAATTCTTCCGTACGATACGTTTTTGGGGCATACCTGAAGACACTCACGAAGTAAACAAGCTTTTTGTTGCCTTGCAAGGAATTTTGAAAATTCTTTACGAGAAGGCTGCTCATATCTTCTTCTTCACCTAATGAAGTGGCTCGTACCTAATGAAGTGGCTCGTGGTGGGGGGGGGGGGGGGGGATTTTCCAGGGCAGGTAAGTGGCAGCTATTTGGTTCAATACTAAAATGGTAAATATGGGAGTAACAAAATAAGAATAATCAGATTTAGTCCCTAGGGAATTGTGTTTGTTCTATTTCATTTCAGGTTCATTTCGTTCACCTATTCTGTTCACTTTGTCGTCGACGTTTCGGAACAGATCTTTCGCCGATCTCCTAAGTGCCGCCTGCATTCTATTAAGCCAGCTACGAAAAGCAATAAAAGACCTTCTGTAAACACACACAAAACAGCCCGAACAGTCACGCGAAACCAAACTTCCATTGGGCAAATGGATCTCGCCCATTTTGATATGTGCCGTAGCAGGATCCGGCTCATTTTCGATACGAAAAAAAAAATTCCGAAGACGTTTGCGGAGCGTTATGTCACCTATTTTCTTACCACCTCTTTTTTAGGGGAAAGTTGTCGAGTTTTTCTTGTCACTGAAGTTTTATCTGACTTAGTTTCGGTTTGTGAATTTGACTCATTTCGAAAAAAAAAACACCTCAGGTGTGTCAGAGCGTAGTTCACGTGGTTTATTTTTGGAGAGATGTTCAAACCAGTCACCGTTTCTCTTTCGTGCAGAAACTTCCTTCGCATCCGACGTTATCGTTGTGCGCGCATTCTCGGTATCTCAGGAATGCGCATACTCCGCTTCTCCCAGTTGTCGGTTGCCGAATGGGCCAGATAAGCCTGCCAGCGCCGTTTGATATCTTACTCTTCACTAGCCGAGGCATATGCAATGGCTGAACCCCCTCCGTTTCATCGGAGGCACTCAACTTCAAGGCGTTCCGCCCCGACCATCGGAAATTGCCTGGCTCGTCCCTTTGTCGTAAGAGGAGTTCGCACCAGTCCAACAGTCGGCTGGTTCCGCACGGTGTCCGTAAGCTGGCGGTGCTTACGTCAACACCACGGCAATGAGAAGTCGCCGGTGCTTCAGTGTGTGTCTGCACTAAGTCTACCAACTAGCTCGTGAAGCAATGAAGGCTACAGTGCAATATGGGGAATCCGGTGTAGAAAACATTACCTAAATAAAAATAAATCAATAATAAATCAAGAATTCCGAGCAGTTTAGACGAGCATTTCTTTAATAAGACAGTGGAAAAGCGATGGCAAATGTGGGGTCGGGCTTTTATGCTTGACCCCACTCAGTCTAAGCAGGCCAGCAAAAACCGACTCACGAAAATTATTCGACAGTTCCCCGGCTCTATCGACCAACTCATGACTAGAATTAAAGAACTCTACTTCGCCCAAGGCGCCTGTGAGGCTCTTCCAGACTACCATGGATCCGCCAATGCCGTCATGGATCGGGCAATTAGCGTGGCCGAGGTTCGTGCAGCCTTACTCAAAATCCGTCCAACATCGGCACCCGGGAAGGATGGCGTCAGTAACCAGCTGCTTCGTAACCTTGACGATCGCTCAATCGACATTCTGACCGCTTACTACAACCGTTGATGGGAGGCTGGTGATCTACCACCCGAATGAAAACATGCTAAAGTTTCTCTCCTCCCGAAACCAGGCAAACCCCTGGTGCTTGAGTACCTGCGACCAATATCCCTTACATCTTGTGTGGGCAAAGTGCAAGAGCATGTCGTTCATGCAAGACTTGTGAACCTCATGAATCAGACTGGGCAATTTCCGCACACCATGTTTGGCTTCCGGGCGGGGCTGTCAACTCAAGATGTACTGCTGCAATTAAAACACGAAATTATCGTTGCCCCTTCAAAGGTAGATAATTCAGCCATTTTGGCACTTAATCTTCAGAAAGCTTTTGATCGGGTATCCCACCAGGCTATTTTGCGAAACGTTGCCACTTTGTCTTTGGGTAGCCGCACGTACAACTATATCCGTAACTTCCTTTCCAACCGCACGACTGTTATTCAGCTTGGCGACCTACAATCCGGCACTACCCATCTCTCAACCATTGGCACGCCTGAAGGCGCAGTATTATCCCCGCTCCTATTTAACATTACCCTAATCCACCATCCCAGTAAACTCGCCGCGATCCCTCACTTACGCCACAGCATATACGCCAATGATGTTACGCTGTGGACCACCGGAGGCAGCGACGCTGAAATCGAGGAGGCTCTCCAACAGGGAGCTGACTTAGTTACCGCCGCTGCTCGCGAAGTCGGGCTTAAATGCTCACCTGAAAAATCTGAGCTTTTAATCCTCCCCGCCAAACCAACCGGCAAACTACCCCAGACACTCACCATTGAGGTCCGGATTGATGGTAGGGATGTTCCCCACGTGGCAGTCCTGAAAATACTTGGGCTCTGCGTAAGCGCAATCGCGCAAACACTAAGTACCTAGCACAGCTGACTTCTCAGGTGAATCAGACGATCACCCTCATCCGCAGGATTGCTGCCCGCAACAAGGGGCTCAAAGAAATGGAGCGTATCCGGCTGATAAAGGCATTTGTGCTCAGCCGTCTCATTTACTCCCTCCCGTATCTCTTGCCCTCGCGTACGGAACTCTTTAAAGTCAACTGCCTCATTCGAAAGATCTACAAAACGGCGCTACAAATCCCTCAGAGCACTACCACTGCCAGACTCGAGAACCTCGGCATTTACAATACGGCGGAGGAGCTCATTGAAGCCCAGCTTATCGGTCAGCTAAATAGGCTCTCATCCACGCCCACCGTTCGCACTCTCCTCGCTACTCTTAACCTTAAAGCCCCTATTCTCTGTGACGACCGGCTCCCGATACCACCCGACATTCATGGCTCCCTCACTATCCACCCTTTACCGCGCAATATGCACCCTGTTTTCAACAAGCAGCGTAGGGAACAACGAGCACGAGCGCTTACAGAGAAATACCCCGTCCACCCCACTACAGTTTACGTGGACGCCGCTTGCTATCGACAGGCAGGACGCATACGCTGTCGCACTAATCAACCATCTCAACACTCCTCCTCTTAACTCCCTAACAGTCTGCACCATCCGACCCGCTGAGGCGGAAGAGGCGGCAATCGCCCTAGCCCTTATACATAGGCCGCCACCTACCACTATCATCTCCGAGGCATGATCTCGCCCTGGCACTCGGAATTCTCCTCGAAAATCCTCCTACCGTACCCATAGAGCTTATCTGCACTACGGCCCACACGGGCGTGGGGGGAAATGAGGCAGCACATAGGGCGCTCGACAGCTCACCGTCCGAGCAGGCCCTAGCCTCGAACCCTTTCACGGAGCCATATCAGCCCGGGACAGACTCTTAACCTTCCAAGACATTACGGCACATTTCCGCCTCTCACGCCACCAGCTCCCTCCCGCACAACCGGATTTATCCAACAGGGAAGGACGGCTATGGAGACTGGTGCAAACCCATACCCCACCCGGTCGCTACCACCTGCACCGTATTTATCCTTCCGTCTACCGCTCCCCCAACTGCCCGGCCTGCGGAGCAGTGGAAACCCTGCAACATCTCCTTTGGAATTGTCCCCACGACCCCTCTCCCCCTTACCAGACGGTGGGCACTGGGCTGAGGCGCTGGGCAGCTCCGACCTGTCTACCCAACGGGTGGTCACTGCGCGGTCACCGATACGCCGGTCACCGCGCCCCCCAAAGGGGCATTTAAACGCTCAATAAAACGTTTGTCCTCCTGACCGTTTCTATAGCTGAGTCTGCCCAAAAAGTGCTTCTCGCACCTTGGTTTTACGGTGGGAAGTTAAAGCTTTGATTGATTTTAGTTTCTGAGAACCTAGACTGTCTTTTGTGTCACGCCTTTAATTGGCCTTAGATTTTCTACAAGCGTAACAGTCGCACAGACACAGTGAAGGAAATTTAGCGAGGCGTTGCAAGCCAATACAGCGTTTTCTAAGCGCCGATGTGGAGTTATTTTGACTCCGTTGAATTGACTAAGATCAATCGTTCTGCCAACTAACAAAATGTAAACACGTTCTCCATCGCATACATCTTGCTGCGGATGAGTTTTCACTTCACGATCAACTTTTGGCGACCCGTCGGCGTTTCGGCGAGCCGCGCAGTAGGCGCAGTCAAGCCAATTCGCAACAGTAATCTTCAATCTTCATAGGACACGTCACAGGAAATCTGAAAGGTGGATGTACAGACGAAAACAGTACTTTCGAACGGATTTTTCTATCAAATAAATTCACGTGAACGCACGCAGAGTGCTTGAAACATGGCCTAGCGACTCCGGAGTTTTATGTGTGCAAGTTACCTGACAATGTTTACAAATCACTTCAGTGTCCACTGAGAGACCCGGTTATGAGGATTTGTCCAATATATTGCACAACGTGTAATGAGGTAATACTCCAATGACAGGGCATTCATCCCCATAAACCGCGATTGTCCAATAGATTGGACACCTGCTGGCGCAATCTAGGCAGCATTGATGAAATTACATCGTTTGCATTCCCGCCAAAACTGTTCCAAAAGGGTGGCGTTAAGCGGTGCGGCGTCCTACGGCGCCGGCCTTTCTCGTATTTCTACCCGCTTTCAAGGCATATCTTTGATTCTAAAATAAAGTTAATGCTACAGCAAACACGCAGAATACAAAATTTAACCTTTTCGCACGCGTAATTTCATCTCCGCTTCTTTTAATTTTGCATGTCCAATACGTTGAACGCCAGGACTTAACAAGGACATTTCGATCGAGCTTTTGCGACGGCCTTGTTATGAAAAGAGAGAGCGAGAGAGCTGTTTATTAGAGGAAAGCAGAGAGGTCTGCCGGCACGTTAACGCCTACATGCTACTCTGCAGGGTAGGGAGGAGGGAATAAAGTTGCAATAGGAAGTGAGGAGGAAGAGAAGAAAGAAGGAAATAAAAGAAGTCAAAAAAAGGAGACAGCGTGTGTGTTGGGGACCCTGAGTGCGACACGTAAAAAGTCTGTAGACGGTTGCAAAGTGCAGGAAGTTCTGGTCCTATATTAGCTCAGCGACACCGATGTCATTGAGGTATTCAAACAATGCGGTCAGCACTTTACTCAGAGACGAGGGAGATGGCCATGGTTCCAGAAGTGCTTTTAAAGTTGGGGAGCTGTGGTTGAGGCACTCGATCTTCTGTACGAGGTTGTTTCTTTCTTGACCGTACGTAGGGCACTCCAGTAAAATATGCTCGGCGGTTTCTGGTGAACCGCAGTTGTCACAATACGGGTTCGAGGTGAGGCGAAGGCAATACCGGTTAGCGACTTCCACGTCGGCTAGAAACTTTGCTCCATAAATTGCGTCTGTACGTAGCGCTCACAAATGAAAAGCAAACGAGCGCTGTTTGTATTTAGCTCCTTGTGGGCGAAATCGCGTCTCTTTTTTAAAGACGATAGTCTTTCTTGGGCTACTTAACCCAGAAATTTTGGTCTGTCTGTATGTCTGTCTGTCCGTCTGTCTGTCTGTGACTCGATTCAGCCACCCGGCCAAAGCAAAACAATGCCTGCGCAATAGTCTTATATAGTCAGAGCTAAAAATACCCGTCTATGTCCGGTGTAATGCTCATACTTGTCAACATTGTTGAAGAAGAACAAGACATTACGCAAATATGAGACAACAAATCAATACAGAAGTGATATTTGCAGTGTTCCTTTATAAAAAATCAAACATGCTTGACTTTTGCGAAATTAAATACTTCATTAACTGCAAAAAAAGAATTCACTCCGCCGTCGCCTGCTGTCGCCCGCGCCACTACAGCTTCTGGCGCCATTTTAAGAAATCAACCGGCAACAGTTACGCAAGGTTCCACTAGATAGGCTTCACGTTCTGCTTGCAACGCACGTGGAGTAGGGAAACGCGGTTCTATAAACGTTGAAGTAGGGCGCATCGATGAACGCTCGTATTCACCGTACGGCAGCGTTCGCATCGAGACACCCGGTTTGGAGCAGTGGAACGCGGAAAATTTAAAACGATTTAAGCAAACATTTGGGGTATTACCCTGGGAGGAGCGCGACGCAAGAGGAACAACATGAGAGGTGAGCGGGAAAGCGAAAGGAGGCATTTACTTCGCAAAAGCCGATAAAGACTATCTTCTTTTGACGGCATTTGCAACGAAATCAGCAGATACGCCGCCAATTTTTTTAGAAGACCACCTCACGTGTCTGATGAGATGGCTGAAGCAATTTTGCGCAGTTTCGCCAAACTGTTGCTGAGACCCTCGATACTACAGGGAGGAAGCAGGACGAAAAAGAGAATGAGGGCGAAGCCGAGTGCTATCTGCGATCAAAGCATGGCTTGACTATCTCCTTGAAAGTCCCAATAAACGCGTACGAGACGCTTCCCAACGCCGGTAGACACTGCTAACGCTATCAGTTACAGACCACAGGGCTGCGACATGAGAACAAACATATTTCGCACCAAATGTAGACTTTTTTTCTCCATCACAAACAGCAGAAGATGTTTTAAAATTGGTCACAGGAAGTGGACACAAGAGCGAAATCTTTCATCAAATACTGCCCCTCTCGAGTTAAGACATCTTTGCACAAGAGTTTCAGCGCAGTATCTTCTGTACATCATTCCTTGCGCGCCGGGACAAAAAGACCTGGAAGCATCCCAGCGTCCAATATATTGGTCATCTCACTGATATGAGACTATGAGAGCTATTGAAAAAACACGCAACCCTTTTCACTTTCATAATTCTATTTACTTATTCTGCAAGTTTAGAAAAAATTTGGGGACTCAAATGCACCCCGGGTCTCAGGAGGTTTAACGGGACATGACGTTAATACAACTTCGGTGCGTTCAGAAGATTACAGTGAATGAATGATAACGGTGCCAATTTAACCACAAACATCCAACTCAGCTAGATCTTCTGAAAAACAGATAAAGCGGTGATCCTAATGACGTCACAGGAGCTTGTTTTACTGGCGGTCATAGCCACCACCACGAAACATCACTGCGTGATTGAATTGTAGTCAGGCCTCAAGTTCCGTGTGATCGCGTCATTTGAATATTTACGTGTAGATAACACGCCGATAATTCCCTTTTACTACGAAGCAGTAGATGTCTCCCCCCCCCTCCCGCGTTTCATTCCGGTGAAGCCGATTTACTCGGCGCCGCTTCTGTAATCCTTCTCGCAACCGGCGACCCCTTGTCACAACTGTTATACCGCTCGCCACCAACCATACCTCTTTCATAAGTTGCGCATACCGCTGATACCCGCGGTAGCGCCGTTACCAGATGATTGTGGACAATCAACAGGAGCACTAATGGGCGTCAAAACGACGTAGCTGCTGCCGCCGAACGTTTAGGCGCCACTGCCATTGCTGCCTTAAATTCCACCTCGCTTAGCAGTTGCGAATACCGCCCAGATGTAGAGCAACTCACCCGCTTGGAACACCGGCGTGACCTATGATTGTTCTTCATATTGAAAGATTTTCTGAGCGGCATTTTCACCGGTGTATTTAGCGCCTAGGCACACTCTAATCACTGTTTGCCGGTATATGCGTGTATGGTTTCAGGGTTGAAGTAGAGGGAGTGCACACACAGCTAGGCTTCATGCCCGTACCGATGACCAGTCCTGGTTTCCGTGGTCGAGAATTTTTGGTTTGGGTCGGTGTGTTACAATGTCAGTAAGACGCCTATGACGCGGGAAGGAAACGGACATGTTTGACCGATAGAACAAAGTTCAAGTTTTAGGTTTTATCTCGGTATGGGACAGACGCATGTCTTTTGCTCGGAGCAAGAGCGGGAACCACACGGAGCGCGAATGGGCGCGACAATAACGAAAAGCCACTGCTGCCGCCGTTGCTTCCGCAAGTTCCAGCTCGCCGAGTAGTTGCAAATCCCTCCAGGATGAACAGGAACTTGCCCACTTGGATCGCCGAGGTGAGGCAATATTTCTTGTTTAGTTGAAGGGCTTTCAGAGCGACACTTTCGCAAGTGTCTTCAACTTAAGCATGCGCACTACAGCGGCTGCCACTTGATGCGTGCACGGGTGGGGAGTGGAAACGGTGAGGGCGCGGATGCCCAGCTGTAGGCTTCAAGGTCTTCATTGATGACATCACCGTTGTGCTTGCGGGAGGTTTATACTTGGACGTCAAATGAGCCATTGCGCCCCGTCCGGCGTCCTTCTTGGTCGAGCGCAGAGGTTTGGTGTGTAACACACACAAAGTAAGATGACCCACCGCGGTGAATCAGTGGCTAAGGCGTTGTGCTGCTGAGCACGAGGACGCGGGTTCAATTCGCGGCCGTGGTGGCCGCTTTTCGATGGAGGCGAAAAGCAAAAACGCCCGTGTGTATGAGATTTCGGCGCGCGTTAAAGATCCCCAGGTGGTCAAAATTAATCCGGACCCCTCCACTACGGCGCGCCTCATCGCCTGCGTTGCGCCGGCGCGTTAAACCCTACCATCAATCAATCATGAAATATAAGATGCCCATGACGCGAGATGGAAACAGACAACCTTCTGTTTGTGCGCTAGAGTAAAGCTAGAGTCGTTCCAAGTTTAATTCAGCTAATTGGCTAGAAAGTGTGTTTAATCGCAAATTTCAAAGAAACGCGTTTTTTTTGGGCACTCCGTGGACTGCGTCTAAGATTGCAGGTATTCCTTCTTCACAGAGTGAAAGGGCATTCAATTTATTTAATATTTATTCTTATTACACCACTGTTGACGTTGTGTAGCGGGAAACTTGAAAGTTTCTTAAATATTTCTTGTCTTCGTTTGGTTAAAGACACTTCTTTACGGGCTCGAATTGAGTTGAGTTTGTTACCAAAGGTTTTTTTTTTTATTTTAGACACAGTTGCATTTTGCGCTCATGGCTGCCTCTCATGGCTCTTTTTAGCCTTTTCAGCACCATGAACACATGTCATCCTGTGGGTGCGTCTATCTATTCCTTACCTTAGCCCTCACCCTAATTCTTCGGCTCTGTACTTTTGCTCCGCCCTCATAAACTTCCCTGCATTCCCTTATAATTTATTGCAACACCATAGGTTTTCCTAATGCACTTCGAGTTATCCTTCAGATAGCCGCGACTGCCGTAAAACGGCGCTAGCTGTTCGTTAAATCATGTGCATGCAGTCAAGGCACTACAAGCGGCGTTTGTCAATGTCATTGAACAATAAATCCCATTTTATTATTGCGTGAGCAATACGATGGGGCCATGTCGGCCGAATTTCACCGCCAGAAGAAGTTAATTTCGGCGTTGCAGTGTAACCATAGAGGTGCAGATCATCGAGTTTTTTTTTATATATACGATAGACAGGAATCAGGCGCTAGCGTCTACGCGGCTCACATCAAGGCCGTCTGAGTTTTCATAGGCCGCCATTATGTCGTGCGCTCGCCTCAGTTTTGTCATTGCATTGGATTGAAAAGTTTTAGTGGCCGTATAGTCGAGCACAGTGCCACAACCCCCCCCCCCCCCCCCCCCAAATGTGTTATTATGTAAGTTGGAAATTAAACAGGCTAGTTTTAAAGCAAAGGAAAAAGGAGGCAAAGCGTATATTTGCCGGAATGGTTCTGCCTACTAATCCGCAAGCCAAGCTGGTAATTAACAATGATGTTAATATTTTGGGGGGAACTCGATAGAGACGACTCTTATTTTAATAATTTTGTCATTATTTCAAGCGATCAGTTTGAAGAGCGTGCCTATCAAAACGTCGCTTTCCAGGTGAACCGGTGGACCGATCACCGCTACAGTTGAACAAAACTTGTAGCTGAGCGAGTAGGTTCATACTTGAAGAAAAAAGAAAACGTAGCATTAAACAGTCGAGAACGAAGACAAGATAGGACGGATATAGGTGCCCATATAAGTCGTAGCTTGTCTTCGTCGAAGCACGTTTGGTTTCTTTTTTTTTTTTTTGGTCAGCTGCAAGTATCGCAATGTTACATAGCCCGCTCAGTCATACGTTCCTTCACTCCGGAATGACCAACGTTACACAAAATCACACACTGCCTGCTCTTTCACCCAACACGCAGTTATCACAGCTACCTGCTAACCACAGAACAGGATCGCTTTCGGCTACCTCGTAACTCGTAGATGTGTTAATACATAGTGAAGAAATGAAATGCCCAAAACCGCTCAAGAATACAATTTTCATGCCAAGCCCAAGCGAGACGCGGTGGTCTTCCCATAACCCCCCACGACGACATGGATTCCAAGGTGCAGTTTTCTCTGTACTATACTTACTAAGAAACGCTATGGTGCAGATGGCGGCAGAGGGGAGATAACATGCGTAGAGCCTGCGGAACGCTGGTCACGCTGCCATGGAAACAAGTGGAAGCCATGGAGCAATGGCTTCATGTAGAAGCCATGGACAAGCGTTGCCATGGAGACAAGAGCCCCAACGGCTCTTTTGACGTCCACGACCGCTTGTGTTTGTTTAAAATCAAGCTTGCGTCCAGTCTGGGCGGCGAAGGGGAAGAAATGGAAATGACGGCGACGAAAGATCGATAGTCGTGAGCAACAAAAGGGGCGACTGGCAGCCACTGCCGCTGCTAAAGCCTGGAAACGTGGGCACTGAAATTTCAACGGTATTCACAGTTGGCACGGTATACGAGGGTGGGGGCGAGAAACATCTGAAGACAGAGCAAGGTGCGCGCTCGGGTCAAGCATGGAATTCGAAAGGGAGAAGCATGAGATGCTCATGCATTCTTAAAGATCCGCCAATAGATCATGAAATAATTTGTATACGCTAAAATTACGCACCGTGATTTGGCATAGCGGAAGCAATTTCAATGACATCTGCTGCCACTACAGGCCGACAGTCGTCTATTTCAGATATTTGCCAAACTCGCACCACATCATATAAGAAAACACACGTGCGACACAAATCCTTTTGGCGTTGAATAATATCAAATATTATTCCGCATTTCTTTGTGTGTAATACAACACGCCCACCTGAAAAGTTTCCGAGGTGTTCTACAGCTTACAGAACGTGTTCCTAAACGTTTGAGTGCGGAATAAACATACGTTTACCTCCAGCAGTCAAATCTTGCCCGTTTGATTCCAGAAAAGAAATCCTCTTCAGCAGGTGAGCATTTCGCCTCAACAGTAACAAAGGTCTAGTTCCGTTCAGCGATGGCATTGTGTAGGTAAAGGTGAGCAGTTTGAATATGAACTTATTGATTTAAAATTTTATTTGGTTATTTTCAGACACTATTAGCCGTTACGGGTGACACAGGAGTGGGTAAGTACATCGTGAACGATACTCCTACGCAAATAAGGTACGTAAGTCACAGTAAAAAGAACAACAACAAAAAGTAACTCGTACAGTTAAACCTGGATATAGGGAAGTTGACAAAAATTTGCAATTTTTGTTTACATGAAGGTTTTCGTTGCATGCAGGTTTCGTGTTGAGGCTCGCGTGAATGAAGCAGAAGAGAAACCGAAATGCTAGACATCAGTGATGGTGACCTCAACCTTAAAGGACTTATTTCACAGTGAAAACTGTGATTTGCGCCTGCAGCTTTCCCTCGAACTTTGTCACTACACGGCACTCCACAGAAGAGAGGCCACTTACCCCCTGTTCAGAAACGCAACTTAAATATCACTTTTACCTTTTGTCACTTTTCGGTGCCTTAACCCGTTTCAAGGACCAAACGTATACTGGAAAAGCGCAGGAGAGTATTGGTTTGGGTGAGTTCGTACATAGGGACGTATCGAAGCGCAGAAAAGACGAGGCCAGGAACACAGAAGACGACACACAGAGCGCCTTTTCGCGAACTTGATGCTCTTTGTCGCGCTCAAAAATCTTGAGAGCTCGAAGCTGAGATACTGTATCAGGCGGCGACGTTCTTCTTTCTCGTTGGCGGGGATGGCATTTACAACTGCGAGCTTGTCTTGAAAAGACAAAACTTTTCGTTTTCCCGCAGCAGAAGTCATCACCGACGAACCGACACCACAGATAGCAGTCGAGACTCGCGACTGCAGGCCGACAAGTAGGCTTAGCACTTAACCAACACCGCACAGACAATGGAAACGCACAGTAGTTGACTGTGCGGGCGAAGTTCTCGGAATTAGTGCATTTCTCCATGCAATTTTTCCGAAAAAGTGCAAAAAACAATACATCATCAGCGTAACGAATTTTTTACATCAAGGTTAACCGTCGCAACGCCTTCGTCCCACAGAGGTCGCAAGCAGATGAATTTCCATCGGGCTGGCATTGGGGAATCGAATAACTTCGTTAAATACAGGAATTCGCTACATAGAGCTTCCTTACATCCACGTTTAACTGTACTGGTTCAGGAATATTTAAAATATTTTGGGAACGCTATCAGGAGTATTGTTGTACAAAGACCCCCGGGTCAACGTTATTCCAGTAGAGAATAGTTTTAATTTAAAAAGAATGCTTAAAATCATAAACACTTGGACAATCAGGCAAAACAGCATACGGATTATTGATGCAGGGTGACAGTCACTTGGGAAATTGCAGATATAACTGAGGCCGTAAGTTTAGTTTGTTGTTGTATAGTTCGTAAAATAACTTTAGCCTGAGCCTTTTTATACGCGTAGCTAGTAACGAGAGTCCGGATTTGGCAAGTAAGGCAATCACAGGCTGGTTTCTGCGATATGCTGCATAGATAAACCTGGCAACTATTCATTGAACTTGCTCAAGCCTATTAATTTGATACTTTTTTTACGACTCACCCATCATTAAGTGGAGAATTTACAACACTTTCACCCTGCCCAAACGGGGTTTCGCGCTAATATGGGTACAAATGACAGTCTATGCTTTCAACGGAGAGTCCTCCACGCCACGGCCAGAGGCAGACAATCCGGAATACCTCATATCCTGGTTACAGATGACCTAAAAAAGCATTCGACACAGTCAAACACGCCGCCATTCTCGAAGACATAGACACCCACTATCCAGGGTGCCGGATGTACAATTACATCGCACGTTTTCTCGAAAATTGCACTTTGGAGGTCACGTCTGGTCCCATTCAATTTGGTAACAATACAGGCGTACCCCAAAGCTCCATCATTTCACCAGTATTGTTTAATATTGTCATGCGTAAGCTCGCCATAACAATTCATGAAAGGACCGGCGTCCGCATTACTATGTACGCCGATGACATCACCTTGTGGACTGAAAAAGAAAACTACGCCACCGCTGAATTATCATGCAGGGAACTCCAAGCTGCTCTTCTCATCCTTGAAGCCCTCCTAACATGAACTGGAATGCAGACATCCCTAACCCCAAGTACTGAAAATAGGAGGCAGTGCTTCTGAACGTGACAAAGTTCTCCTTCTTATCCGTGCTCGTGAACTTCGTGAACCGCAAGATGCCTGGATCAAACTTCTCGGTGTTCCAGTCAACAGCAAAGTCAACGCCACTACCTGGATTCAAGAACTACGGAAAAACTGGGACGCCACAATACACCTTCTAAAACGAATAGGCAACAAATTTAGAGGGGCCAGCAGGCAATTCATTCCGCTTGCAGGTCGTGCTGGCCGTACAACCCGGATCACATACGGAAGTACCTGTTTGAAGTTGACTCGTACTCAACTGAAGCAACTCACAATGTTGTACCACAAGCTAATCAGATGCATTACCGGCCTACCTAGACAGACCCTGACTGACACCCTATATACCTACGCCAAGCTGCCAACAATGAAATCTCTATTTGAATACACCAACGGCATCCATGAAGACCATAGGACACTGCCAATCCAGGGTAGACATCTAAACCATTAGGTTGAGACTCGCAACATCAGCATAGAACCGATCCGTACGTACCCATCCGGCGACACCACCACCTCCACCTTGGCTTCGGACCCGACCTCTGTCCCGCAAGGAACAGCGCAGATACATACATCAAAGAGCCAGGTTCTCCAGGCTACATCGCTGCACAGAGCCAGGAACGTATGCCATTTACAGCTTCGCGTCTATAAGAGAACCATGATTCTGTCCCATCATTCCGGAAGTAGTCACTATCTCCACTGCGGCTGACCTGGACTCCACCACACCAGAACTGCAGGCGATCCTCCTTGCTCTCACTTTACTCTGTCGATACATTGGGAAAATTCAAGCTAAACACAAACCGAAACGAATCAATATATATATATATATATATATATATATATATATATATATATATATATATATATATATATATATATATATATATATATAGCAGAACAGAGAGATACGGGACGAGGGACTCGGTAAAGATACATATCAAGGTTGCAGTCGTCATTGCCAGTGCTATTCGGCTTTTTTTTTTTTTCGAAATATTTAATAGGGCCGAATGACGTGTGCTTGTCACGTTTCTTTTGATTCATTGATAAATAAGCGGAAATATAAGTCGAGAAAAAATCCGCCGTTTTCCGGGAGCGGGACTCGAACCCACATCTCCGCATAACCGGTGCGGTGCGTTAGCCATTACGCTATCCCCACAGCGGCTTCTCTCTCGACTTTAAAGCGGGGGTTTATATTTACAAGAGCTCTGAGGCCGGTCAACTAGCGCCGCCCCTCGACTACCGCGGGAGACGTAGAACGTCTTCTTTCCCAGCGGCCGCCACGTAGAACGTGGTCGGAGGTCGGGGTTAGCAATTGGCATATCCGAACTGCTGGAGCCAGTGCCTCGTAATGCATGTAGCAGAACAGAGAGATACGGGACGAGGGACTCGGTAAAGATACATATCAAGGTTGCAGTCGTCATTGCCAGTGCTATTCGGCTTTTTTTTTTTTTTTCGAAATATTTAATAGGGCCGAATGACGTGTGCTTGTCACGTTTCTTTTGATTCATTGATAAATAAGCGAAAATATAAGTCGAGAAAAAATCCGCCGTTTTCCGGGAGCGGGGTCGTCAGCGAATATTTTCGCTTATTTATCAATGAATCAAAAGAAACGTGACAAGCAAAAAAAAAAAAAAAAGCCGAATAGCACTGGCAATGACGACTGCAACCTTGATATGTATCTTTACCGAGTCCCTCGTCCCGTATCTCTCTGTTCTGCTACATGCATTACGAGGCACTGGCTCCAGCAGTTCGGATATGCCAATTGCTAACCCCGACCTCCGACCACGTTCTACGTGGCGGCCGCTGGGAAAGAAGACGTTCTACGTCTCCCGCGGTAGTCGAGGGGCGGCGCTAGTTGACCGGCCTCAGAGCTCTTGTAAATATAAACCCCCGCTTTAAAGTCGAGAGAGAAGCCGCTGTGGGGATAGCGTAATGGCTAACGCACCGCACCGGTTATGCGGAGATGTGGGTTCGAGTCCCGCTCCCGGAAAACGGCGGATTTTTTCTCGACTTATATTTTCGCTTATTTATCAATGAATCAAAAGAAACGTGACAAGCACACGTCATTCGGCCCTATTAAATATTTCGAAAAAAAAAAAAAAAAAAAAAAGCCGAATAGCACTGGCAATGACGACTGCAACCTTGATATATATATATATATATATATATATATATATATATATATATATATATATATATATATATATATATATATATATATATATATATACGTACAACAAAACCCCAACCCAGCAAGCAGCCTGACCTGCACCATTCAAAATACAGTGCAACGGCTGATCGATCTTCAGGGCTTCCCCATCGTCATGAAATGGACCCCTGGGCACCAGAACAACCAAGGCAACGAGGACGCTCATGACATGGCATCTGCAGCCAATCCCTCCCTCTAGAGTACATGCCCTTTGGGTGACCCGTTGCCTCCTCTGGTTGTCAACGAAGACGCCATTGCGAGAACACTTCGCCATAAAATTAGGCAACTAACACTGAAGGAAAGTACGCCACGACCCGACCAACCCATTCCTTTGAACATTCCGCAGGGCCTACAAGTCATACCCTGCAAAGCGTGGAGTGGCTATGCCTTTACGCCAGACATAAGAGAGCGGTGGGAATGTATGCAACGATTTGGCAAAAAAAGACCGGACGGCACCATACCCACACCACCACCTATCCGTCCATGCACACTATGTCACAACAGCATACCCAGCGTTAAGCACCTTATATGGGAATGCGACGAGCTGGATGAAGAAAGGTGGAGACACATACCACGCTATGTTCGCACATACGAAGAGTGTATTAAGCCACAGCAAAAAAAAAAACAAAACGAAACGTACATGTCCCCCTGGTCTTTCGCGAAAGATGCCAATCTTCTTCAGTGGACTTCAGATGGTCCGTGTGCGGGGTGGACATAAAGACACCCCCAAGCCACCAGTCGATCCTCTTGGAAAGTTACTTTTCCCCAAATGACCTTCACTAAGTGGTCCGGGTGCGGGGCGGATCTGTGAAATGAACCCATGCCAGCTGCGAACATTTTCCCCCTCTTCTCCTCTTCCTACAGGAGAGGCGTTCGACCTCTCCTGTACGAATAAATTAATTAATTCATTCATACGGGTCGCATATTATGCTTGTGTATTTCAGAGTCGGCCTCACAAACGCTGTGTATGCCATCAACTTAACTTCCAAAGTTGTGACTCTGAGTATTCGTCTCAAAAAACACAAACACAGCTTTTGTTTGTGCAGACCCACATACATTATTAACGTGTTCATTCCAGTTGAAATTCGTGGCAATTGTGACACCAAAATATTTTAGCTTACGCGATCTTTTGATTTCTACGTTGTTCAGGCTTCCTTCTGTGTAATTGTAACACAAACTTTTTCCATAATTTATCTGCATATTCCACTGCCCACACTAATCATGCAGGAATTTCAAAGAATCGTGCTGCAACTCCATGCCCCGAACGCTCTTAACGCGACAAAAAAACAACAGTCGTCAGCGAATAATCGCATTTCAATAGCTGAATATATGCGATTTGCACCATCATTGACATACAAAAGAAATCAAATGGGCCCCAAAACCGACCCTTGAGGTATTGCAGATTTTACTGGTAGACTGGGCGAACGGTCACCAGCAATTTTGACAAACTGTTACAATTTGTGTAAATAGGCCTTAATCCAACGAATGATACCCGGATTAATACCAAACGCATACAACTTATTAACAAGCTTTACATGGCAAACTCTGCCAAACGCTTTCGACATATCAATCGATACTGCATCAATCTGCCCGTTCAAGTTTATGGCTCCGGCAAAACAGTGCAAAATTTTTAGGAACTGTGTTATAGTTCAGAGACGCCTGCGAAACCCAAACTGTTTGCATAAAAGGTTGTTATTTCCAATGCATTCGACCAGATATTTACTGATTATGTGCTCTAATATTTACAGATTGCACACGTGATAGAAATTGGGCGGTCATTTTCAACATGCAGTCTGTCTCCTGTTTTAAATACGGGCTCGATTGTCGCCGCCAGCCATTCACTCACCACAACGGCTTTCTGCAATGGTACAGTAAAAATTCTAACGAGAAAATATGGCCCCTATTCCTGATATCGCTACCGAAATGCATTTGGCATAAGATCTGGCCCACATGGTTTTTTCACGTCCAAGTTTAACAGCAAGGCAAGTAAAGTCGGCAAAAGGCTTCTCTATAACGCGCGAGCGGTGTACTCCGGACTGCGCGGGAAACACCTAGTGATAACGCCTGGCTTGTCCCTCCTCGCTGTGCCCGTCGCCTTGGCTTCCACACCTCCTTTGACCGCAATAAGCGCCTGCATGCCTTTGCTGCCGGGCCGGGAAACAAAAGCAGAGATTACACGCCTTAGCGCGAGCTGTGCGAGTTTTTCGTGTGCATTAGCTTTGGCGCACAGCTGTTCATTGCGTTATCGTTCCGCCAACAGCTGCATAAGTCCCGTGTGCACCACTATTAGGTTTCTGCGCTCGGCTTTGCATGTCATTGCTGACGGGCTAACGGCACAATGCTTAATGCACTGTGCATGCGATCACGGACCGATATCTAGTCACTATAAACGACCGGCAGCGATGCGTTTTCGGCGATTGTTGTTCGTTGGCTCACATACAGGAAAAAAACTCCTGTCTAAATTGCGTAGGGCGCCGCGAAAATTAGGCGTTGCACGTAGTTAAACGCCGCCAACGCTGTGTTACCAATCGCTCATTTCCGCTATTGTTTCCCGACCCGGCACTGCAGGCAGCGTTTCTCATGGCGAAAGAAGGTACGGAATTAAGCCAAGGCGACGGGCACAGAGAAAAGCGAAACAGCCATCGCGCTTATGCGGGTCGCGCATGGTCACATTCTACCGGTCTCAAACCAGGCGTTATCACTAGCTGTCTCGCGCACAGTCCTAAACACGCCACTTGCGCGTTATAGACAAGGCTTTTGCCAACTGCACACCTTCCTGCGATACAACTCCATCACTTAATATCTCACTGGGCTCTTCCACGAAATCTACAGTTGCCTGTGAAATGACAACGGAATCGAAAAAAATCGCGCCAATCCACCTCGTGAATGTGGTTGGAAAGCAAAGCTGTAAACGATTACCCATGCGACGGCACTTAAATTCACTCACATCACTCTACAAATAGTAAAACCAGAGAGAAGTTAAATGCACTTAACCACACCATTTATTACTTCAAAGAGATATTCTTTGTAAGGTTAAATCAATGCATGATGCATGAACGGTGTTTGGTTGAGTTGTATTGGTGTAGCACAAGAGTGGAAACTTTTTTTATAAAGTTAAAGTAAACTCCAAACCGGTGTTAGACGATCTGACTTCTCCGTCTCTGCGCCGCGGACGGAGGCGACGAGATTTGCGGCAGAGAAGGAGGAGGAGGAGAAAGAATACATCTGTTCAGATTTCTGAACGGCCCAGAGTGCAGCCCTGGGGAGTGATTCCTTCTTCTGTGGGGCCCATATGCAGTCCGCGCGGCCTGTGTTCTGTCCACCCGCTGAAGCTGGGTAGGTAGAGAGGGCCTGGACAGCAGCATCTCCCATTGCTCTAGTTGGGTAGTTGACGGAAAGAGAGGAGGGTGCTCAGGGCTAAAGTCGCACACCCCGATTACGGGGCGGAGTGTTCCTACTTCTGAGCAAAATTTACATTCAGCGTCGTAGCGATTCGGATACATTAAGTGAGGACGCGTAGGCTGTGGGAAGGAGCCCGGATTGTATGAGCCGTAGGGTAGTTTGTTGTTCTCTGGAAAGGTCAGGGTAAGGTGAAGGTACGGTCTGTCTCAGAAGGCGATAATGCTGGGTTATCTCCCTGAACGTGACAAGCGGGTGACTGTCCTCGTGCAGCTCCATAGCACGGGAGGTAAAAGCGCAGGCTTGTTGGGTGGGCGTATTTGTTGCCCTCCATTAAAGTGTGAGGGGTGTCCAGATGAGCTGAATGGAACCATTTGGGGAGTGGTTTTTTAGCACGCGCAGTGTACGTCAGGAAACCCAACCCGACTGGTAATTCCAGTAGGCTTGCTAGGAATCGGTGACTACCCTCCGAACCCTGGTTGAGTGAGAGCCAAGGTGATGGCTGCCTCTCCTACTGCCGTCATTTCTTGGGTCCTAAGCGAGGTACACGCAGGGAGGTTGGTTCTGGAGGTAGCCACGATGATTGCGTATTGCTGCCCTCGATGTTTGGAGGCGTCTGTGTAGATAACTGCATGATCCCCACCGAGGGTGGTGTTTAGCGCTTGCGCCCGTGCTTTTCGGTGACCCTCGTCATGTGAGGGGTTCATATTTCTAAGCAGAGGGAGCAACTTTAGTTTTAGTTGCCAAGAGTCTGGGAGTACGTCAAGCAGAGTGACATTCTGGGCTGCCCAGCCAATCCGGTGAAGCATGCGGTTACCCACCGAAGTTCTGAGTCGGACCTTCTTGATAGAAAGATGGCCTTCTATCAGCTCTTGCACCGTGTTGTGGAGCCCCGTGCTAAGCAGCCTCTGTGGGAACGCACTCATGAGAAGACCAATGGCCTGCTCGACCGTCTTTCTAATCATTATATAAAGCATCTCAATGTCTTCCTTGGCGAGAAGAAGACAAGGGTTTGACGTAATACACTCTCGAGAGGACAAAAGCTTCAATTAATCGAAAGGTACCGGATTCCTTTAGGCCTCGCTTCTTGGTGGCAACTCGCCTGATCATGTGTATGATTTGATTAATGCTGTTTTTGAGGTGGTGCAAGGAGACGTCATTCTTGGTGTTAGCCTCGAGATGTAGGCCCAGGATCTTTATGCTGGAGCTTGGAGTGATGGCCTGGCCATCAAGGAGTATTTGAATGTATTCCTTGATTTGGCGTGAGGGCGGACGACAAGGAGCTGTGATTTTTTACGTGAACACTGGAGGCCACAGACTTTAGCACGTTGGCGTACTAGAAATGAGAAGCCATGCATTGGTGTGAGCGTCCTTTAATTTTTGTAACTATTAACACATGAGCAAGGTGCGCTCAGGGCCGCTAGACGGCGTGAGTGGTCGCGTGACGCTTTCACGTGGCATTCAGCGAGAACGCACGGGGTAAACCCGTAGATGTGCTTGGTGAGTACACCACCTGTCTTAGCCGTCTTCGCGTGGGCTCGTAGCTAAATCGGCAAGACAACGGGCTCTCGCTTTGTTAGTCGATTGGTTCCAGGTTCGATTCCCGGCGGTGCCAGTAAATTCTTTTATTTGTTCAGTGGAGTTTTCTGGTGACACCAACGGTCGCGAAAGAACCCTTGGGGGGTAGAGGTAAAAAGCTTTGTTTTAAAATCTAGCAACGCGTGAGGCATGGTTCAGCGGCCGAGGAAAGTTGAAGGAAGCTCGCGATGACCGCTTTATCTTAGAAAACCGGACACAAAGAAGCAGAGCCTTGCTGTCGGCAGCCCGAGAGTGGGCGCGTACTACCGGTTATCAGCATGCATGGCACAGGGACGGAAAGATCCGAAAGTCGAAAGAGAGACTGCGCAAGTGCGATAACTGTACGAACTGTAGACTACTTGCACAAAATTGCAGCTTAAGGCTTTTCATAGATGCGGTATGGCTGAAGTTTTCGTTCCGCAATGGACAGCCGCTATTTTGAGCCAGAAACGATTGCCAGTGATGAAAACTACACCAAAGAGCCTTAAAAATTTTCACCTCAATTTACGATCTGCTTCTAACAAATTTTATGATCTTGACCATTTGTTTTCTAGTTTTGGATTTTTGTTTGATGTTATTATGTTTACGGAAACTTGATATACAAATCATTCACCTCTATTTGAACTACCGTCCTATAAAACATTTTCATGAACAGCACCTCTAGACGGGGCGATGGAATATCCATCCTGCTAAAGTCGAACTATTAGGAGACATAATGGACAAACTTTCCTGTACAAAAAGTGACTGTGAAATACTAACAATTAAAACTCACAACTTAATCCCTTTCAACAGTTTAAAGCCTCTCAGACGGAAACCTTGAACAATTTATCTCTATACTAGAGAAAGTATTTGCTTTTGCAAGCGAGAATCGATGCCAGCTGGTAGTAGGAGGGGATTGTATATCGGCTTGCCAACAGATACTACCCTTTCACGTTATTTAAGAGTTGGAAGTTGGCGCCTGTATGTGGTGTATGTTTCTTACTTTGTCTTTGTCTGCTTAGCACGCCCCCTTTTATTATTTCCAATAAGCATGAACCAACTAGCTCAACAAGCTTTGTTAACAATTTCCTGTTACGGATACATAAACGTTATTAGCGAGCCTACTAGAGTCACTCCTCAATCCAGACCCTAATTGACCTTTTTCTCATCCACAATATTAAATTACCAACGCTCCCAAGCACGATACTAACAGCAGTAAGTGACAACATGGCCACATTTGTTTTTTTAGACACCCAGCCCCCCCAAGTCAGACAACGTAAAGAAGACCGTACGTGCATTCATAATATAACGACGACAACGCTCGCTCGATTTAGGCTACTGATATCACAAATAGATTGGCAACACGTATACAAACAATCAAACAATCTAGTGCTGAGGAAGCTTATACATCTTTCACTGAGACTTTCAAGGACTTTTATTTCCAATGTTTTATTTAGAGCAATCGCTGTAAAAAGAAAAATAGAAAGCCATGTACAACTGCCGAGCACATTGCAAACATCAAGCAAAAAACAAATTATATAAGCGTTTCGTTGATAAGAAAGATAATAAATTGTTTGCTCAGTTTAAAATATTTAGAAATAAACTTCAAAAGGAAATAAATAAGGCAAAGGAAGCCTATCACCAAAACCTTTTTACTTCTTGCAGAGGCAAAACAGATCGTACATGGTGGTGGTAAAAACATTTATTTGAGCTTTAGGGGAGAGGGAAGGGGAAGTGGTCAGCCTCCCATGACCAGGAGGCCGCGAGCCTGCGCCGATTCCAGAGCTCGTTTCACCAGGGCGAGTTGCTGCTCCGGTGCCGAGCTGGTCAGAGCGGACTCCCACTGCTCAAGGGTGGGGGAGTGATGGGGGGTTGGGTGCTGCGGGCAGGAGAAGACTAGGTGGAAGGTGGTAAGAGGAAGGTCACACGCTTGGCAGTTATGGGGGAAGAGGGATGGGGAGATGTGTGAGAGAATCGTGTGATTACAGAAAGTTTCTGTCTGAAGGCGGCGATAGACATAGGCTTCATGTGGGGTAAGGGATGGGTGGGGAAGAGGGTACTTCCTTGTGTTGTTTGTGTAGTGGGAAAGGATGGAGCTATAGGTAGAGTCCAGCGGTGTTAAGGTGGTGCTTGCGGAATCTGGCCGTCCTGTGGTATCTAGCCTTGCAGAGGGGAGTGCCCGGTTGTGGAGAGCGCGGGCTGCGGCATGGGCCGCTTCATTCCCAGCAAGACCAGAGTGACCAGGGGTCCAAACTATTGTTATCTCTATTTCTTCGGGGAGACAGTGAAAGATGGGAAGAGCTTGATGGGGTGCCAGGCCAGCTTGATACCACCGGCATGCTTGCTGAGAATCGGTGATGATGATTAGGTAGGGCTGTTTTTGGTGGGTGGTGGTCGCATGAGCGACGGCGAGTGCCTCTGCTGTGGGAACTGGTACCTGCTTGTAGGTGGCTGCAGTGGCGAGATGGCCGGTAGAGTCCAGGGTGACGAGGGTGGTGTGTGAACCGTTAGGAGTATGGGCGATATCCGTGTAGCGCGTTTGGGCGTCGGTTTCATATCGCCTTGTGAGCGTTCTGACACGAGTTTCTCGCCTTCCCCTATAGAACGTTGGATGCATATGTTTCGGGATTGGGGTGACCCTAAGCCGCTGGCGAATTTGAAGAAGGATGCGTTGAAGTTCGTGAGTTGCAGACGGGGTGGACCGGCCAATGGTGCGAAGCACGTTCCAGCCAGTGGGAGTAAGGGCCAACCGTTGTAGCTGTGAGGTTCGTTGGGCTTCCAGAATTTCGCTGAGGGTATTATGCAGCCCAAATTGGAGAATAATTTACACCCTCGCAAACCTGCGCAGGTCGGAAAGTTTGCTGTCTGAGATCGTACATAATAACACTGTGCTTACAAATGATTCCCTTGCAAACGCTTTTAATGATTATTTTATGAGCATGTTTCAGGGCACCAAAAGTCTTGTCTCATATTACAACGTCGAGAGCGGTATAAATTCTACTATTAGCCTACTACCCGTTCATGTCACTGAAGTAATGCACGGTTTCCAAAGTCTAAATAACAGCATGCCTGTGATGGCGATAATATACAGATAGGACCTGTCAAACATGCCATCATTGAGATTGCCCCAGTACTCTCATTTATCTTTAACGTTGCGATCGAACAAGCAGTTTTCCCATCACGAATACGAACTCCAAAACTTATTCCTATACATTAGGGAGGTAACAAAAAATGAATTTGGTAATTACCGTCCTATCTCAATTCTAAAAAAATTATTTTGTCAAGACTTTACAATTTTGCTAACAAACAAAATCTTCACAGACTCGCAGTGCGGATTTATACCCTCGCGCTCTACTGAACTGGCCCTAATTACGCAGAAGGAATTTTTTAGAATCAATAGAAAAGCAAAACGTTGCACTTGCCCTCTTCATAGATCTTACGAAAGCCTTCGACTCCCTATCACATTATATTCTGTTTAAAAAGCTAGAGGCATATAGGTTTCGCGGACACGCGTTACTCCTGATAAAGTCATATTTTAGCCGACGTCTCCAATACTTTAAAATTAACTCCTCAACTTCTGCAAAAATTACTCCCATCTTCCCGCGAGGGAACCCTGATGTGATGCGACGCATCGGGGGGTTCAGTTGGCGTTTCCATTGGGTTGATTCTCTTGCGCTGACGCTGGTATTGGATTGTGTCAGCCCACTCGCTGAAGGGACCGTCGCTTCCATCACGTCTTCATCGGAAGAATCAAGCCAAGCAGGAAGTCGTCAAGCAAGTCACGCGGAGTCGAACGAGAGCGAGCGCTGACTGAACCGCCGCAGCGCGCTACCCGCTTTATATTCACAGCGCCTGAAGGAGAGGAGACAGCGGAGGAGAGGCGCGCACGCGCGCACTTGTGCACCGGAGCAGACGCGAGCGGAGCGAAACGCGCGCGCAGCTGTTGTTGTTATGCTAATGCGACGGAGTGAGAGCGTTGCGCACAGCTGTCGGAGAGAAAAACGGGGGAGAGTTGCGCATGCGCAGGTTGTGTGCGGACGCCACCGCCGCCGGAGGGACATACCCCCGAGCAAGAGATGCGTCGCATCTAATAAAACCGATCATGTCCGGAGTACCGCAAGGAAGTATATTGGGACCGTTTTTATTCAATCGCTACATTAATGATATAGTTACTGCTACCCCGCAGGCCAAGCCTATTATTTATGCAGACGACACGTCCTTCTATTCTCTGGACAAAACTACGCTAATTTAGTAACTATTGCAAATCAAACATTGCTGGCGGTGGAGAAATGGTTCGACAAAAATTAATTAACAGTTAATGCGTCTAAAACAAAGGCTGTGTTCTTTTTCGCTAAAAATAAGCAACCACCGGACAACTGTATCCTTTCCTACAGGTCACAAACTATTCAGGTCGCCAGCGACTTTAAAATTTTAGAAGTACATTTCTCTAATTCACTTAATTGGAACATTCACGTAAACCATGTGATAAATAAGCTATCTTCCGTTGGTGGAGCGTTATCAAAACTGAGATTCGTAATACCAACTGTAGTAAAAATACTAATCGACCACTGCGTTCATCTGTGTCATCTTCATTATTGTCAACTTGTCTGGGGCTTGACAACCCAGACAAATAAACCAAAACTCTGAGTCTGCAATAGACTACATACTCATTAACATTTTTTCGGTTGTGCAGTAATGCGGCCCCTTTTTGTCTTTTGTTGATTTTTTTTGCCTCGATTACTTGTTGTCTGAAGTGCTAACCACCTTGTCTTTGCTTTGTACCGGACGGTGCCAAGGGATAGTCAAACTGTCTAGTCCAGCTTTTTTCCTTGGCCCCATCACTTTATACGAAAATATCTGTATATATAGATGTACATAAGTGTAAATAAAGAATTCATTCATTCATTCATTCATTCATTCATTCATTCATTCATTCATTCATTCATTCATTCATTCATATCTATCGCCTACATTTCTGAGGCGAATCTTTCATATACTTAGTCGATGTTTCAATTGGTTTACTGGTCACTCACCAAAGTCAAAATTTCCAAATGAAGTTTAGGGAGCACTACGGCTCTCTTGCTCACACTGAAACAATCGGCTGGACGTCCCCCGTTTATGTAGCACTCAGGAGTAATAGAAATAGAAATAGGAAGGGACCGACGGCTGCCTCCCGTTCCTTGGTACCATGGTAACCCGCGCTCCGATTGGCCTTACTTTCAGCGTCTACCGGAAGCCTATGCACTCTGGAAGGTACCTGGATTTTAATTCAGTGCACCCAGCCAGTCACAAGCGCTGCGTGGTGGCTTGTCTAACCAACCGTGCCAGAGAAATATGCCGCGAAGGTGGTTCTCTAAACAAAGGAATAAAAAGAATCGAAACTGACCTGCAAGGACACGGCTACCACCTTTTGTTTATTAGGAATACGTACAAAAGATTGGCACCAACGAATGAGCCTTCTTCGGTGGAAAGTGGAAATACAGAAAAAACGAAGCGAGCCTCTGTCCCGTATTCGCCACGAAGCGCTTGAGCGCCTTTACCGCAAACACGGCGTCACTAATGCGCATGTCCCAACGAGCAAGATACGGACTCAGCTTGTAAGCGTGAAAGACCAGCTTCCTCACGAAAAGTTTCCGGGTGTTGTTTACGATATTTCCTGCGCCCACTGTTCATCAGTTTACATAGGCGAAACTAACGACTTCACGAGACGCCTGAAAGAACATCAGAATTACGTACGGAAATAAAAGGTATTAACAACGCAATCGCCGAGCATGCGAAGAAAACCGGCCCTTAGATTGAGTGGAACGAAACAAAGATAATGGCAACAAATAACAATGCATCAACCCGTCGAACCTTCAGTCAATAATGATGCAGACAACGTCCAATACGCTAAACAGGAACGATGGAACTTTATATCCTAACTAAGCAAAGTCACTGAAAATGCTGCTGAGTGCTACATAAACCAGGACGCCCAGCCGCTTGCTTCAGTGTGAACAAGGGAGCCGTAGTGCTCCCGAAACGTCATTTGTAAATTTTGACTTTGGTCAGTGACCAGTCAAGCATTTCAACTATGTTTCCTGACCAGACGGTATGCCGTTACACCCTCGACTACATTCGGTCAATGTATTACAGAAAAATTGAGTCCTGGCCTCATTCAACCTTTTTCGCATTACGGCACTAACCGCAGCTATGCATGCATCGTTTTTCGTAGTTTTCTGCCGCGCGCACTTACCATCGACTACTCGGAATGTATTTTGCGGCAAAGTCTATTGTCTCAGCATCTCCTCCCGCAAGAATGATGAAAATCCGTTCACTATCACCGAAACTGCGCGCGATCAGAAATCGCGCATAATTGCTCCCTGTCAACTCGACCACGGACAACGCGACGAAGCTGCGCGCTCTCTCCTGGAGAGGGGGGCGGCTCGCGGAGTTCTGCTCAGCGGCCTTCGTAATATCACAGGCCTGTGAGTTTTCTCATTTTCTCCGCAACGTGAAGGGGTCTATTTCCGGTCTGGTGCCACAAAAAGCAGGCATGGCTGCCTGCTCGCAAGCAAGCACTCAGGCTGGTAGGGTGTTTTTGAAGCAATAAACGCTTGTTGTCGAGTGGTCTCGTTGAAAGGAAAGTATTGAGTCCGTCACTTAAACTCTCCGCGCACTCAAAACAAAAGAAACACCAAATGTATACGTACAGGTTCAGACATAGAAGAGGTTGGTACACAGCGCCAACGACGGCGGATCGTCACACGGAATGCGAGAAATAAGCCGCGAAGTTGACCAGCGACAGCTAATAGGCAGCCATAGCCAAAATGACGTCGTTTAGGCCATGCCAGGGGTGCCTAATGAGGAGAATTGAAGAGATCGCGGTTGGTTTTTCCGCGTCTTTCACGGCGATTTGCGGGCTTACCGCTTCACGTTCACGTGTAATATTTGGCTCAAATATTCCTGGAAGTGTAATCTCAACGTCGCACAGGTTTACTTGCACTGCACAACGAGTGTTGCAGGGTCCTTTTAAGCCTTCGCATTAAATAGATGAGATTTCGCGTTATCCAGGGGATGCTTTTTTTTTAACGTGTTTACGTTTTCGTGGCGCAAATTAAGAAAGGCAGTGTCCAACGACGAGGCAGTATCCCCAGAGCCCGATACATTGCTCCAATTACTTATACGGTATCGCCAACGAACAAAAAGGTAGCACCACGCGTTTTCATGCTTGTAAATGAACGTCTGGGGCTCGCATCTGAGTGCACCTTTTACAATACAACCAGATACGATTTAGAAATGATTTCATCACTGCTGATACCTTTACCCAGGTTTCTGTTACAGCAATCAAGTGCGGTTCATGTAGCCATGACAAGCATTCCAGCGGTTCGGTTTCGTTTACAAGGCTTCGGGCATTAACATTGATCGTCCTTAGTTCGTGTGTCTCTGGGTGTCAATCATCACGGCCACAGTTGCTAGGGGCGGGACGTTGGCGAGGTGGAAGTTGTACGTGAAGATTATAATGAAGGTCCAACGTGAACACATAAGGGTTGATAAATAGCTTATCGTCTGCGAGTCTAACCAGTGTAACCTTCGCGCCATCTTGCTCGTCGGTTTTTGTGGATAGCCGCGAAGCTTTCTTTTCTTTAGGGTTTCTTGCGAATAATCATCCGGTATACCTATATTTATTCCCTGTAGCTTCTTAAAATTCACCATTTTAGTGAAATTAAACAATTTCAAGATCATAGGCCGTTCATGATATCCGCGCATTTTGCCCACCCTATGTAGACGTTCCACGGACGACAACCGGGCGCCAGGGCGATTAGAAAAAAAGACACTTCTAAGTACTTCATGATTAAATTCTGACTGCGCAACAGGGCGAAGACAAGAGAGGGCACAAACTGGCGCAGTTTGTGCCGTCTCTTGTCCTCATCATGTTGCGGGGTTAGAATTTAATCGTGAATCCTTTTCAACTAGCCCAGCTCTGTCTGATTCAAACTGTAAGGACTTCTTGTTCAATGGCTCCTCGAGTTTCATCTGCGCTCTCTGGAATGCATTTTCGTGAATGCATGGCAGCACCGTGCCCCTTCGCTGTCGACGCCCTCAGCTGCAACAAGACTGTGGACGCAACTGCCGTGCCTTCGAGTGACCTGCTTCACTATCAGGAACCACGTGGGGTAGTAGATTCTCTCAGAGCAAAGATGGACATTCCCAAACTACCTGCGACCAAAATTTTGACGGGTACATTAAGTGAGAAAAAAGACTACAGTCGCAATCCGAGCCGTCCACCTCGCTCACTCTCGCCTGGTACTTCGCTTACAGACGCCGCGTATTCTACGCCGAGTCGCCAAAGCCACATCCGAGCACACAAACGTCGTGCACCTCGCGGACGGCTCATCGCTCCGCATCGACCAGCCACTGCCACGACAGTGCTGGCGTCGCCAGCTAAGAGCAGGCAACTTTTAGTCCGCTGTCACCAACGCCTACCCATACGACTGCGCTGATGATGATTGTGGTACTCATGATGATGGCGATAGTGTCGCTACAGCATAAAATCATGAGATTGTTTCTTCTAGATCTATCCTCCATTTCAGTTAATCTGTCGTGTTGTCGCTTAATTACGTTCTCAAGGCTTCGCACAGTGCCCTCAAGGGAAACCAAGTTGCATGAGTGGTCAGATATCAAAGCTAGTTTTTCTTCAATATCGCAAAGCTTTTTTTCTAAGTTGAATTGTTTTTCTAGAATTGATTCGCATAATTCGTCCACCGTGGGACCAAGATTGTCCTGGATATCCCTCATAAACCAAAATTGTGAAAACAGACGACATAAAACTCTAAGGCTTAGTACTGCATTCTGGGAGTGGCAGCATAATAACACAAGGACAGTTGTAACAAACCTGCGAGGTAGGCGCATAAAACCCGACCTGCAAAGCGATCCAGGCACGTTTAGGCGACATTGTCGTGGCTGTGCGGCCATTCCCGCTGAAGACTCTCGTCCAGAAAGGGCTTTATATGACGTGAGTCTGTTGGTGACGTGTGGTGGCTTGAAATATTCTATTGGTCAGTTTCAGTGGTGTCACCGATTTCAAGCGGCGATGATGACTGCAGGAATCGAGGAGCACTGCTTAATAGCACGTAGATTGCGAGGAGTGGCAGAACCTCGGGCATGCTTAGGCGATATTCTTACAGCCATGCCGCCACTCCTGCCAACTTGGGCATTCCTTTAAGAAAAAAGAATGGTTTCCACGGAGCGGGTCTGTTCGGGTTTTCTTGTTATAGAGATCATTGTTGTTCACTTAAACTGCACGGAAATACACCAAATGCCGGCTCGAATTGTGTGTATGGGTTCACAATGATCGCACACAGGGGCCACCCTCCCCCTATTTCGTGTTCGGCATGTAATTGCAGCTGAAACTGGAATTCAGTCCTTCCAAGCAGGAGTTTGGTAAACACGCTTCCGGCAGCAGATGCTCACCATCCCCGTTTAAGTGGTTTTGCCACCTGAATAATAATTATGCGGCAATTGAGCGGTGAGACCTCCATATTTTTATTTCATCAGCACGTTTTCCCCAAGTTCACACTCGGGAAAATTTTGCAAGAGTAAAGAACACTGTACAGTCGCGCCAGCAGCGAGATTTCATTTCTCAATATATAGCTCTCAAAGCGCAGCAGTTTCTAATTAGTAGGCTAATCCCCTCTGCCGACGTGACAGGCAAATCTTCTCGCGCAGACACTCGGCAGCGCGGATCAGGCACAGAGTGGAATGTTTGATATTTAGCAGAGGGGGGCGACGGAGAAGCGCAATCAAGGTTTCGCACGCACTTATCCCCGCTCGGGTGCTTTCGAAATGGGTCAAATCGGTCTTCGCAGTTAGAGCGGCCCTTGTTGAGCCTTCGAAAACATTCAAACTTTGAACCAAGGGCACACATTGAGAGCTACGTAACACCGCTCTAGAAGCATCGCAAGTTCACGTTATTGGCAATTTGTACTGTTTATTTTGACAGTCATATAAGAATACGCGTTATTCCAGTTAATTTTCACCGGGAGCGGCAACGAAATAATTATTTCTGACTCAATCCCCCGTGCTCCTGAGAAACGAAATGTTAAGCTTTCTCGCTTCCCCAGGCACCGTATGACCCAATCAGCGCTCGGAGGCCGAGTTATGCGAGTTAAAAGGCATTAAACCGTCCCCCCTAGAGACTTTGTAGGCGATCCCTATGTATGCTCCTATGCGAAGAGTACGGGAACGGGAGCGAGGGAATGAACTGGAGACATGATGACTCCGTAGCACTGACAGTGGTGCCACTGTTATCGTAGATATGCGTTTCAATGCATCAGGTTCAGATTACGCGCCTTGGGCTAGCTTGCACAATCGATTGAATCGTCCGCGAGGCCGCGTCCAACCACGTGCACCGCGTCATCTTCAAGGCGCGTGCCTTATCTCCGAAATTTTATTTCGGAAACACGCGCTATTGAGCCACAAGGGCAGCGCACTCATTTTCTTTGCGCTTTATTTCTTCCCTTGGGGCCATTGAGTTCACACTGTCACGTAGCCACACATGACGCGGTGTTGCTGAAGGAATCAAGTTATTTGGAGCGAATTTGTGTCCCTCAATAAACTAGGAAAACACGAACGTTGACAAGTAGTCGGCGAAGTGTCGTGCACCGATGAACGTCGGTAAAGGGGTATTCACACAGGGGATAAAATCCATCAGCTTTCTCCCCGCGCCGCTTATCATGTGACCGGGCGGCGATCGCTCCAGAGCGGCGCCGCTGGGGATCAGGTGCGGCCTTGACGGGGAGTTTTCGCTGCTCGCGAAATGCTTCTTGCCCGTCTGGCAACTTGCTCCCATTGCTTTTCGTGACTTGCCCTTATATTACCTGCTGCAGATGAGGATTAGGTGAACAAGTCGGGCCCATGTTTCTGGCATTCGATGCACCTGCTTCCAACGCGCGAAGTCACCGTACCACGTATCCACCGCATAGGAAATTCAGATAAGACCAAATCATGGCAGCAGAGTTGCCAGACGGGCGAGAAGCATTCCGTCTGTACATCTTGCCAAAATTGTCCCCGATCCCAGCGGCGCCGCTCCCGAGGGCCCGCCGCGTGCGCTTGTGCCGGCTGCCTCGCATGTAAAGGCAAGGAGGCGTTACGTGCGGTCACGTGATACGCGACACGGGGTGGAAGCGGGTGGATTTTATATCCCGTGTGAATTCCCCTTACATCTAATGCTGTGGCATTCGCTTTCCGCGAATTTATCGGTTGTGCTCTTGTTACTGGAAACATCGATTTAAATCGAGAACATTTTCGAATAAACAAGAAGTCTAGGGCAGTGACCGTCAAGCAACACCTTTCCCACTATGAAAATAAGATTACCTGTGCCGCAAACAAAAGAGGAAAGAAACGCGAGCTTCGCTTAAAGCACAAGACAGCCGGGCGCCGCCAGGAGCTGGTAGCAACATAACTAAACAAATAAAAGGGAGGTTCGCGGCAATATTTGAAGTAGGTCGAGCGCCGTGTTCCGTGTGGAGGCTGTGCAGAGTAGTGGTTAGTATTCGCAGTAGTAATCTTTCCGTTCCCGTTCTTGCCGCGGTTTTTTTAGTTTGATGATGCAATTTGTATGCGCCGGTTGTTGGCGCTGGCGTCAGTTTCGGAGGGAGAGGTCCTTTACTTTCCGGACATGGCTTTCTTCGACCTTTTGTGGACGCCAGCTCGATGCGCGCTTTTGCAGCCTAGTCAAGTAACGCCTCGTATTGAAACTTCTCTGCTTATATCTATATGGAGTCCGGGACACTTCATCGAACGCCGTTTTATCGAACGCCATTTCATCGAAGGCATGCCCGTTTAATCGAAGCCATTACGTTGAACGCCGTTTTATCGAATCGGCGGGGCCCGTTTCACCGAAAAGCACGCATCTGTCAGCGGTGCATGAAAAGTTGTGACACCTTTTCCGGCCATCTTGCGGCTACCTTCAGACCATATGATGGCTTGATCTGTCGTCACCCTTGCCCAGTTCAGAGCATTTCGTTAATGAGTCCTCAGTGATAACCGCGCGTGGTTATAACACCATTTGGTTGGCAGCAAACCAACAAATATTACGCAGAAGCATACAATAAATCGGGTTTATAAAAACGAAATGAATGGTGTAAAAATGACGCAGGATGGGCGAAAAATGAAGAGATCAATCTTTCAGGTGGCGAGCTATGGCTTTTAAGAAATTTTTGATTGGCATTTGTCGGCGGTTCAGGCAAATGTGCATAATGCTTTCTTCTAGTGCAGCGATTGCTCTTTTTTGCTTTGGCGGCTTCTGTCTTCGTAGCAAAAATTCTATTTTGCCTTCAGTCGCTTGACGTTCTTGCTGAAGGCGGCTAGGCAATGGCTGAAACCGGGGTGTGACGTGCCCACAACTTTGAGGAACCGACTATGCCAGCTCCCACTGGCATTATTTCCCCGTGGCTGCCCTGCAGTTATCTAAGGCCGGGCAGAGCATTACTGAGGAGAAAATCCTGGCGGCGTCCAAAACATAACGCCGCCCGGCAGTTGACGGGCTTTGCTTACGATGTAATTATTCTTAAACCACGAAAGTAGCTGCGACGCCGCTGGGGAAAGTCATCCTTTATGCCACCGAACGCCTGAAAAAAAGAGCAAATACAAATACTGGGTGTCTTGAAACAAAACCTTGGCCATGTGGCTTATTCAGTGGATTCTGGGAAGTGGCAGGAACACAAACGTGCACAGTTGCCACACAGAGATCGAGAAATCGTCGTCACTTGCGTGAAGCGCCTGCAGGCCAACTTTCTGAACACATTTTTAGATAAGGGGAAAAAAAAAGCCTCGATTCACGTCATACAGAGTAACGACGCGTCCCCTGCAGGGTCCGTAACGCTCGCACTTCTAGTAAAACCTGTGCTCAACTTTCGTCTCGCAAACGTAGGCGTGGCCATCCAAGCAGAGCTTCGGTTTTCCACGGATTGTCGTAGTGAACTCCATTGCTCGTATGCCAATGTTTCTGAGTAAAATATCTGCTATATATGCCACCAAACACGTGCAACGTTGCCAATCACGCGATATCAGCGAAACGTCCCCACGCCGCATACAAATACAATTGCTCGTGACAAGCATGCGCACATCGGGACAACGGACATGCACGCGAGCTCGGTACATGAGTCTCGTAAAGTCGTATCTATTATGCGTTTCCACGCCCCTGGCAGTAAGCTGGGAAAACGCTACCACTGTGCTCTCGCTCACTTTTATGAGACAGAATACATAATCGATAAAACGGCGTTCGGTTTAACGTCTGATTGATTGATTGATGGTAGGGTTTAACGCGCCGACGCAACGCAGGCGATGAGGCGCGCCGTAGTGGAGGGCTCCGGATTAATTTTGACCACCTGGGGATCTTTAACGTGCGCCGAAATCTCGTACACACGGGCGTTTTTGCTTTTCGCCTCCATCAGAAAAGCGGCCGCCGCGGCCGGGAATCGAACCCGCGACTTCGTGCTCAGCAGCGCAACGCCTTAGCCACTGGGCCACCGCGGCGGGTCGGTTTAACGTCTTCGATGAAACGCCGTTCGATGAGACACTATTCGATGGAACGCCGTTCGATAAAGTGTCCGGAACAAATCTATGTGTGTCCCCGGATGGGAGCTGCGTTACGGCTTCGCAGTTGTGCTCTGTTTTCGAATGACATATGATTTGTAATCACGCGGCATCGCAGAACGCGTTGGTGGTCCTCCCTTTCCAAACTATGACGAGTTACAATGATGCATTCCCGACGCCAAGTGTTACCCGGTAGGTGGCACGTAAATTCTTGTCACACACGAAAAAAATGGTGATCTTGCACTAAGTCACGCAGGGCGTGAACCATAGCGAAGCTGGATGATTTCTTTCTATTTAAGCACACACCACCACGCATTGCACAAAGGTTTGACATTGCTTATTTGCGTTCCGTCGTCGCTTTTCATTGGGGTAGTAGTAGTCATTATCATTACCATCTACATCGTCGTCTTCCTCATGCATGACTGGCGGGCCCAGATCATTTTGTCCGCAGGCCTTTATATTTCTCTCAAAGTGGAACGCGTCACCACACGCTTGAAGCGGCGGCAACCAGCTTCGCGAACTGGGCGTCTGTAGCGCGAGGTGTCTTGTGCTCCCCTCATGAGGCGCGGGCGCACCTGAACTCTTTTTCGGTATTTTTTGCGAGCCCCACGCGCAAGCCTGGATGATGCCCGGCGCTCCTTGGGAAGCGCGTGTTCACGTGCGCGGTAAACGGCGGGGGTAACTTTGACCCAGACTGTTTGGTGACGTCGCACACCGCACAAATTACGGCCAGTAACAACAGCTTGGCTGTTAAAAATTCCAGGCCATATCACCCTCCGAGTGTGGAGGACCAGAGGAGCTGTAAAGTTATTGTGACATAGTAACGGCCGGCACACTTGGTTTCTTGGTTCTACTGTATTCACTGATCTGCATACTCGCAACTGCATGCACTTCCTTTGATGATGTCAAATCGATGTAATTACGCGGCTGGGTGGTCAGATGGGCCGGATGAATGAGGCATCGGAACCCCAAAGCTTTCAGCATGAAACGTGTAATCCACTCCCTTTTCGGTCTCCACACATCTACGTTCAAATCACCGACTACGACCTCAGAAGTTTGGGGTAGTTGCAGGGGACAACGCGAGCGCAGTTTAGTGCCCGCGCCTCGCCCTGGGGGCTTTTCCTCGGTGATGAACGAGCCTCCGGCACCACGGCAGTAGGCGTTTTCGTGCTTCGACCGACCACCCGACCCGATCAGGCCTAGCGTCGAGAGCCGGTGGGTATATGAGTGAAAGAGAAATTATAACCAGACTACAAACAGCTTCAGCTTATGCTTGACGATTGCTGAAGCGGACGGGGAGTGTTCCACAAATCTTTAATCATGTTAGGTTATTTTGAACCAGTTTTATCCAATATACAATTTCTTTTAGTGCGTGTCACGTTCTAGCGCAAGGCGTTGGAAAACGAGTGTCCCGGTGTTTTAGTACTGTAACTGCGGAGACAACGACACGAGACGCCGATAGCCCGAGCCCCTAAGGCGTTTCACGCCTAAAAATCTCGGGCCATCTCCACTAACGTAAAACCTGTGGAGGGGCGAAGCATGCAGTTGGCGCCGGTGTTTCCCACAGCAAAATTTCCGCTAATGGGCAATGAAAGACAGAAGGCGATTTGGTTTCAACTATATACATATGTACATTTATTATATACAATCATCAACCGCGCAGCTAATCTAAGTCAATATGCATTATGTATCTCTAGGGTTCTTCTCCCTCGTCCTAATGCTCTTGGTGGTAAATCCCGCCAGAACTTCAGATACCCACCGAGCAGCAGACAACCGTAGTGGGGTATCGCCAATTATTTACGAACAGGAATGCATGCTGGTTTCGCATGATATATTGTGTTTGGTGCAGTGAAAATGTTTGTCAATTTTTCGGCAGGTGCGGTGGTTGTGCCAGCAGATCTTGCCACAACTCGATTCCGTGTTGCTCTTACCACGAGCTCGACAGCTACAGAAACTTCGTGAGGCCCTTGATCACGTTATCGGAGCTACTCCTCAAAACTGGGCTATCTTCTCCGATTTTAGGGCTGCCTTAAAGAGCTTTCCCGCAGCCTTGCGCTACGCCCCCCTCCACCAACTGGTGATAGAGATAAGAGCAAAATTCCATCAAGCCATCACAGTCTGCCATGACGTAATATTCCAGTGGCTTCCAGGTCACTGCAGAGTCGTCGGAAACATATTGGTGGGTGAAGCTGCCCGTAGAAGCCACGACAGCGACCGCACTATCCTGCTTCCGCTTTCAAGGACCGATGCCGCGAGGACACTTCGCTGATTTTGTAGACAGGATTACCATGTGGCAATGGAACACACCGGACTTTTCGAATCCCCGTCTGCATATTCAAGATCCCTTTCTTTAGCTCCGTCTTCCGTATGGGCTGTCTCCACCCCAGTCGACTTTACTTTGTAGACTGTGGTTTGGAGCGGCCTTCACGAAAGCCTACTCCTTCGCCATCAGTATGGCCAGTAGCGCCCACCGGGACGCCTGTGGGGCGGTAGAGACTATAGAGCATGTGCTGTGTCGCTGCCTTGAATACTCGTTGGAGGGAAGCGTGCTTGCCACCGCGCTCAGCCGATTGGACAATCGACCATTTACAGTACAGACTATCCTAAGTCATCGGTCTCTACCATCGACTTCACAGTAGGCGGTAAAAGCCCTTTTACGTTTCCTGAGCGAAACGAACTTGCATGAACAAGTATAATGTCCGAAACGGGACTAGAGTGCGCACCTTCCCACACCTACCTCTTCCACTTCTCGCGCCCTCTCTTTTATCCCCTTAACCCACTCGCCCAGTGCAGGGTAGCAAACCCGGCTCTACACCTGGTTAACCTCCCGGCCTTTCTGTCCTTTCTTTTTCCCTCCTTGTCAATTTTTTGCATTGCCTTTTCGAAAAGATTAAAGCATCCTAACCCGATATCCGCTGAACATGCAGGAGCGCTCGGAGCCAAGAAGTTGCTTTCAATAAGAGCTATTGAATGTAAAATTAATTTTGTTACAGACGTTTCCCCTTCTTTTGGAATACTTTCACAGATGCTGCACCGCTAACATTTCTTCCTAGTATGCAGGCCATGGCTCCTATTTTGCGCTGCATTTGGCAACCTTGTGGAAAATGAAAACATGGGCTGGAAATGTATTAGGAAAGCACAAGTGTCCAGCCAGGAGGCTTGTTAAAGGGGTAATCGAAGAGGCAGCTTGGGCCACTTCAGCTGAACATACATGGAGATCTTCACCGTAGAAGAAACGATCGTAGTTTGCGTAATGCAAAAAGATAGAAAAAACACAAAATGCCACGAAAAAAAAGAAGGAAGAATGAGGTGTGAAGGAGGAAGAACGAGTAAAAATAGAGGCGCATCGCAGGGAACAAGACTGAACAAGATAGCTGGAGAGTGTTCGGTTTCAGGAGAAAAAGTGAGAGACAATTAATTGGGTCGTTAAGGAATTGGGCAGATTATGTACAGCGTAGCATTTAAAACTGGGGGCCCTGCCGGTACGAACGATGTCCAGCCGTTTCACCCCACTTTAGATTGGTAGATGGTCCAAAAATGCTGTTGGTATTTCTCCTCGACTTTCGTCTAACCCCAGAAATGATGTCGCACAAAGCGACCAGTCGTAACTTCTTGCTTTTCTGCGTAGCATGTCGGCTTAGGCCGGCATGTTGCCAGATACAGGTTCAAGGTCAGCGCCGTGGGGAGATCTTGCCCCTAATGGAAAAGTTCAACTTATGTCTAGAAATTTTATCGACCTATTTTTTCAACAGTTCAATGGGGAGCCTAAGTTCCAGGCATATTGCTTTCGGTTTGTCCCCGTGTAATTTTTTGGACATCAAATTCCACGTGCGTCATTTTAGGTCGCAAAGTTCAACAGAAAGTTCAACAGCAGATCAACAGAGGGTTTAACTACGCTTTCTTCTTCGCTTTCTTAGAACACTCTAAGCATTCCCCAAGATAGATTTCGAGCTCGGTACCTCCTTTCTTTCTGGGAGTGAGAACAAAATTTATCTTCGCTTTTCGTAGTTCAAAGAACCACTACCGCTATCCCTGTGCTTTGCATAATAGTCTGTGGAGACGAGGTGCAGATCGGCAACACTCCCAAAAGTCATGCGACTAGTTCCTACCAGTCAACATTGCTTAGTGCGCTGGTAGCCTTAGGTCGGTTTTAAGGCAAACACAAGGGCATAAACAAGATTACGGCAATATTTTGCACAAAATTCATATTGGATTGGCTTTTACGAAAATAAAGGACACGAGGAGAGCGGACGTCAAAGCAGATCAATCACACGACATAAAATAACTGTCGAAGCTCGCACTACGTTCTGCAAGGCTCGAACCATAGCGAGGCTGCAGGATTTATTTCTACGTGAGCTCTGACGGACACATTACCACGCATTTGTACAAGTTTTGAAATTGTTTATTTACATGCTCCTTGAAGGCGTCGCTATGCACTGTGCTAGTAGTAGTCATCGTCATATGCATCGATATCACCGCGTTCCTCATGCCAAGCATCGTATGCGACGTAGCGCTTGACGACAGTTGGGGCGCAGCGGCGGCGCGTACGTGCACGACGCATGCGCGGCGTTCCTGGAGGCGCGTCGATGTTCCGTAGAGCAGGTGTGGCGCCAGCTGTGGCGTTGTTGGTTGCTAGGCAACGCGAGGCGCTCCTCGGAGCTTTCGCCAGTAGTTTTCTTTTTTTTTTCGCTAAAGCCAATGCGGGAGCCGGGCACGTTCGCCGCGAGGCACGCACTCACGAGCGCTCGGCATTTCTTGTAGTATTTTTAACACGTTACCCGTTACGCGCCACACATTATGGCCAGCTACAGCAGCTAAGCTGTTAAAAAAAGGCTCCTCCTCCGGTTGTCCCGAGTAGCCCTCGAGCGGTGAAAGCGCCGTTTGATTATGCACGGAAGCAAACGACGTGATTCGAATGAATGAATAAATGAATGAATAAATAAATGAATGAATGAATGAATGAATGAATGAATGAATGAATGAATGAATGAATGAATGAATGAATGAGACTTTCAGAAATAATTGGGGGGTGCAACGGGAGGGAGTAGGTCTCGGAAGAAATACGAGTCACAAGTGGAATCCTAGGTCCAGGGCTCCAGTAGCGATGGTTCCTGCCTTGACTGTTTTTTAGCAGGTCTAGCTTGTCCTGTACTTAAACGCTAAGCAGGGTCGCTTTCAGTGACTCAGCAGTGGTAGGGAATGGGGAATTTATTTATTTATTTATTTATTTATTTATTTATTTATTTATTTATTTATTTATTTATTTATTTATTTCGAATACTGTTAGCCCTTTTCGGGCTGGTACAGGGTGGGAGGATAGACACATTTTGTCAACACATCAAGCAATGAAACAACATAAACACATCCCGAGATGTACATTTCCAACTTCCGTTCAAATGATTGTACAGTCATTTCGTCATCAAAAATCTGTGCATCAAGCGCATTCCAATCTTCTATTGTCTTAACAAGGTGAGAATATTTAAAAAAAAAAACATCAATTCTGGCATTGTAAGGCAACTCCCAATTGTTGGGGCCTTGGTCTGATCCCCATATTCGGGGGCACGCCCAAGTTGCGTGGAAGAACGTTGCAATTTCATCGCATTTTTGTGCAGTTTTCTGGCATTTCCGGGTGCTCGTGCCGCAGCATCTTTGCACACCAGGATTTGTGGATTAAGGTATTTGTCAGCATCTGCCGTACTAGATGTGTTTCCTGTGCCGTGAGTTGTTTTGTGGACCTGGGTAGAAAGTTCTTGACTGTCAGGCCCCGATGAGTTTTCTTCGCTGAGTTTTCTTCGATGAGTTTTCTTCGGCGAGTTCGCTGCTTCGTTTTCATCTAGACTTTCGGGACCTGGAGTCCGCATGATTTTTTGGGCATTTTCCAGTTGATCGGTAAGCACGTTCCGAACTTGAAATTCGTCCGGCTGAAATGAGTCCTTTTGCATCGTGGGAGCACGTTATAACGAGTTTTTGAGGAGGATGTTTTTGAGCGGGCAGTTTTTGAGCAAGCTGTATCTGTTTTTTTTTTTGCTTTGGTAGTAAACACTTATTATTTGCACAATTATACACTAGTGAATCTTGTAAACCTGGCCTTTTTTCCTCTTCATAAAACCCGTGATAGCTATCGTGGTTTTTGTATTTTAACTATCATGTTTCTGGGTGTGTCCACAAAGTGCTCTGTCGGAACTTTTTGATTTTATGCACACGTGTAGTTTCGTTTTTCTGGGACATGAGCATTGAAGGAGAGAAAGAATTTCCTACTGTGTAAAAGTGCGGGGGGGGAATCTTACTGCCGGCCTGCACGTGGCCCCCCCTGCCGGCGGACTGGGCTGTGTCGGTCGGTTTCGGCTGTCCTGCTTTGGTCCGTCGCAATGGCAGGAGTCAGTGGTGTGCCAGGCCCACTGTATTGGGTATTCAACGCCCATGGGAGCTTGAGCAACTCCCAGGCACTCTGAGGGCAAGTGCCTTCCAAGAACACCGATGCGTGATGCGGACGCAGGCCCGGAAAGCCTGGGTGGCTACCGAGGTTGGTGCTTGGAATGGTAATTCGATCAAAATTTGCGGTCGCAAATTTCTGTGGATCAACTATGATTCTCTTCGGCCGGGGGCGGTAACGCGCTCCTGTAATCCAGTGTGGTGGAGGCCGGGGGGTCAATGTTGCGAAGTGCAACTGCACCAAGCGGTACAGCTTGTGTTATAGTGGCGCACGGTTGCTGAAGCAATGTGAGCGCTACTATGAGGCCGGGGGAGTGGCGAGCCCCTGTAACCGCAGCTAGGAAGGGGCCTATAAACACGAGCCGAGCTGCTCGCCGAGGGAGGTGACGAGCCCTTGTAACCCAAGTCATAGGGGACATGCGGTACAGTTCGTTTTATCGTGCCATGCTGAAGCATGGGTACACACAATGAGGCCGGGGGTGTAGCGAACCTCTGTAACCGGAGCATGGAAGGGGCCCTTATCGCGAACTGGTCTGCTGACCGAGGGAACTTGATGAGCCCTTGCTTGTAACCTTCAGTCTTGGGGGCGAGAGTGCAGAGCCACTGGGAGTTCCTCAGAGGATCCCTTGTATTTCGAAAGATGGTATTTGTGGAACAACTATGACTCTTTTGGCTAGGGGAAGTAGCGAGCCCCTGTAATCCAGTGTGGGAGGAGGCCAAAGGCTGGGGGTGGTAACGCGCCCCTGTAATCCAGCGTGAGAGGAAGCCAGCGGGTCAATGTTGCGACGTAATCACTGCGCTCAAGCGGTACAGTTCGCACGTAGTGTTGGCGTACCATTGCTGAAGCAATGGGTAGACCACTACTGAGCCGGGGGCGTGCACACCCCTGTAACCATAGCTTGGGGCTCGTTCTGTGGAACTTGCGAACTGGTCTGCAGGCCGGGGGTTGTGACAAACCCTTGTAACCTAATGTCATAGGGGTCAGAGCGTGGAAGTACGGTAATTCCACGAGACCTCCTCGAGGAATCGGGGAGGCCGCACAATCCCTGCCCAGGGAGCGTGCAAAACGGCCGCCACAGCGGAGGTTCCTGGTCAACTGGAATCAGGTCCTACGCGGAGGTCGGGCGGTCGGGTGTCAGCCCGGCACTTGGCAATGCGGTTGAAGCAGGAAGGCGTGTCGAGATCGATCAACTATGACTTTCTGTGGCAGGGGGAAGTAACGCACCCCTGTAATCCAGCGTGAGAGGAGGCCGGCAAGTCAAGTTGCAAAGTAGCAAGTGCTGGTCAGCGTACAGTCGTTTGTATTGGGAATACCGATTAAATTCGGGAAACCATTACGGGCCGGGGGACTGGCTACCCTTGTAACCGCAAGCTTTGGCGGGGCCAGCGACCTGATCGCAATATGTCGGGGGGAGTGACAGACCCCTGTAACCGAACGTCAAGGGGGCTAGATGTTGTACAGTCCGTATGGGGCCAGGGGGGGGGGGGTCGCGCCCCCCTGTAACCTTGCTGCGAGGGGCCTATAGACTGTTCTTCTCTAGCTGACGCGCATGCGAACCTCGTCACCCAAATGCCACTGGGACGTACTTTCACGAGCTACTTGGTGTCCCGCACGGGAAAACGGGGAAAGGTGAGGTTAGTACACCGACCGGGGAAACTCTCCTGGCTTAGTAACGGCTAGTAGGCCCGGACCGATCTTTTCTGCCATATGCAAGGCAATGCCAGAAGACTCTTGTTCCTATGAGCGACAGAGTAGGCAAAGAGGAGGACATAAGAATAGTCCCGATGTGCCGCAGGGACCTTGCGAACGGGCCGTTGAGGCACCGTTCGCATACAAACTTCCGGTGTCCGGAGACCGTGAAAAACAGGTGTTGCAAGTACCCGTGTATAGTGGAAAGCTTCACTGGTGATCCGTGAGTACCTGGTGCGGGGCCGTCGGTCAAGGACGTTAGTACGCATCGGCCGCTGAGCTGGGGGTCGGGAGGGGGCCCGGCCGTCGCCACCAAATAGGGTACTTCCTGTCTCCGACGGTTGGGGCCCAGTAATCGGACCCTATGGGTGAGCGGTAACCCGTGGCAGGGACCGCATATTTGGCAATTGGCACTGTCTGATGCCCTCGCTGAGCAATCAGTCTTGGAAGAGAGTCAGACAAAAGGATTGGAGCAAAATTGCTCCCCCCATTCCCACCCTTCTTCCCATAACCCATCCCGATGTCCAAGTTCCCGTTCCCAGCAACCCACCCTACCCGGCTTTTTCCTAGGGGGGACAAGGGGGGTCCCCCCGGGCTCGTCCCCCTGGCGGTGGGTCGCAAGAAAGCTTTTCCTGTTAATTTCTCTCCACCTTCGGGTGGACAAAATTCTCTTTGCCGGTTGGCCCTTTTTTTGTACTGTTGCAATTGGGTATAACCGGTTATACTACGGTGGTGCCAGGGAGCTATTGAAGGCTCCATTTACTCGATGTGTAAAAGTGCATACTCTTAATTGCACGGAAGTAATGTTTACATTGACTGTACAGATATACCTGTATTACGTGTAATCGATATTTTCCGCTTCTGTCCATTATTTTCTTATTGGACCCAGTAGTAGCCTCTAGCTACGGGTCCAAAGAGTGTTTGTAAACTTCATGTGGCAAATGGTAATAAACGAAAAAAAATGCTTACGCGTTGGTGTCGTTTCTCTCGGATCCGTATGGCAAGTAGTATTGCTCCTATTTCGGCGCGCTTTATCGCGGTGTTTTTCTGCGTGAAGCTGTGCAGTGTCTTCCCTTACTTGGTAGTTACTACCGAGACGGTTGTTCTGTTATCGTAGCTGGATGCATCGACGTACACTACGTTTTCATGGTTGCTGAAATTTCGGTGGAGAAAGTTGACGCGTGCTTTTCACCTTTTATTGTGTATAATATATCGTATATGTTTTTCGGCAGGGGAAGGGCTCACGTGTGACTCCGTTGTTCCGGGGTGGGGTCGTGCTCCCTCTCTAGGATCTTTCGCTCTGGTGGGTTTTTCCAAACGTTGTTTTTGTGCCAATTCCGACAGTGACATTTCTGATTTCGGAAAAGTGTTACGCTCCCGCGTACAGTGCAACATGCCGGGCATTCTGGGCTTTGCCCAGAAACGTGCGATCGTGCTCGCGTGCCATTTTCTCCCTGCGTGACCTTGGTTGAGATGCCTCACACTCCTAGAGAACGACGTTGCCTACCAATACTCTATCTTTTCCTTTATCGCCTTGCTTCATACTCTACAGACGCGAAGCTTTAGAGTGAGGGAATAGCCGCTCATGCGAAAAAATTGCTACTCGTGCGTAATGCGTGAGGGAAACCGAGCGGAGCTGACTGATGAGCATGCAGCCTCAAAGGTTCTGCATGCTCATCGGAGCTGAACATGTGCTAATTTAGCCAGTTCTCTTGCGGTACTTTTATGCAGTATATTTTGCATTACTTTTATACAGCACTTTTTACGTTAATCTACAATCAGGAAGCTTGACCAGAAGCCGCAAGAACAGATTTCGCTGGCGATAACCAAAGTTGCCGTGAGACCAAACTGTTTTCTAAAAAAACATTAAACGCCAAACAAAAGTACCAATGTCATTTGTGGCTGCGGGCGTACGTGAGCGCGTGTGTGAGTTTGTGTGCGTGCCCGCATGTGTGTGCTTGTCACAGACGTTTATTTGCGGATTATGCTACTTATGTTTCTGACCACGTCTGAAACTGCGGTGCGGACAAAGTTGCTGCAGTGACAGGTCATGCGTCGGCTGCTACTAACTGGGCTCACTTTAAACTTTCGTCTCAGCATAGTTCCAGAAAAAAGAAGATGACGAAATGGAGTTCGTAAAGCGGGGACGAAAAGACGTTCGGCAAAGGTTTGATGTTATCGTTGTATCCGAAGCGAAAGTTCTCCGCGCCACAGCTGGCGCGTCGTCGGCTGCTGTTTATTTTACGTTTCCGTATTTTCCTTGTTTCGGAAAGGGCTTTGGAGATTGTTTTTGGAAAGCGGTAAGAAAAACGTATTGAGAGAAGGTTTTTCTTTTTCGCCCTTATGAACACGGCCGTGTTGTTCCGGCGCCCAAGCTTTTGGTTCAATGTACACTGTTATCGTTCTATATATTGAACCCACGCACACTTTGAAACCAATCTTCTTTGAGACCTGCGCCATTAAAGGTTGAAAAACTTCAGCGATGGAGAGCATCCAGCGTCTTCTCCGCCGTCAAAACAATGAATGGCTTCCGACTACTACGGTCGAATCTTAGAAGGATACAGCTCAGCCTTCCGATGACATTTCCGGGGTAAGCGCTCAAGACTCCGTTGCGACGCAGTGGAGTTTAGCTGTTGTGCCTTAGAGATCTTTTAAGCAACGTGTGCCGCGTTTACTGCACGGCAGATCTCCTGAGTTGTAACGCCCAACTCCGCAATGACGAGTCGCAGAGCTCATTCTTTCAGTGGGACTGAAATAGAGAAAGTACATTTTTTCTTTCTAGGATAGCCTTTTACAACACGTGCAGGGCCTGCGTCGTGTATCCTACAGTTTTGCTCAACATGTAAGGTTATGTGCTTAATGAGGTTTATGAAGTTAAAAACTGGTGTGCTTTCACTTGGAGTTAAACAAGAAAATAATTCCAATCCATGAGGAAGGTCGTCGATATTCGGTTACAAACCAAAGACCCACAAGGCATGAATTTCACTGTTCTGTAGCATCATTTATCTGTTATTTATTTTTGAGTACCTTCAAGGTCACTGGGAACGTTACAGAGGGGACTAAGAATGGTATGCACATTGCAAAAAAACACACTTCGCTGCATGTGAACATAAGACAATTTCCAAATGCCCAAATTACATGGGATGAAGAGTTCCGGAAGGCTGTTCTATCAATAACGAGAAAAAATATACAAATAAGGCAGCTTTCAATAACTCGTTATCCTGTATTGTTCGTAATGGTTCGGTGAGGCGATTCGAATAATTCGCCGTGCGGGGTAAAGATGAATGATACAGTGCGTTTCTTTCGCTAGGTAACGGAGCAACTTTGAGGCGATTATCGATGCGGCGTGATATTTAAGATGGGTCCGACCGAAGGAAATCGTGAAGATGCGCATGGAAAAAAATTTGTGAAACAAACGTAATCGAAGGATCTTGCGGGGCAACGACGGATTATGAGAAGCAATGTTGATTTCGTATTAGACATACTAGCTGTTCGATGGTAACTAGATAGGAAAAAAACTAGCCGAACAGTTCCGGATTGCTTTCACCCCTGTGAATAGAAATTCCTGGGATGGGTCCCATATTGAGGCCACATACTCCATCTTTGGACGGAAAAGCGTTTTATAGCGTTGTAGTTCGAGGCTTGAAGAGATTGGTGAAAAATTGTTTATTAAAGGAGCCATGAAGAGAAAATGCAAGTTGGTTTTATTCGAAAGATTTCGTGTTTTATAGTGCCCCCAGCGCTTGTCCGGATACAAACGATGCTTTATTCACTGAGAAATTAAACAATTTAGGTTAAAATTTTGATTTTCCCGCTAAATCGTTTGTTTTCGGGGTCTGCAATGACATCACAGGAACCGACCGCTCTGCAGCCTAGAATACCTTCATTCACGCATCCGCCGTACAGGGTAGAGACACGTATACGCTGGCGCCGCCATTTTGGGTCGATCGCTCGCCCCCGAAGCAAGTCATTGTGTCAAAACCGCGTTAAAATTACCGCCGCAACGCGGTTTACTGAAGAAGTTTGAATCATATTGTCTGTTTCGCGTTGCTAGGTCTCGTGGGAAACGAAAAGAACAACGCGTTGAGCACGTTGGCCCAATTGCGGCGGCACGGGACCGTTAAAAGGTTGTCTCCACCCTGTACAGCGGTGTTGGTTTGTTCCCACGTTTCTTTACGTTACCCGAACCCCCGAACCTAGATGGCGCCACCATACCGTGGCAAGCGTTTGGTTTGTTTTTGCCCGTATTTAAACCTGGCTTGTTTTTGTTCTGGGAAGAAATATTCGTTCCCTGAAACAGTGCTCGCTCGACAAATGTGGTCACGTAAGACACCGTTGCTTGCGTCAATCGGCCAGTGTCGTCTGAGACAACCCCAAGCCACGTAGTGCTGTGCAGCTAAACCAAGCATGCTGTGCGCAGTACGAACAGCAGTACACATCAGTACTTCTATGTTTACATGTGCTTTCGTAACTTCCACTGTTTGTCACATCATTCTTATTGCTTTGTAAAGAATGTGCCCTAAATTTAAGCGCAAATCGCTCGTTCGGCTAGTTTGTAAGCTGTACTTAATTTGCGTCTGCTTCTGCCGGCCTCCGCCAATCGCAGAGCAGGCTCGAATGACATCATAGGCTCTGTTGCGGGAAATTAGCTGGTGGGTCGCATGGCCATTCCCTTTTTTCCTAATTATGTAGCTTATTTGAGCGAAGTTTACGTTAAAAGTGGTGTCAGTTTGATTCTAACGAGGCAATCTTTTGAATGAACCAAACTTGTGTTTTCTCTTCATGGCTCCTTTAAGTATCCTAACAGGCTGTTTGCATTAATTGTTATGTACGTAACATGTTATTCCCATGAAATAATTTTTTAAATATAGGCTCCTAGATACTTGTAAGAGTTTACAGTGTCAAGTGTATGTTGTTGTAGGATATAGATTGAAAAAGGTGCATTGTCACGTGACACATGCATTACTTTGTTAAAATTCAACGTCTTCATCCATTCGCTGCCCCATGAAGACGCTGCGTTTAGGTTTGACTGAAGCACAAGGGATTCCTTAGTGTTCTTTATTTCACGATAAATGGCACAGTCATCAGTGAACAGGTTAATGGAAGAATGTACTCGAGAAGGAAGGTCGTTTATATAAGTAAGAAAAAGAAGCGGACCAAGGACACACCCCTGATGAACCCTCGAAAGAACTGGAGACAAAGATGAGTTGAAATGATTAACTGTTACAAATTGAAAGCTGTGACCTATAGAAAGCAACGCAGCCAGGCGAGAACATTACTGTCAAGTTTTAGCTTACCTAATTTCAAGAGCAAAAGCTTATGTGAGACCTTGTCTGACGCTTTGCTGAAATCCAGGAATGTGAAGTCGATTGCAGCGCCACGATCAAGGAAGGAAGGCGGAAGGAAGGACGGAAGGAAGGAAGGAAGGAAGGAAGGAAGGAAGGAAGGAAGGAAGGAAGGAAGGAAGGAAGGAAGGAAGGAAGGAAGGAAGGAAGGAAGGAAGGAAGGAAGGAAGGTAAAAGAAAGGCAACTAGGCTGTAGCCTAGTTTGCTATTCTACACGTGCGAACGGAGAACAATGGGGAAAAAGATACAAATATTAAAAGAAGGGGAAGGTAAGTACAGAGCGTAAAGAGGGGCGCCCAGCCCACCTTACGACAATATAGACGATAGAGTTCAGTGATTTCATAGAGTGTAGTCTTTTGTGCTACAGTCTTCTGTGAAAGTCCGTTGCTTTTAGGAAGCCCAGGAGCGCTTTTATCGCCTTGTGCGTAGATGACGGGGAAGGCCAGTGGCCCAGGATTTTCTTTGCACAGAACGGACCCCGAGAATCCAGCTTCTACAGAGATGAGGAGAGTTGCCTTTTTGCCTATGAAAAACGTGGACACTCGCATAGAACATGACGTGTGGTCTCCGTTGTGTTACAGACTCTACACGCCTTACTGTCTGCCATTCCGATCAAATAGTAGTAAGCATTTGTGAAGGCGACTCACAGCCAGAGGTGGCAAAGAAGAGTTGCATCAGTCCGTGGGAGGCCTAATGGAAGATGACGCTGAAGATGCGGGTCCAGGGCATGAATACGAGAGCTGGCGAACTATTGGGTAGTTCATTTGTCTGTCGTGGTCTCTCGGGCATGTTTGCAGAAAGTCCTAGCGGCGTCCGACCTGGATAATAGAATGGGTATGGCCTTCGTTTTTTGCTGTGCCAAACGGGTGGCAGCGTCCGCACTTTCATTGCCGACAATGCCGCAGTAACTGGGAAGCCACTGGAAGGCCATCTTATGACCCGGTTGGGCAGCACGGTCATAAAATAGTCTTATCTAGACCAACATTTGTTCATGAGGCCAACTGCACAGGGCAGACTGAAGCGATTGGAGCGCAGGCTTAGAGTCGAAGACCTCCCATCTTCGGCATGAGGCTTGCTCAGTGGTGTGAAGGGCGCAACGGATGGCGGTACGTCCTGGAGCCGTGGGGTGGGGAGATGGACTATCTTGAATTCGGTGGACATCCAAAATCGTGGTATAACCACGGCGCCTGCAGAACCAGATGTTGTTAGCGAGCCATCGGTGTAAATATGGGTGCGGTCGCTATTTCTAATGCAGATGAATGAGAGGTTGCTGCTGTAGTGCAGCTTTGGACAATCTCGCGTATTCGTTAAGCCTGGGATAGTAAGGCATGTTCGAGGCTGCATCGTACGCCAAAATAGGAGCAGCAGCCTCGTCGCAGGCGTATAGTTGGATGGCATGCTAGTGATGTGGGCATCTACAACCTTTGCGAAAGATGCGTGGGGGCGTTCCGATGGCACACTCGCAAGGTGATGATCAGGCAGTCGGGTTAAGTGTCTAAAATGCGCCCTGAATGTATCAATTGCCACGTAAATGGAAAAAGGGTGATCATGAGACACTGCCATGATTGCAGCTGTTGACGTGCACCGTGGTAGGCCAAGGCAAGTTCGGAGGGCCTGCGCTAGTATTCCTTGCAGTTCCTGAATATTACTGGAGCATGTACCTGAAAATACAGGCAGGCTGTACCGCAGAGAGCCCAAGAATTGTGCGTTGTATAGCTGCAACATTGAGTTCATTGACGTTTCCCGCGTCTTGCCGCCAATGAGCTGAATAATATACGTTACTGCAGACAGCCTATTCTTCATACAACGTATGTGGAGGCTCCAAGAGAGGTATCTATCGTCAACCGCGCCTAGAAACTTGTGTCATTTGACATCAGAGACCCTTTTGCCATTAATTGACAAAGGGTATGCTTGCATGGGCTTCCGCGAAAACACAAGCACTGCGCGTTTGCTGGTAGACACTTCCAACCCATTTTTGGGCAGATAGGAATTGGTCAAGTCTGCAGCCTTTTGCAGGCGCGCGCGCACGTGCCGTCATATCACTCCATCTGCCCAAATGCGAATATCATCCGCGTAAATCGACACATCAACCGTTCTTGGAAGGAAAGTTGGCAGGCGGATGAGTGTGAGGTTAAACAACGTGGCGCTCAAGACGCCTCCATGGAGAACACTGCGTTAGGTATAGTGTATTGACGTAGAACCATCTTAAGTCATTACAAAAGAATGACCTCTCCGAGAGGTAACTCCGTACCCACTCACGATCAAGAAGGCTATGAAGGGAACGAGTGAAGCATGCTAGTTGTGTTTCACATGAATAATGTTTGTGGAAGCCATATTGCGAGGCGTGAAAAAAAGGAATGGCCGTCCAAGTGCGCATATATTTGAGATGACATTATGTGTTCAAGGATCTTACATGAAATACAAGATAGAGAAATCGGTCGGTAGTTATTTATTTGTTGCTCAGAACCGGATTTATCAACAAATATAACCTTACCAATTTTCGAGTCCCCTGGAAGAACGTGACATTGTAGGGATTGTTGAAAGATTTTGGTCAATATAATTGATGAGTACATTTTGATGTTTTTAAGGAACTTTGAATTACTGTTATCGACAGCAAAAGCGGAAGAGGGTTTCAGCGTATCAGTGACACTAGCGACACCAGCAGGGTCAATAACCACAGGAGGCATTGAATAAAACCCGGGGTCATCAACATTTGCATCAGCAGTAAAATCGCTACTTGAGAAAAACTTCGAAAAAAATTCCTTGAAGGCAGAACAACACTGCGAAGCTGGCAAGGTGTCACCATTGATGGAACTGATATCAATACATCCTCCAGCCTTCCAGAACCCACCGAAATTGGCATGGGTTAGTACGGAGCATCGACGGAAATCTACGTTTAAGAAAGTAATTTTAAGCTTGGCGCAAAGCACGAACGCAATTTGCGTTAGCACAGCGATAAGCTCGTCATCGTTCCAGCTGGTTTGTACGCTTGGCAGCACGAAAAATACGTTTTTTTGTTTTGTTGTTGGAGAGTTTCCATGGTGTCGTATTGTACCAGGGTGATAGGTTTTGTTTTCATGGCTCGCATGGGCACATGCTTAGCTGTTTAAGTCATGTACTTTTGTTTAGAAAAGGTTCCAGTTTTCTTCTACCGGGCGCTTTGTAAAGTGTTTCGAGAATTCGTATACAAAGGACAGTAATCAACATTAATCGAGTCGTAATCAGCTTTGGCTTAATTACGGTTGTACTTCACATGCTTTTTTAGCCGTGACACTGGGAAATTTAAAACGAACTGGAGTAGTGAATGGTCACTGATACCAGGTAAAACTGACACCGAGGTAACGACGTCAGGAGACGGTGTCAGAACGAGGTCGAGAGTGCTAGCGGAATGTGTAGTACAGCTAGTTCACTGAGTGACCATTTGGGTGAAGTGGATCTCAGAACAAAAATCTACGAAAAAGTGTCCAGGTTATGCTGGGATAGTTGAAGTCGCCCAAGAGGAAGATCGGCGACTTAGGGAAGCGGACGGAAATAAGATTAACATCGTGAAGGTTGTTAACAAAGGAATGGTCATTGCATGGGGGTCTATAGCATGCTCCGCTTACAATTTTACGGTTTTTTAGTGTTAATGTCACCCATGTGATTTCAACATTTCTGGATACCTGAACTGATGATGATGAAACTATACATGAGTCAACAGCTATTAGAACAGCACCTCTCGATGTAACGTCTCTGTCGTAGCGGTAAATGTTATATTTCTTTTTGCATTCAAACCTTTCGTTGTCCCTTATTTTGTTATACAACCATGTTTCTGTTAGTACTGTAATGTCTGCTGAGCCGGAATCAATTATTGCGCTTAGTGATTTCCGTTTTTTTTTAATACTGCGGATGTTGGGGAACACAACCGCTAATTGGACGTCTGTGCCACTATGCCTTTGCCTGGCCTATGTGGAAGGCTAAGACGTGCTGGCAGGATGTAAAGATGATTCAACAGTGTCGATTCCGGACTCGATTTCACAGACACTGTCAGAATCTGCCTGGTACGTATAAACGTTTAAGCCTTCTTTTTGGTTTTAAGTTTGTTGTAGAGCACAGAAAAGTTTTCGCGGCTAGCTTTTCCAAACCCTATAAGTTTCTTGCGTGCAGTGCGGGTAGAAATGCAGAAGTATTCACTTATGATTCCCGCTGTTTTCAGTTGAAAGTTCGAAGAAAAAAATTCGCTCTTCGTTTTAAAACTCGCCAATCAGATAAAATTTATTTGGTGAAAACTTTCCTAGTCTGTGAGCACGAGATGTGGCTTTTATCCGACAGTCCGGAACTACAAACAAACGGGCTTTGTTTCGTGCGCTGCTTGGACTGCGTCCAGCTTCACTTGTCATTCTTTTTTTTCGATTTTAGATGAGATTTTAGATGAGAGTTTAGATCAGATTTTTAATTTTTGCATGCGAAAAGAAAACTAAAATACTGAGGGTCAGTGAAACAGCTTAGGGGGAAATACGCAAGGTGGAGTAAGTTTCTGCGATTGAAACTTTGACATCCACCTGAAATACAAAGAAAAGCTACACTGCTTTCTCAGAAACTTCGCAGTTGGGAAAAAATTCGTCCTGATCCAGGATTTTCTCGCCCACAGAATTCTACATCTAGACACTCGCTGTGTTTCAAGTTGAAAAAGTTCAGTCATGGACAAATGAAAAGTTAACCCGCAAATGAACCAGACCATGAATAGTCCAAGAATATGGTTTGTAGAGATTACATAATGACGTGGCTGGGGTATGTTTGAAAAATGACATTTCCAACCTTTACAACTGTTGTGGAGCAATGCTACAACTTGACTTGTATGGAAAGAAATCGCGCTATTTGTATGGTTCGTACTGTCAAGTAGGTATTTTGTTTGTCTATGAATGTGCATGTGCGGGTTCAAAGACGTGCAATTTATTCAGTGTCTCGAAAACACCGTATTATGGAGTTTAAGGCCTGAAAGGAACCCTTAAAGTGACCATGAAGACAAAATGCAAGTGTGGTTCATGCGAAAGATTGCCTCGTTATAGTAACATTGACACCACTTTCAACGTAAACTTCACTCGGGTAACCTGTAGAACGAGAAAAACAGAGAATAGACATGCGACACCCTAGCTACTTTTCCACACTGAACTTATGACGTATTATAGGCAGTTTGATGTAGGTCGCGGGTTCGATTCCCGGCCGCGGCGGCCGCTTTTCTGATGAAGGCGAAAAGCAAAAACGCCCGTGTGTACGAGATTTCGGCGCACGTTAAAGATCCCCAGGTGGTCAAAATTAATCCGGAGCCCTCCACTACGGCGCGCCTCATCGCCTGCGTTGCGTCGGCGCGCTAAACCCTACAATCAATCAATCAATCAGGCAGTTTGATGCGATTAGCAGAGGCCGACAAAATCCGAAGCAAATTAAACAGGGTAAAAAGAAATTATAAGCTTCTAGAACGATCTATTGACGCTTAATTTAGTGCACATTCTTTTTATAGCAGTAAGAATGTTGGGCTAAGCGAGATAATCTACGAACAAACACATAGACATAAAAGCCCAAGGGCGCAATGGGGGCACTATGCCGGCGGACGGTGCACAGCCGACGAGCGCGTGGGGCTGGTCTGACACGACTCTGGCCAACTGCTACAAGCGGCACTGCCGCTTACGCGACTCTTGCCGCCGAGCCGTACAAAATATTTTACGACACGATTACTATCAAGCGTAACAATAGAGAGAGAGAGAGTAAACTTTATTTGAAAATAGGAAGACGGGAATGTGGAAAGAGTTATGGGTGAAGTCCCATTTCCAGGACTCCAGTAGCAAAGGCTCCCAGCTTGGCTCTCTCTAGCAGCTCACGCTGTGTCGAAAGGTCCGAGCTGGACAGTGCTAAATTCCAGGACTCTATAGACGTTTGGTAGGTGTTCTGTTGCCAAATTATAGGGCAGTTCCAGACTGTGTGGAATAAGTCTGCTCGTAATTTGCATTTGTGGCATTCTTCGTTATATCTCTCTGGGAACATGAGAGACAGTCTGGATTTGTGTGGGAAAACGTTGGTTTGTAGTTTTCTTATGTTTCGTGCGTCCTCGGCATCTAACATGTGATGCGGTGCGGGCATGGTCTTTCTCGCTTGCCTTTGAGTGTAAAGACTTTCATTAAGCGACATGAAGGGAGGAAGGGTGTAAGAGTGGTCCGTTTCCCTGCGGCTGTTGATTTGCCTCGCTAAAGAGTCGGCTCTCTCATTTCCTTCAAGGCCTTCGTGTGCTGGGCTCCATAATATTCTATGTTGGCCTTTTGGTTCGGCTGGTAGAATATTCCTCGTTTCTATGGGAATAAGGCCGCATATTAGATTTCTAATGACTCTTGTAGAGTCCGTGATGATGATGAGGTTTTTGTTGTTATATTCTCCCCATCTTACAGCGAGTAGTATGGCTGTCGTTTCAGGAGTTTGCCCCGTGCATCCACAACTACGGCTGATGATATTCCGTGGTGGTTGGTGGCGGCATCCGTGTATACTGCATCTGGATTTTTCCCGTATGTGCTTCTTATATAGTTAATTCTTGCTTGTCTTCTACCTTTGTTGTAGAGGGGGCTCATTTTCTTTGGAATGGGTGAAATTTTGAGAGCTTTACGTTGTTCTGGTTGCAGCTCCGTTGTTCTTCGTACGAACTCGGTGTGAATGGTGTGGCCCGTTCTTCTTAAGATTTCCCTGCCGGTTCTTGTTTTCAATAGCCTCACTTTTTGTGCTTCGAGGGTGGCTTCTTGGACTTCTTGGAAGGTATTGCAGATTCCCAGGTTATAGAACTTCTCGTTGGAGGTGTAGATGGGCAAGCCGAGGGCGATCTTGTAAGCCGTTCTTATGATACCGTTTACTCCTTCTTGTTGTCTTTGGTCCAGGTGGTGAAACGGTAGACTGTATGCGATCCTGCTCATTATGAGTGATTGGATGAGTTTGATTGTTTCCTCTCCTCTCATGCCTTTTCTGGTCCGTGTGATGCGTCTGATGACCCTCGCTAGTTGTTGCGTTGTTTTTCTTAGGTTGCTCAGCGTGGAGGTTGCTTTTCTGTCTTCTTGCACGTACATGCCCAGTATTCTGACCGTTGGTTTGAATTGGACATCCTTGCCGTCTATTTGGATGCTTCTTGTGGAATGGGTTCCTTTGATGGGCTGATTCTATTAATTCTTACTTTTCTGGAGCGCACTTTAAGCGGTTGTCTTGTATTGGACCCTTTATGCTGTCTATGGCTTCTTGTAGAGTATTTAGCTTTTCGGTTAGGGTGCCTTGTTTGGTCCAGATGGTTATATCATCTGCGTAGACGGACTTGCCAATCTGCGCGGTCTCTTCCAGCATTCTTCCTATTGCTAGCATCGTCAGGTTAAAGAGTAGTGGGGAAATAACAGAGCCCTGTGGTGTTCCTCTGTTTGGCATCTCGAAGGGTCCGGATCTAATATTCCCAATTCCTATGGTGGCTGTCCTGTTAGAAAGGAAGTTGGCAATGTAGTCGTAAATTTTCATGCCGCATCCTGTTTTCTCTGCCGCCTTAAGTATCGCCTCTTGTGACACGTGTTTCGAAGGCTCCTTTCAGGTCAACTGCTAGGATGATTTGATCTTTGGAGTTAGTGTTCCCTAATATGTCGTGTTTTAGCTGCAGGAAGGCATGCTGGGTGGAGAGTCCGCTTCTGAAGCCTGTCATGCAGTCTGGGAACATGTTATTTTCTTCTAGGTGTCTCGTTAGTCCAGTCATCATGATTCTCTCATATATCTTTCTTAGGCAGGATGTGAGAGATATTGGCCTTATATTTTCTATGCCTAGGGGTATTCCAGGTTTCGGTATTGTTATTATGGAGTGTTTCCACTGCGGTGGCAGGTAGTTGGGTTTCCACATCTTATTGTTGATATGTTCCGCAAGCGCTTCCACTTGTTCTTCTCCTAAGTTTCTTAGGATCACGTTGCTGATGCCATCTTCTCCTGGCGTGATTTTCTTTTTGCACTCTTGTATAGCTTGGTATACTTCCTCTTTTGAGATGTCACGGTCTAGCTTTTCGTTTTCCGAACCCTCGTATGGTCTTGTGATGGGGGGAATCTTCGTGTTTAACTCGAATCTTTCTTTCAGTGCTTCTATAAGTTCATGGTTTGTACCCTCAAAGCCATGGGCAACTCTGTTTAGGCTATGCCTAATTTCCCTCCTGGTGTTTTCTGGGCTAAGCATGTCTTTGATTATGGCCCATGTTCTTGATGTGCTTAAGGTGTTCTTCAGTGTGTCGCAGAAGTCTTGCCAGTTTTGTTTAGCTGATTGGGTAGCGTATTCTCTGGCTTGCTTCGTTAGGTTTTTGATCCTGGCTTTTAGGCTTTTGTTGCGTCTCTTCTTTTTCCACCTTTTAGTAAGTTTCTGCTTTTTGTTCCATAGACTTATAAGGTAATTGTCAACGCAGAGGTTTTCAGTTTCTTGTCCAAATTCCTTGGTGGCTGTCTTGAGCGCTTCTTTTACTTTCTGACACCAAGTGTCTATATTCTATATGTCTGTTGTACTGAGCTTTTTCCTGAAGGTATCCCAGTTTGTGATCTTTTGTTTCCTGGCTCTTCTTCTGAAGTTGTCCGTTTGCGTGATAATTTCTATAATATTGTGGTCGCTGCCCAGATTGTCTTTGGTGTTCTTCCATGTTATAAGTCTATCTGTGATCGGTACTATGGTCAGATCTGGGCAGGTGTCCCTGCACCTCTGGTTTCCCGTTCTTGTGGGGTTGGTTGCATCGTTTATAGCTTGTAGGTCAAGATGTTCCATAGTGTCTACCAAATTTCTTCCTTTCACTGAGTCGAAATTGTAGTTCCACTGGCTGTGCGTTGCGTTCATATCCCCTAGTATTATTAAGTTGCTCTTGTTTGCTCTTTGCGTGGCTTCTTGAGATAGGGGCATGAAGTTTTCTCTCGTATTCGTGGGGGAACTGTATACGTTTAGGATGTAGTAGCTCTTTTTCCCTCTTTGGGTCGGTAGTATCTCTACTAGGTTTGCCGTGGGATCCTTGGTGTTTAGGTGATATTTTCTGCTGGATATGTCTTTTTTTACATATATGGAAGCTCTGAAGTCCTTTGATAAATCCATTCTGTTGTAGCCTTGGAGGCTCGTCTGAAATTTGACTTCTTGGAGGCATATTACGTATGGTTTCTGATTCATGCTGCTTATGTATGCTGCTAGGGAGTGTTTCTTATTACGTATGCTTCTGCAGTTCCACTGCCATACTATTAGCTGTTCTTTGTTACTTGCCTGATTATGGGTCTTCATCATCTTCTTCTTCTCTTTCGGTCTCTGTTTACATATTGTCATGGTCTCTCTCTACGATCATTTGTTTTGGACTTCTGATTTGTCCTGTGCCTGGGACCTTCCTTTTCGTGGCTTGCTCCTGTGTGTTAGAACCTGTTGTTTTCTCGAGCAGCTGTATTATTCTGTCATGCATCAACTTTAGCTCCGTACGAATATAGCTCCCGAATTCGTTTAAGTGCTGTTGCACTTTGGCTTCTAGTTTGGCTTCTACTTGGCTCTCTTGGGTTTGCCTGTTCTTGGGTAGGCGGATTCCTGTGGGTTTTTTTGCTGATGTACTTGCTAGGGGTTCTTTTGTGGGGGTTTCACCCTTCTCATATTTCTCTAGTTTTTCTTTTAGCAGCGCGTTTTCTGCTTTGATTTCTAGTATAAGGTCTTTTAGTGCACTTATTTCTTCAGTGTATCTATCTGTTATAGGCATTTTACGTTTTTGTGTGTTGTCCTGAAAAATGGCATCTGCCCAGCTCACCTTTGCAGTGTTGTCTTCTTTCTTCTTCCTTGTGGGGGTTCTGCTCCTGGACCTCCTGCTTTGTCGCAGGTTTGGTAGGGTCACCTCCTCTGGTCCTGGAGTGTGCGTCATTTCTGGCCAATCCTCGTCGAACCACCTGAGCTTGGTGACCTTGGGTTCCTTCTCCCTCTTCCGGTTTCCGGGAGGAATTCTTGGAGCCTTGAATTTTAATTTGCAGTCTTTGCTGCCGGCAACGTGTCCCTCTTCTTTGCATAATGAGCACTTCTTTATGCAACTGTGTCGTTCTTCGGGGTCTTCTTTGCCGCATAGTTTGCAGATGCTGACTTCAGGGGTGGGGCATACATCTGCCCTGTGTCCTGATTTTAGGCAGGTGAAGCATACTTGTCTGGTGGGCTTGTATAGATAGCAAGTAGTTTCACCTCCGTAGGCGTATACAACCCTTGGAACTGTATCCCCTTCAAAGGTGATGAGCGCCGTGGTCGAGGTGCCCAGCATCCTTGCGTGAATTATCCTGGTGTTGGTCGTCCTCACTCGTAGGGAGCTCATTAATTCTTCTGTTGTAGTTCCGGGCTCGAAGCCATGGGCGACTCCTTTCACTACGTTCGCTGGGAAGGCAACGTATGCGGTGACCTCGTGCTTACTGCCGCTTAGTTGTAGAGCATCGATGTTTCTAAATTCATTGGCTGCCTCTTGGTCGGAGGTGCTTACAACAATTATGTTCGAGCCAAATTTTGGTCTTAAGATGGTATTCTTCATGTTTTTGCTTCCGCTGGGGCAGGCCCGTTCTATGGCCTTTGCAAGCTGCTAGTTCTTGACTTGTAGTCCTTTCTTGGGTCTGATAATAATCTTTGCATCTTCTTTGGGGAGGCTGGGATGTCTTCTCTTGTTTACTACGCTGAAACGCGGTTTATGTGCAGTGTTCACATGGCTGGCTGCTTCTGCCTTTTCCTTTTCTCTTTCCTGCAGTTCCTTCTTCTTTGCTTGCTTCTGCCGTCTGCTCAGGTAGTATGCCCATGAGCTGTCGTCTTTGTCTGGTAGGTCCTCGGGAAGTGGGTACATTTCGGGCCTGCAGCTTTCTGCTGTTTCTTGCTGGTCTTGAAATTCCATTTGTTATGCTTCTCCTTCGTCGTCGTTCTCTCGTTTCTCCTTGGGTTTCTTCTGATTGAGGGCTTATTTCCGTGCTGCTCGCTCCGTGTCACCCGTGGGCATGTCGGCGCCGCGCTGGGCCGGCAACGCCGGGGTTGAGCTAAGCCACTCCGCTTCTTCTCGTCGCTGTAAAAATCTAATCGTTGGTCCGATTTCTGAAATAATTGCTTCTTGAGGCTCCTCAGATTCTAGTTAATCACATGAGATAAAAGGGTGGTCTCGAAGGCTGTGAACATCTGCCGATTCCGATGGATATCGCAGAGCTACGGGAAGACACGACCGCCGGCCCCGCGATAACAATAAGCCAGGGACAAGCCCGGTGAGAAAAAAAGAAGCGTCTAGGGACAGTGGATCTTCAGTGGTGTAGATACGCCATCTATGAAGGGGGACGATAACCAGGTTAACAAAACATCTTTTTGCCGCGGGTGGCAGCCTTAGTCAACATATGACGTTTTGTTTGATAAACCTGCCCTGGACACGCAATTTTCAACGTCACGAAACACACAATGCAGCGGGAGAATTGAACTTTTGCTTAAACTGTTTAGTTTCTCAGTGAATAAGGCATCGTTTGCTGCTTGAAAAGCACTGAGGGCACTACAAAACACCAAATGCTTCCAATAAAACAAATTTGTATTTTGTCTTCATGGCCCCTTAAATGTCTGATCATGAGCCCGGAATGCGTTTTTCAAAAGGAAAAGCGTTTTAGTGCCTCAACCAATGCCTCATATTTTTCGAGAGAGTTTTACGGGCCGAAGCTGCACCTTGACTATGAAGCGTCCGTAGTGGAGGGCCACGATTAACATAGACCACTTAAGGATCTTTAACGTCCGGCGAAATCTCGGCACATGGCTTAGCCACTTCCCCTCACGCTCGTGTACACAAAAAAGGAACATGCCTAAACATATTCGATTGTATGGGGTGTCGGACATGTGGGGAAATGAGACATGAGGAAATTACGGAACAACTGACGATATGGCAGTGCTGCCAATACCTGGAATGAGAAAACAAAGAAACAAAACACAAGAACTACACGTAGCAGCGCAGGACTGTGAAAAATTCTCTGGTTGGTACCTTGGTTTGTTACACACCTTCAATTGATCCGGATGCACGTTTTTGACACTGCTACGTATGCGGCACAACGTATGCTGACGACGGGATGACAAAGCGTGAGCAAGCCATGGCTTGCTGGACTCCTGGCAGTGTTGTAGCAAGGCGCTGTGTCGCCCCCTCTGTCACATCCGTTTTGTAGTCTGTGCGTGGCCTCCCACCCGGCTAAAATGCGTCATGTGGTGTGAGACTGGGAAGAACAGAAGGATGCGCGGGACAAACATTGCCCGCCATGTGTATCTATATACAAGGGCTGAATCCTGTCAATGCGCATTCAACAGAGAATTCTGCTTTCACCAATGAGCTTTGAGTGTCAGTCAAGCTTCGTTAGCGCGACGCGCGTAATCCCTACTAACTCTCCCACTGCCGCTGAAACAGGTATCGTGGCACCATATCTGCCATAAATTTGACGACGAAATCGACTGCGTCAATCGGTAGGAGCCGAGAGCATTGCATCTTTCGGGGTGCACTTCGTCGGCACTGGAAACCCGAAGTAGAGGGTAAAACCGGTTTCCATAAGATCCCGCTCTCAGTAACAGTTCACGTATGCGTAGTCGACTGTGGCTGCCATAGTAAACTAAAATGTAAAATCAAAACGTTAAGCTAAATCTCTCGAATATCTCAATGATGATATCGCAACGAGGAATGCAACTGAAAGGGTTCGGCCTATGCAGTTAGCTGTACGCCACGTGATACCTGATTGACAGAACTTTGCCAGTTCATTTCATCTCCCCGATATTTGCGAAGTAGTGAAAACACTTAAGAAACTTTTCTGAATGATAAGTGGGCAAGCGTGGGTTATGACCGAACAAGGTAGTCTTCCTAGTGGCGCCTACAAGCACCCGCGCGCCTATAAGCATCTTAAGGCTGCTTTTCCTTTCGAAGTGCTGCGTCGTGCGCCAAGAAATGCCACCCTATTCTAGAAGTGGAAATTCGCCAAGCACGAGCAACGCACGAAATAAATCGGGAGCATTAAACTCAACGCCGTCGTAATCTCCCACTAGTAAACCTTTTACTAGATGTTTTTTTTCTTTACTGCTAAAACGTACTTTCGTAATGCTCCTCCTTGGCTCTTTACGCCGGTTTCTATCTGCTAGAGACGTGTACAAAAAACAACACCAGCAAAGGCTGTGTCTCTGAGGGGTGCCTTAATCCAAAAGCAGCCTTTAGTGTGTTCGAAATTGGCCAATACTCGCCGCTCAGTAATCTCGTTTCGTTCCCTTTTTAGTCTAGGCTTTGTACGCTTTCATGAGTACGCGGAAAAATCCTTTGACAATCACGAGGCTTAGGCGTGTCTAGCCTTGCTTTTTACCTAAACGTATAAAGAAAACATGGAGAAGGTATGGGGTTGCCTAAGCGTGCGGAGTTTGCTTCGGACAATTGGTGCAACCGTAGGGCTACAGCAAGTTGCGCAGCGGAAGGAACAAAACGGTCTGACAATGCGGTGAATCTGTAGAAGTCCCCAGCACGCAGTTACTCTGTTGAAGCATAGAACGAGTGATGCTAGGCAGATCACTCGCTTTGCCTAAGCTATTTTCAACGTACGTCCGACGTATAGAAGTAATTGTGGTGATAATGTCCAAGAGCCTCTCGTTTGAAACCGGGTGATGGGAAGTGCCTTGTAGCCTGCGTACGCTAAATAGTATTTTATACTTTTGAAATTCAGAATAACCTTTTTACTACATATATAAGACATATAAGATTCTGATGTGCCGGTCACCGCACCATCCCTGTTTTTTTTTATCAACACTATAACAGGCGCCCGCTGCTATCCATTTCACGTCATTTAACAATGTCACAGCCCATGGGCACGGCTTCGTGCTATCCTATCTGAATGGGTATACCTGAATGGCTATACGCACAACTTCGTTATTTTCCGAAAGGTGAACCGTGTTTTTATGCGGGTTGTGTCGACAACGATGTAAAAGGCACCAGCACACCCCAGCCTCGGGCATACAAGAATAATAAATTGAGTAAGTGCTTGAAAAAGGGTGTTTGTGTAGTGCACAGCATTGCTTAACCTATCCTGTGTCCAAAGCGGCCTACAACCCACCATTCCACTCAAGATAAGAAAAAAAAGGCTGAAAAATATATTAATTGGCCAATTGCATCAGAAAACCCTGGACATTACACAGAAATTAAACAAATAAAAACCTGCAGGAGCTTGGATTCGAAACGAAAGCTTCTGCAGAAAAGCCGGGGGCCGCTACCTTGAGCCCACAAAGGCAAGCGGGCACTACGGCTTCGCAACCGTGGCTTAAGAGCATACGGGGTCGTGCGTATAGCCATCACTGGGAAGCTCCACGACGTCGTGCGTATGGCATTAGTCGTTAACAATTTTATCAACTGTAAATCGCAGTTCTGCAGAAAGTTGTACATTCCATGAATTTCGGGCTTACAAGTTCTTTTCGCGTTCCTCTACTTCATTGCGTTGAAATCTATGATACAGCATGCGCGAGTCTCGTCTTGTTGAGCGTATTTGCTCATTCTAGATCAAAAGTGTAGTATACAAACAATACAGCCGTAGACTAGCACCTGAAACCTTCCACACTGGTTTGCGTTCCTTGGTGCTAGGGAACTAGTTTTCAATTAGGGCAATATATATATATATATATATATATATATATATATATATATATATATATATATATATATATATATATATATATATATATATATATATATTTGAGAAAATGGTTGACTCACGACGATTAAAGACAAAAACAGTAACAGTGATTTACTGACGTTTCGACTGGAGGAGCAGTCTTCATCTGATTAACATACAACCTAGAAGCACGCACGCTTATATAGGGGCAGAAGGTGTGCTACAGTGCACCCTTGTTAAGAACATTGGCGGGTTAGGGTGAGGGAACAGGGAAAGGGAAAGCATTACACATATCTCGTACCGTATAAATAATGGAGTGCTCTCTCGTGTTTTCACGTACAAATGTTTGGGCGTACACTTCACACAAAATCTTTCATGGTCCTCTCACATTACTGATATCTGTGCGAATGCCACGAGATCCCTGGGCTACCTACGTAGTAACCTACATTCTTCCCCCGCTAACGTCCGCGAATTGGCTTACGAAACTTTTGTCCGACCTCAACTCAAATTTGCCTCACCAATCTGGTCCCCCCACCAAAACTACTTACCTGACATGATCGAGGCAGTCCAAAATAGGGCAGTCCGATATATTTCTCCTAACTATAATTTGTGCTACAGTGTAACTCAACTTAAAAGGGATTATTCCCTTCAATCATTAGCGACTCGCCGCAATATTTCTCTTTTATGCCTCTTTCATAAATACGTAAATAGTACTAAAATGACCAGACTTCCTATTGAACTACCCTCCTACTTATCAACTAGAATACATAACCTGCTTAGCTTTTCCCGCATGTACGATAAAACAAATTCTTTTAACGCATCCGCATTGCCTCGAGCCATCACGTTGTGGAATGATCTTCCCGATAACTTGGTATCAGACCCCAACCCAGTTTCCTTCCGCAACAAATTGGTCTTGCACTTCAGTTGATAACTTAAGGTCTTAGTACTTTGTTCTTGATTGTATATGGCATTTTCTGTGCTCTGCGAAAGTTATTTTGCTAATCATTCACCCACTGATCTTTCTTGGTTCATTTTTGTTTGTAAAACCCTATCTGAACAATCTGTTCAGATTTCCTGTAAGCGCTGTTATGACATTTTCTGATTGTTATGCTACATTGTTTTGTCAAGGCCAGTTACAGATATTGTATAGTTTTTGTGCCGTGAGTTGACGTTTATGTGGTTCGGTGATTATATGTCATGTTCACTCATAGATATTTAGTTCTAGTTTCCATGTTATGTTTCGCGCTTGCTTCCTGGTTCCTTTTACGCATTTATTAGTGGTATTTGTTAAACTTGTACTCATGCCTTTGTTAGCCCTCTTACTTAATGGCCTCGCCAAGGGCCTGTAAGGTATCTGTGAATAAATAATATAGATTGTAATGAAGAGAAGTGAAAGGACTAACGGACCTCGATCGTCCAATCCCTGTTCGGGTATGTGCCGGAAGCATCAAGCTGGCATCATCTCTGTGCGTCCTTGTGGTCATATCAGCGATCCCCTATCCGGTTCACCTGGAACAGACTGCGCTGCTTCCCGCCTCTCGCTTTTACTGCTTGTTAGCCATTAAACCGCCTTTCAAGTGGTGGAGGTGGATATATATATATATATATATATATATATATATTCAAAATACCTTACAGGCCCGGGGGCATTGGGTAAGGGGGGCAAAAACAGCAGATAAACAAAAAATAACAAGAGAAATTATACAAAAACAAGATATATAATACAGCAACACGTCAGTGAAACAAGAAAAAAAGAACATGATAACAGCTAGCAAGAGTGGCAAGACAATAAGAACAAGCACTAATAACATCTAGTGTGGTAGCCGCAACCGCAAAAAAAAAATCGAAAGAAAAAGGAAAACATCATGGTGCTAACAGAAAGGAATGCCAGCGTTCCTGTTTGGTGGTTTCACATGTAAAAATGCTTGTGCAGCTGATGACGGAATGTTTCTGGGTTAGTCAGCGATACGATATTATCAGGCAGATCGTTCCACAACCGGATAGCACGTGGGAGAGCAGATTAATTGAAAGAGTTAGATTCTGGTGAAGCTGCGTTGATTAAATAATCTGCGTGATGTGGAAAGAGGGGTTACAGTGGATAATGGGGAGGGTCTGGCACGATTAATGTATTTGTGGAACATGCATAGAAGCGCGATTTGCCGTCGGATATGCAATGGTTCTAGTGAAAGATTATGTTTTATTTTTGTTATGCTTGTACTGAAGTCATATGATTTGGATATAAACCGGGCTGCGCGATTTTGTACGGCTTCTAGTTTGTCAACTAAATAATTTTGATAGGGGGACCAAACTGAGGACGTGAATTCTAGTTGTGTTAATACAAATGTTTTATAGGCTAGTTGACGAATGTTAGACGGAGAAGCATGCAAATTTCGGCGTAAGTATCCTAATGATCGTGAGGCTTTAGCACATATGGCGTTAATGTGGGTGGACCATGAAAGATTTGCCGTTAGGAGCACGCCTAGGTATTTATATGTTAGTGCCTCAGAAACTAAATGGTTGTTCAGGAAATACAAAAACTTAGAGTTATTGTGTTTTCAGCTAAAGGATATTTTCTGGCATTTAGTTAAGTTTAAAGACATTTGCCATGTGTTACACCAATCGCAGATAAGGTTTAGGTCTTTTTGAAGCGTTACGTGGTCAGTGCGGTCATTTATTTTCCGGTAAATTATGCAGTCGTCAGCAAAAAGGCGCATGCAAGATGTGACGCGTGAAGGCAAATCATTAATAAATATTAAGAAGAGTAGGGGACCGAGAACGCTGCCTTGAGGCACACCCGAAGTGACTGGGGACAGCGGCGACGTATAATCATTTACTACCGTGAACTGTTCCCGCATAAAAAGAAAGTTCCCGCATATATATATATATATATATATATATATATATATATATATATATATATATATATATATATATATAAAACCGGGTTCGCTATAAGTGGGCTGTACTGTATATATAGTAAAAAATGGGTATAGCTTCTAACAAAACTGTTTATTGGTCGACGTTTCGATAGGATGCCGATCTTTCTCAAGGTCTTGAGAAAGATCGGCATCCGATCGAAACGTCGACCAATAAACAGTTTTGTTAGAAGCTATACCCATTTTTTACTATTTGCTACGGCAACCAAAGACAGCCCTTCTCGCAATCAAAGTATATATATATATATATATATATATATATATATATATATATATATATATATATATATATATATATATATATATATATATATATATATATATATATAGATATATATAAGCAGTAGACGAAACTTCTCGAGGAGCCAGAAGGAATAGTTGAGAAAATGGTAGACGCGCGATTAAAAACGAAAAAAGTGGTTTACTGACGTTTCAACTCGAGGACCAGTCTTCATCTTGAGTAACCCAAGATGAAGACTCATCTTACTCAAGACGAAGACTGGTCATCCAGTCGAAACGTCAGTAAACCACTGTTTTTGCTTTTAACCGTGCGTCTACATTTTCTCAACTATATATATATATATATATATATATATATATATATATATATATATATATATATATATATATATATATATATATATATATATATATATATATATATATATATAAGGCAGAAATAAGGGTTGACAGTCAAGAAAACCTCGGAAACAAAGGGGAGGATGTGGTAGGTAATTGAAACAGATAGTCGGAGTGGCGCTGGCTACCACCCCCAAGCACAGGAAAAAATTACATTGACATAAATACCCCAGAAAGTAGAGGGGAAAAATAGCCCCGCTGGTAGCGTAGTGGTTATCGCACCAGACCGGTATTCTGGAGGTCGTGGGTTCGGATCCCACCCGGCGGGCATTTTTTCTCTACTTTCTTTGTTTCTTTCCAAATTCTTTATCTGTTTCAATTACCTACCACATCCTCCCCTTTGTTTCCGAGGTTTTCTTGACTGTCAACCCTTATTTCTGCCTTATTTTCAACGAGCCCCTCATTTCCTATTCTGATTCGCTATATATATATATATATATATATATATATATATATATATATATATATATATATATATATAGGTAAAAGATAAGAACAACTTTGCGGTTAGCGTTTCTTCTGGCCCATGCGATTAGCGAGAAAAGCCCGCACGTAGTTGTAGGTGCGGGCTCCAGGAGACACAGCAGCCAATTCCGCTCCCCTCCATAGCACCCCACAAGGAGCAGTTCTCCCCCCACTGCTCTTCAACATCGCTATGATAGACCTCCCTCCTCTTCTTGCTAATGTGCCCTCGCTTCGCCACAGTTTGTATGCCGACGACGTCACGCTGGGGGTTCCAGGCGGCAGTGACGCACACATTGAAACCACCCTCCAGCAGGGGGCAGATTGTGTTGCTGCCTATGCTCGTGATGTCGGTTTGACTTGTTCGCCCGAGAAGGCAGAGCTACTGCTTCTCTTGTACAACAGTCCGAAACGCGCCCGCGCTGCTCCCAACATTACCATCCGGCTGGATGATCACCCCGTTGCCCGAGTGCTCTGCCTTAAAATCCTAGGCCTCAATATCCAACAGATCCGCGCCAATACCACATTCCTCGCCAACCTAACATCCCAAGTCAATCAGACTATCAACCTCCTCCGCCGCATCACCACCCGCCACGAAGGGCTCAAAGAGGCAGAGCGATTGCGGCTGATACAGGCTTTTGTAATAAGTCGCATCACTTACTCTCTTCCTTATCTAGAACCGTCCTCTAAGGAACTCAAAAAGGTGGATTGCCTAATTCGAAAAGTGTACAAGACGGCGCTCCGGATTTCGCAGAGCGCTGCTACCGCTCGTGTAGAATCGCTTGGTGTCTACAACACCGCTTCTGAGCTCCTCGAAGCTCATCTTGTGAGCCAGTACGCCCGCCTTGCAACAACCTCAACAGGTCAATCTCTCCTCCGGCGACTCCCAATCAACTTCCCTTTCGCTACAGAATCCTCTCTTGCCATTCCTAGCACTATCCATGACCTATTCATCGTTCGGCCCATTCCCCGTAACATGCACCCGACGCACAATCGAGCCCGCAGGGAGCAGCGTGCGCAGGCCCTTACGAAGCGATACCCAGTGCATGCGGCAACTGTTTATGTTGACGCGGCTAGCTACAGGCACCATGACGCCTACGCGGTCGCAATCATCAACGCTCCCAACAGTCCCCCTGTTACCACCCTCACCCTTCAAACTTCTTCCCCCGCGACAGCGGAAGAGGCGGCTATTGCTCTTGCATTAACACTGCGGCCTTCCCCTGCGATGATAATCTCCGATTCGAAGACGGCCATTCGAAATTTCGCCCGGGGCCGCATTTCTGCCCTGGCACTCAAAATCCTTCTTCAAAATCCCCCTTACTCCCCCACCGAGCTGGCATGGACCCCAGCCCACACGGGCGTGGGAGGGAACGAGGCAGTACACAGAACCGCTCGAGAGCTCACCTTCCGAGCGGATCCTAGCCTTTAACCCTTCCATGGAGCCCTGTGAGCTCGAGATCGGCTCCTTTCCTTTCATGAGATTACGTCTCATTACCGCCTCTCACGCCGTCTACTGCCCCCTGCACTCCCGGCACTCTCTCACAGCGAAGAACGCCTATGGCGCTTAGTGCAAACGTACACCCTTCCTTGCCTGTCCCGCCTGCACCGCATGTACCCCGGTCTGTACCCTTCACCCCATTGCCCCGCTTGTGGGGTGGTCCAAATCATGGATCACCTCCTCTGGCAATGCCCCCACAACCCATTCCCCCATATCGAGACGGTGAGCACTGGGCGAGGGTGTTGGGCAGCTCGGATTCGGCGGTGCAAGATGCCATCGTCGCCCAGGCTGCCAAAGTCACAGGGGACCTTCCTCCCTCGGTCACCACCCCTCCCCAGAATTAGCCCTTGCGGCAATAAAAGTTTTGTCTCTCTCTCTCTCTTCTGGCCCGTTGTTTTTTACCTGAACGTTTCTTCTGGCCCGTTGCAAAACTCATCGAACTCTATATATATATATATATATATATATATATATACATATATATATATATATATATATATATATATATATATATATATATATATATATATATATATATATATATATATATATATATACATATATATATATATATATATATATATATATTGAAATGTGGTTTAATTGCTAACAAGCAGTAAAAGCGAGAGGCGTGGGAAGCAGCGCAGTCTGTTCCAGGTGAACCGGATAGGGGATCGCTGATCGGAACACAAGGATGCCCAGAGATGATGCTAGCTTGATGCTTTAAGCACATACCCGAACAGGCATTAGACGATCGAGGTCCGTTAGTCATTTCACTTGTCTTCATTACAATCACCTCCCGCCGAAGAGAGAGCCACCCTGGCGACCTACGGCGAGTGCAGCACAATGGGATCGTAATAGGGCTTGTTGCGACCGAGCGGGGGCACCCGATCCGTTGTCCGTGGCCTCCAACATACGATGGGTAACGTGTATGATGCGAGCGGCCAGCCGCTGATGCAGCCGAAGAGAAGTCCAGAGCAGTAGGATAACGTAACTGTTTACTTCATAGCGAGAGGTGAGCCGAAGCCAAAAAAAACATACAATGCCCTGACGGGCGAGGTTACAATACAGGACTCGAGCAGAGCGACCGCATGGATTCGCTGCTCAGACAGGAATGATTTTCAACGTTTGTGCTGCTTCTATTTATACCCAAAAAAACGCCCCCAAGAGTAACACGCCACGAAGATCACAGACACCCACACGCTCTTTCCATAGTTCGTGAGTCATCCATGGCTTCGTCCCATGTGGCGTCCGAGAGGGGGGGAGAGAGTGTCCTTGAAAGGTGCCGGGGTCGCGCTATCGAATGTTGATCGTGCCGATAGCGAAACGTCTGAGCCGGGGAGGTCAAGGCGGGACTCACCGACGCGCAGGTGCCTGATGGGTGTGGCGAACGTCATGAAGCATGCCTGGGCGTGACGCTGGCAGCCGCCGGAGGCGCGTTGCAAAGCGAGGTGACTGACCCGGCATGTCGAGAAACGAAAGTACGATTCACCGACACGCGGGCGCACGTGGTCGATTCCCACGTGGTGGCTGATGCGGGAAAATACGGCGGCGTTGGCCGATTCGTAACAGGCTTCAGGCGAGAGACGTGGACTGTTCCGCGGCCGCGACGGCGAAGGTCTTCCGACGGCGGCAGTGGTTCTACAACATAGTTAACGTGGGGAAGAATCGACGACACTGTAGGGGCCGTGGTATTTAGAAAGGAGCTTTGAGGAGAGGCCAAGAGTGGAAGATGGTATCCACAGCCAAACGAGATCGCCAGCAAGGTAAGAATTCCATGAGTGTTCCTGGTCATGACGGTGCTTCTGTTGAGCTTGGTCGTTCGACGTAAACGAACGTGCGAGCAGGCGCCACTCTTCTGCATGGCGCGTTGCGTCGGAAAAGAGATGGCTTTCGGACGCATCAGGGCTGTAGGGAAGGATGGTATCCATTGTACACGATGGCTCCCGTCCATATAACAAAAAGAAAGGTGAAAAACCTGTTGGGGTCTGCACGGCCGCGTTGTAAGCGAACGTTACAAACGGTAGCACGGAGTCCCAGTTCGAATGGTCGGGCGCGACGTACTTCGCGATCATGTCCACGAGCGTGCGGTTGAATCTTTCTGCCAGTCCATTGGTTTGGGGATGGTAGGCGGATGTGGTGCGGTGCACAATTTTGCATTCTGCGAGGAGCGCTTCGATGGCCTGAGAGAGGAATAAATCACCTAGCTATCGCTGAGGAGTTCCCGTGGTGCACCGTGGCGCAGGACCAGGGAGTGCAGAATGAATGCACCAACCTCACGTGCCGTGGAAGCGGAAAGCGCTGCTGTTTCAGCATAGCGGGTTAGGTAATCTACTGCCACAAATATCTACCGGTTACCAGAAGAAGTGTATGGCAGTGGGCCGTATAGATCAATGCCAACACGCTCATACGGACGAACGGGGCACGGCAGGGGCTGCAGTGGGCCGGATGGCTTGGGGACAGGCTACTTACGGCGTTGACAATCAGGACAGGCACGAACAAATCTTCACACACAGCTGTACATACCACGCCAATAGTATATTTGATGAAGTCTGGTATAACTCTTCAAGAGTCCCGCGTGAGCACTCTCCAGATCGTCGTGGTAAGCGGCACACACCTCCGCGCGGAGTCTCCGTGGAACCACAAGGAGCCACTTGCGGCCGTCCGGCATGTAGTTGCGGCGGTAGAGGAGGTTGTCGCGAATGGCTAAGTGAGCAGCCTGGCGACGCAGGTCTCTAGGCTGAGGGAGGTTCGACGGGGAAGACAGGAAGTTGACGATAGTAGCGATCCATGGATCTTTTTTCTGCTGGAAAGCCATGTCTGAGAGAGTAAGCGACGACATGGGAGAGTCCGTTGTGCTGAGGTGTTCCGTATCACCAGACATCGGGGAGCGAGAGAGGGCGTCGGCGTCAGAATACTTGAGTCCGGATCGATACATTACGCGAATGTCAAATTCTTGTAAGCGGAGGCCCAACGAGCGAGTCGTCCCATGGGGTCTTTGAGAGATGACCGCCAGCCCAATGCGTGATGGTAGGTGTCAACATCAAAGGGGCGGCCATAAATGTAGGGGAGGAATTTGGTGAGCGCCCAAACTATGACCACGCATTCCTTCTCGGTCACGGAATAATTTCGCTCGGCCTCGGTGAGAGTTCGTCTTGCATACGCTACGACATATTCGTCGGAGTTGGGCTTCCGTTGCGCGAGCACTGCACCGAGATCGACGCCACTGGCGTCAGTGTGCACCTCAGTAGGAGCTGCTGGGACGTAATGCCGGAGGATAGGTAGTGATATTAACAGACGTCGCAAGGAGGAAAATTCTTCATCGCACGCCGGGGACCACGCAGAAAAAGCGTTATCGCCGTTCAGCAGTCTTGTTAGGGGGAAACGATGGTAGCGAAATTTCTGACGAAGCGTCGGAATTGGGAACAGATCCCGATGAAGCTGCGGAGGGTTTTCAAGGAAGTCGGCTTGGAAAAGTCGGCGACAGCACGTAGCTTATCGGGATCAGGCAACACACCATCTTTTGAAACAACGTGACCCAGAATAGTCAACTTGCGTGCACCAAAATGACACTTCTTTAAGTTTAGTTTGCGGTCGGGAGCGGTGAGACACGCCAAGATATGGTGGAGACGAGTTAGGTGTGTGGCAAAATCCGGAGAGAATACGAAGGCGTCATCTAAGTAACAAAGACATATATGCCATTTGAGGCCACGCAAGATGGTATCCATCATTCTCTCGAACGTGGCAGGTGCGTTACATAAGCAAAATGGCATGAAGTTGAATTCATATAAACCGTCCGGGGTAACAAAGGCGGTCTTAGGGCGGTCCGATTCCGCAACTGGCCTTGCCAGTAGCCCGAGCGCAAATCAAGGGACGAGAAGAATTCTGCACCGTGTAAACAATCGAGAGCGTAGTCGATGCGAGGGAGCGGATAGACGTCCTTGCGGGTAATTTTGTTTAGGCGGCGGTAGTCAACACAGAACCGCAAAGACCCATATTTTTTCATTACGAGGACCACGGGCGACGACCATGGGCTTTGGGACGGCCGAATGACGCCGCGCTGTAGCATGTCATCGACGTGTTCACTAATAACACCTCGTTCCGGCCCCGACACACGGTAGGGTCGTGGGAGATGAAAGAGGTTCGAAGAAAGCCCCAAAAGACACGTTGTTTCACATGAAGTAACATTGCTGAAACGTTTTCCTATATATATATATATATATATATATATATATATATATATATATATATATATATATATATATATATATATATATATATATATATATATATATATATATATATATATATATATATATAATTAAGCATGAAATCGTGCCTACCGTTTGAAAAAAGTACAGAAGAATTCTCCCGTCAACCAAACAAAAATTGGCTCCAATCCACGCTGTGAAGGTGGTTGGAAAGAAAAGCTTTAAAGAAAAGCTAGCTTGGGGCTGCACCACCGCCCGACACAAGCGCGGACAACGAAAAAATTCGGCATGTGAGCTTAGTGATTTTCATTTATACCGATTTAAACTAGTTAGTTCAGTAAATTTAAGAATTGCGAGGAAGCTGAGGGAACCTTCATAATCTCTATTTATCAGAACAAGTTGCTACTTTCGCCTTTTTAAATACCTCTAAAAACACAACCTAACTGGTATTAAGCAATTTATAAAACGGAGTCCAATTCGTGGCAATCTTTGGCAAACTACTTTTTTGGGTTGGGTCCGGCTACCTTTCTGGGTGTATGTACACAGCAGGCTAATTTCCCTTGTCATTTTCCACTGCGTACTGATCCGAAGGGCTCTTGTGCCCAATCGCTGCTTCCATGGAATTATTGTATGTATTTAAAATCAAGGATCCCCTTTTAGTCTCTTGACTCTGGGACCCTTTTCTGTATACCAATATGTTTGTAATGCTTTTATGAAATAAACTTTCACTTTAAAAAAGGTAGCGTTTCTCTAGCGGCCAGATGTCTGTATGTGGTTTGTACATTTTGTTTTCCCGCCCTGCAAACCAATCCTTAACGTACCTTTGACGTACGACCACAATTTCGTAGGGTGCGGGTTACCCTGGAGGTGCTGCCGAACAAGTTAATCAAGGCGTGCGTAGGCAGCGTGCAATGGGACGCGAAGCTGCGCCAAAACAGGCCGAAAACAACCCTCTCTAGAGCAGACGACAAGGCCGTATCGCCGACACCGCCGCCGGCGAGCAGGCACTTAAGCGCGGAGAACGCTGGGTAAATTCGCCGCGCCATCTACAGTGAAACCCTGAGTGAAACCCTCCACCCCCTCCCTTTCTGCGGCCTTCGCCGCGTTGGCAGTTTGTTGTCCAACACGCCACGAAAGAACCTTGGGCTGGTAGAGCTAGAAACCTTTGCTTTAAAACGAGAATTCCTTAAAGATCTGTGAACGCCATTCATCCACGAACTCCATGCCTACTAATTGTATAATAATCAGATCCACAAATTTTTTCGACACAAGTACTGTCTCTGCACAGGTAATAGATCATTCACTGAAATTTGGGTCATGCAGCAGTTGAGCTGATGTCCTCTGAATTTTTTAATCTTCAGGACGTCGGTGGTTGGATGTCAAGCAAAAAAACGTTTCGAAGACTTAAGCACCCCTTACGGAGAATCGTAAGCGAAAGCGTTAGTGTTGAATTATGAAACGTATCTGCGGGCATTGTCTGAGCTGCCATATTTTTGTTAATGTATACTGTTCAGTACATCACCGTGCACATCGCACCGATTGTAGTTGTAAAACAAGTGTCATGATGAAGCCAGCACGTTCATTCTATGCGCGGTAATGACGTGGTGCCAGCAGTGCATGTCAATATCCTGTGGTCCGCATGTGTCCTCTCATTAATATCCCTGTCAAACGTTTTCCTTTTATGATGTTTTCTTCCTCTTTCGATTACTGTGACTGAGAAGAACTGCCAATCATCCTGGTTAGCCCTACACATGGTCTATTAGCGAGAACGTGCTTTGCTGCTCACCTCATTGCTACCAGGGTGTCGAACCGGAATTTTTTCGGGTTCGGTTCGGGTTCGGGTTCAAGCCTTTAGGGTTCGGTTTGGGTTCGGTTCCAGAGCACCATTCCGTTCCGGTTCGAACCGGTTCAAACGGGTTCAAACGGGTTCGAAGAAAAAAAAGGCGTGTTTTTTTCTGTTAATTTTTTGTGCTCATTTTTCGTTTCCTTATCACGTCGGCATAAAAACAAAGTCATAATGAAGGTTTCTTTGTCGAAATATTTTGTCTTCGCCAAACTAAAGCGACCCTGCAACACTTTTTTCAACTTTTTTCTAAATCTTGAGTCCTTGCAGAAAGTAGTCAACCATCACATTAGATTATGGGGTCGCAATGTGCCTCAGCCAAAAATTACTGCTCTCTTCTCGCCAGATAACATAGAAACTTGCTCAAAATATTTTTCTCTCCTTCCCGGTCTTCGCGTTCTTCGACCGCTGAATGACGTCATTACAGCGGTGTAGCGGCTGTTAGCCGGCTTTCCTTAAGTTGGAGAATAGAACGCATATAATAGCCAATTAAAAAAAAAAGCCTCAAAAGCGAAGCAGAAGCGGGAGCTGCATCCGCAGCGACGAGCAAATCACGCACTGTTGCTCTGTGCTGGCAATAGCTATAGTTTTCGCAGTGCTTCCAGATGCGAAGAAGAGTGAAAACGTTTATCGAAAGTGTTGATTTATTTATTTACTGCTTTTGTATTTATTTATTTATTTATTTATTTATTTATTTATTTATTTATTTATTTATTTATTTATTTATTTATTTATTTATTTATTTATTTATTGTTGGGTTTAACGCGCCGATGCAACGCCGACGACGAGGCGCGCCATAGTGGAGGGCTCCGGATTAATTTTGACCCCCTGGGGATCTTTACATGCGCAGAAATTTCGGACACACGGACGTTTTCGCTTTTCGCTTCCATCAGAAAAGCGGCCGCCGCGGCCGGGAATCTAACCCGCGTCTGTGTGCTCAGCAGCGCAACGCCTCAGCCCCCGCTGCGAGTTTATCTAAAGTGTTGAAGAGCTCCTTTAACTGTACGTGCAAAATGCTTTCTATGGTAGTGTGACGAGTATAAGAATGGCTATAAAGACTCATTGGACGGCGTGTATAGGACGGCATTGGATAGGGAACCACCGGAGATGGGAACTTGCTAAGGGCCCTTCAGCGACCGGTGACAGCGATTGGGCTCTAGGAAAGATGGTAGCCAAGTTAAGTCACCAGCAGCAGTAATGATCACTTGGAGAGAGAGAGAGGGAGCGAGAGAGAGAGAGAGAGAGAGAGAGAGAGAGACAGAGAGAGAGAGAGAGAGAGAGAGAGAGAGAGAAAATTAAGTTTAATTAAATCGAGGCAAAGTTTCAGAGAGGCGTCCTCATTCGAGGGGGCCGAATCGACTACCGTTTCCATCAAGAGCAACTGATCTTCTAGGCCGTTGCTGGCCATGGCTGTCTCCCACTTCTCAATGGAAACGTGGAGGTTGGATGGATCTACGGCACACTTGTCGCAGCCACCTACTATGTGTATGAGGTTCCCAGGCTCTCCACAGAAGCAACGAAATGGAGAGAGTTGTGTCCCGTCAAAGAGGTGAAGTCTTGTGTTGTGTGGGAAGGTGTATGCCCACAGGCTGCGGAGTAATCTTTCCTGGTTAATCGGTAGCGATTTGTGCGAGGAGAAATAAGTTCTATGGAAGAGGCCATAGTGCTGAGTAACTTCCTGGTATGTGACTGCAGGATGCATGCACTCGGGCCGGGCTTAATCAGCGCTGGCTAAGCGAGTCAAATCTCGATCCACGAGGTTGGTGATCTTGTTTGCCGGGGATGCCAGTATGAGCTGGTGTCCATACAATCGTGACTGTCTTGTTGGTGGTCTCCGATTGATCATTAGAAGTGTTGTAACATGCAATCGATCGTTGGCAAAGTTGGGCCACGCCTGCTAAGAGTCTGTTATGAGATTTTTGGCGCCGCTTTGGCTAAGCGCACGTGCTGTCGCCGCTTCCTCAGCTTAGAGGGGGCTGTTTTCGGGGCTTGAGATGCTACACCTGTGGGCGGCTCTAGAACGGTACCACAAAGAAAGAGACGGTATTGAAGAATGCTATCGGGCGTCTCTTGCATCAAACCAGTTGATCGGTCCTCCCTTTTTTTCTTGCAGTTTAGTTTCTTTCCAACTGTCTGCCCTCATATATACACACGTTTGATGAATATAAAATATGCATTAGGCAATTAGTTATTAACTTTAGTGCAAGATGTCAATTTTAATATAGCAACAACATAATAGCACAATGCGGGCATAAAGAAAGACCTTTTATAGCATTCAGGCGGTCGTCAAATCACTTTGCGGCTACTTTGTGCGTGACGAAATTTCCTGATTGGTCGAGAAGGAGAACGCTGCAAAATTTCCAAATGCCAAGGACCCCAAAGATAACATGTTTGGTCCTACCGTCGAATCCGCCTTAAAGGGGCACTGACACAAAATTTTGAAGGCGAGATAACTTCGAAGATAGATTGGTGGGAACACATATACATCATCTGCAAAATATCAGCGGCGAATACAGCCTAGAACATATTTAAAATCAATTTTGGTTTGTGTTTGCCGCTTCCGCACTACCGGCGTTTTTCGCCGGCTCGCCCGGCTCGCCGCTCCAATCGGAGGGCCGGAGGGCGGAGCTTCTGCTCTCGAGAACGAACGACCCGATCGTTGGCGGCGGAGGCGCCGTGATTTCGTCAGCTAATCGGGCAGCTGGCCGCGACCAAAGTTCTACACCGATTCCAGGCACTCTGTTTCTATTACTGTTTATTACCATTGGATGCGAAAACGCGCCGGAGGCACGAAAAGCTCACTGAGCTAGCCGCACGGTCGCTGTGCAGGCGGCGGCCACGGCCGCGAAGTGGCCCAGGCCGGCGCAGGTAGCTCGAGTGATAGCTTGTTACCGCAGCACGAAATTGTCCCCAAGTCCCGACCATGGTGGCTTACATGAGAAAGGAGTTAATGATGCGATGGCGGGTTGCATTAAAAATTGTCATCTGCACCGCTTACGAGAGCGGAACTCGAATATCCGCCGCAGTGCTGAGCCGAACACATCTGTAGGCGGACCTGTTGGCAGACCGGCCGGCTGCTCCCAGCGCGCGTCTTGCCACCCACCGTCTCGAGCGTCGCTCGTCGTTCTTTAGCCGCGGTAGGATTTGCACTCGCAGCGCCTGCGTCACATCCACGGTCGCTTTTTAATTAAGCGCCTCACGAGATCAGTACGTGGGGGCATTCGCAGAAACTGCCGTCGATGCGGATTCGACAGTGCTACGGCGGCTATGCTCTGTGATATCCCTCCGACGGTCACGTGGTCAGCTTTGTTCCCACAAAATCCACAAAATCCATCGTTTCGCGGCACTCGCTCAAACCGAAACTGCGACTGGCCGCATTGAAAATGCCTCTAATTAAACAACCGTCGCACGCTGAAGCAAATGAGGTTTCTACAGGTTATAAGTAGTTCACTAGCTACTTATCGCAACAAAAAAAAAAGATGCAAAATTTTTGTGTCAGTGCCCCTTTAAGTGACCCGCTAATTCCTTTAATCCAAATTAATCAACACACCATCCCACTAATTCACATTAGCTCATTCACTCAACTAACTAATTCACCCCAGTCTACCCACTAACTCGCACTAATCGACTTCAATCCATCCGCCTCTTAAGTTTAAGGTTGAGCAGATTCAACATAACATGAAAATGCTATCAGATATACTTTAAAAGTGGAAATTAGGATTCCCCATTTTTTTATACCTCATGTTCTCTTAGAGCAGTAACCAAAGGACACAACGGCACTGTATACAAGAAAAAGTGACGTTAATTTTGAGAACTGCGAGTGTTTGTGTCTCAGTGCTGTTTCTGTATAACTGCCCATTCAAACTAGAATCAGTGGAAGATATGGATTTATTGTTGATGATGTCCCTGAAGGCCTTCACAAGCGGACAGGGATGCATGCGAATTAACAACACATTGAAAACTTTACACAATTTTTAAACACCAAGTAGATAGAAACCATGAAGAATATGAAGAAACCATGAAGAAGTTCCGGTTCCGGGCAAAAATTCGGGTTCGGTTCCGGTTCCGGTTCGACACCCTGATTGCTACTCGCGTAATCACCATGCTGAAATTTCTCTCGCAGTACTCAGTAGATGCTTTAATAGCTGTTGCTTAACTCTAAGGCCGCATCCAGTTCGCTAGGTTCGCCTGCAGTCAGCTGGAGTCATCGGCCTCTGGTGCTTTCCGCGCCTGTCTAGCATTCCGGAAGATCCTGGTTCGAGTCCAACCGGCGCAATACTTAATTAGTGTGCGTCTGTGATGGCACCAGGCGATCTGCTCTACTCATGCCCTGGGCTCCTGGGCTTTGCCTAGCAAATCAGACGAGCCCTCCTCTCTTTTTCTGGCTAGGCATGGCTGCGCTCAGTTTAATTCCGAATCGCCGCGTTTAAGGCGCAGCTTTCTATGCCTCACTGATGGCTACGTTTCCCCAAAACACACTGTAGGAAAGCCAACTTTCTCTGACGATGACGATGATGCAGGGGAAGTGAGAGATAGTTCAAACGCGAGGCTCTGTCTGGTCGAAGCCACGGTCTTTAAAGACGAAAGACAAAGACCAAAATCCAAATCGTCACGACCAAAACGTACTGCAGGAAAGCCAGCTTACACAATGGGTTTTCACAATGGCACTTCAAGCGCCTCAAGAAAAAACTCTTCCCGTTGTCGGAATGGAACCTGCGCCCCTCGCGTTATGACGCCCACGTCTATCTGATTGCGCCATACCGACATGGTCGAAGCAAATTGCACTTTGGACTTTGCTATGACTTAGGTTGCATTGGAGAAAGCTTCGCGTTTAACCATTTTTCCCTTAGAAAATGGGCTTTGATTTCTTTTTCAGGACTTGTGCATATAGTGCTCTGTCATTTTAAACACAGCACTCTCATTCACATCCGTATTGTGAAATTTTATTGGATTTTCAGTTATCTCACGCTGAGGCTTTCTTAATTCAATATCAGAAGCCCTTTTGCTCCGTGAAGATGGAAGCCAGCGAAACTAAGCTGTTGCTATGGTGGATTTTGTTATGGTGTGGTTTTGCTGTAGTGAATTTATATATTACTGTTTTTGACTCACGGCCGCATGCCAATCGAGCTAGTTGCTGTTCATCCGGGAGGGATTCGCAGCTACTCAACGAGGTGGAACTTGAGGCAGCAGCTGCGATGGCTGCACCCTCTGCGGCAACGGCTTTCCGTTGTTTTCGCGCCCATTCGCGTTTCTATGCCCGCCGACGCTCTTTTCATTCCCGCTCTTCTCCCCCTGACAGAACGACACGCGTCCGTCCCACAGCGAGTTAAAAGCTTAACTGCTGATAATGGTGCTAGCTCCTTTAACAGCCTATTTAGCAACTTGCGAAAGAGGTAATGATGTTGGCGAGGGTTTAAAACTTGGGAAAGAGGTGTCCGAGATCGCGGGAAGGAGAGAGGCGGAGTAATTGCTCGCCCCCCGAAGGGAAACCCGGCATCCTAGCCATATACATTTTCGCTCTAAAACAAGACTCTCCCACAAACTCAAGCTGAATGCGTATGGCCAGTGCTCGAAAACACATACAGCGGTCATCGCTTTAGCATGTAACCTGTTCTCAAGAAGGCAGAAGTAAAATCCAGGACCAAACTATGTGTAATTACCCCCCTCAACGACACACAAACACAAAAAAGAAGAAAATTATTTGTCTACAAAGGATTATATACAATGCAATAATCACTGTATTTGTCTTCCTGAAACTCTTCATGCGCAGATTGCTTTTTGGAGAGAGTATTGTTTTCAAAGGAGTCAGTTGTAATATAAACCCCGTCCTGCCAACTGTGTTCTCGCGCCGGCGCCGTTTTAGCTGGTTTTAGTTTCGTCACACTCAAAATAAAAAGAACCATTTTTCAACGTTGTTTCGTAATTGGTCGTCGGTTTCTGTTGAACACGAACCTCCAGTTGTAACTTCAGCCCCGTCCTGCCTACTCTGTTCTCGCGCCTGCACCTTTTTAGCTGGTTTTAGTTTCGTCACACTAAGAATAAAAAGACCAACATTTCAACGTCGTTTCGTAATTGGTCGTCGGTTTCTAGTGAACACGAACCCGTTGACGTGCTTGTAAATCTCACTGCGAAAAATAAAATTTCGGTTTTTGGGTCTGCCAAAGAAGTCACAGTACCTGAAAAGGCATGTGACAACTCAGGAATCATCTTTCGACCAGTGACGAAGCTGTTGTTTTGCGCGTCAATTCTGTTCGTTCGGAAGTAAACAAAGATGGTCTGTGTGCTCCGAAATCGTGTGAGAATGCTGAACACCCATGCGTGGTTCTTTGTGTGTCGTTACGTCACTAATCCTAACGTATAAGCTTCGCTCATGTGATGAATTCTCGAATCAGATAAAAATTTTCAGAATGTGCCACTGGAAGGTCTCGCTTAAAGTTAGCAAAGCTCAACTAGCAAATGAGGGGGCTGGTTTAGGGCAGAGGTCGGCAACCTGCGGCCCGCGGGGCAGTTTTATGCTGCACCCGGCTAGCACGTCGCCATTACCCCCACCCCTCCAACAGACACTTCCTATCTGAGGATCGACATGCCAGCTTTGACCTTAAATGCGGTTAGACGGGAGACAAGAAAAGAGAATTTATCGCTTCCCCTTGGTACTGTCCCCCATCTTCACACTTAGCCAGATGACTCTCAATTATTGTCAAATATTATTGTCAATTCGCTGGACTTTTTCCCTTTGCCTGCACAGCCCTCCCCCATGTTGCCGTCCGGCCCTCCGCCGTGTCGGCTTCGTGCAACTCGGCCCTCCACCTCAGAAGGTTGCCGACCCCTGCTTTAGGGGAAAAAACCTCGTGGAAGGCATGCGGGGCGCGCACCATCTTCCAGTTACTACGACGTTTATAGTTTTGCGTGTGCCAAGGTACTTGAAACATTCCCATGCTGACACATTTGCTGAAGGCGACGAGCTGCCCCAGCGGTGCTTACTTTCATTCCATCAATGCAGCATGTTACTTCTCCCTCACTGTCGTCGCTTCCTCCCATGCGTGGCATGGCGTAAGTAGAACCTTGAGGGGAAATGACACTGTGCTTTGGAAGAGACTGATAATTGTCTCGGATGGAGCAAAGGGACACGTTGCCATCCGGTTTTCCCTTTTTTTTAAATAGGGCACTCGTCGAAAATAGTTGCACTGTACGCGTATTATAAACGCTTTCGTGATCATTAGCATTAATTAATTAATTCATTCGTTAATATATGTTAAATTATCAATTCTTCTAGCTTGTGGAATCGCAGACTGTGGATTATCTATCTTAAAAGTTCCTGCGCTTAGCTTTTAGTTTGAGTTTTCTTGTTATATTTCTCCGCTCATTTTGGCGGTAATAAATTGGGAGCAGCTGGTGGTGCCGACAAGCACTAGGGTGTTCTAGGGGTAACGATAATAAACAAACAATTTCCCCGTCAGAATATTTTTTCAGGAACATATAAGGCGACTGCGTGCCACGAGCAAAGTTATAATGCTAGGAAAATATTTATTGTACCTTTATTTACATTGTGCGTGTGTGTGTTTTGTACTCTAATTAGCGCTTGTTCCTGTCTGCCGTCAGTCGGTGTATATGTTTTTGCGGAAAAAACAATTTATTCAATGTCAATATTGTTTTACGCCCTTAATGCTTTCCCAATATCAATAGACGATGAATGTAAACCAAGGGGATGACTAATTAATTCTTGAGGACTTTCAAACATTTAAATAGAATACAAACTTGCTAAAATATACATGATGTCTATATCGAAGAAAGAAAAAGCACTTAGGGATTGTGATTCCCACTGTGCTCACTGTAACTCGGACCCAAACACTCAGCTGTACTCAAAATCCCTCGTATCTCTTTTCACATACTTATTTACGAATAAACTCACATGCACTTATACTCATGAAATGACGTTTGTTCCGCGCTCTTTGCCCTTAGTTGGCCTTCCGCCATTAAAATCCAAACATCATCATCATAAACCTACATGTACATATAATAATTATATTACATATAATATAATAGTACATATAATATAATAACTCACCTGGACTACTGTTCGCGCCTTCTCGTACTCCCCTTCACTCGCTTATACTAATATTTTTTGAGTTCGTACTCAGTTTGTACATAATACCGTGCACTCATATCACCCATACTGACTTGTGCGTGCTACAAACTACGACTCATGTGCACTCGCACTCAACCACTTGCAGTTACAGGTGAACTCGGTCAATTTATGCTCTCGACTGAGTAACACACATCTGTGAGACCAAGGGTGGGTCAAAAACTAGGCGCACGAGAAGCTAGTAAAAGAAGTTGGCGCAATTGCGAAAGATTACAGTTCGAGCACCCTACATGTCCTGCACGCCGTTCCACGCACCGAGAAAAGTTTCCCGACGGCAAAGATGATAGACCAGTGCCGACCCGCTCGCGTTCGAGCAGCTTGCGGTCCAGTCAGGAGCAAGCCGCACATGGAGTTTGGGGCGTGAACAACGAGCGTTTTCAGAGAAAATGCTGGGGCCACACAAAAGCATGCTCATAATTTCTCGTGCAGAAGAACAAATTGACTAATAATTACAATACGCCCCTTAATTAGCTTAGCGGCTTGAAAAACGACGTTAAAAGTCCCAAGGGACACCTATCGGAATGAGACATGGACAAACTAGAATCCTAAAGCAATTCAAACCATGTCTTTGAGGAGCCATCAGTTGTACATCACTCACGCATTACTTGACTTAATAGGCCAAACTAGCGCCATCTAAAATCCACGAGCTGTCTTAAATAGCTTGCAATCTGTCATCAAAACTCCCATTATCTGTATGTGGTCCGAAACCCTCTATAAAAATTCTCCATTGGCTGAGACCGCCTAACAACATATCAATTCAGGTGCATTGGACAGTGGCAATGACAGAAGCCGTCAAACGCCGACATCCGATTCAACAATACCCGTGTGTCTATGAAGAAGGAGCAACGGTCGGAGCAGACAAGGTGGCAGTTGTTACCACGCCATGACTTCGTTTCTCTGGCCTTCGTTCAGCTCCTCTCCCTCCCTCCCCGTGGATGCAGCCAGCGCCGGGGAGTGGAGGCTACTACCGACGGATGGAGGGACACAGGCAAAGCAATTTTCGCGTTTAGGTAGCGGAAAGCGGAAGAAAGCTTTAAGGGCGCCATGTTCCCTTGTCACGCATTCATACGGTATCTTTTTCCTTTCACCGCGTCCTCTCGTAGTGTTTATTACTAGTACTGCTAATAGAAGTCGCAATATTGCTCCACTTGTCTGACACTTTGAGCTGTGTTTCATAGGCAAATATCCTTTAAAAGCCACTTACGACGATTCTCGCCGTGTTCATGCAACAGATACATTAAATAAACTTCTCTGCTGTAACTGCTAGATGTCGTGGCCTCCACAGTCGCCCGGCCGCAATAAGGGCTGCCATTTACAGGCAAGAAAAGGTCGAATTTCACAGTGTGACAAAATGTATTAGAATGGGCCTGCGTTTTCGCGCGTACCCAGTAGGGGGCTTAACCAAGTCGAAAGATTGTTTCCGAGACACGTAACCACAACAACAAAAAATTATCTAGGAAACAAAACTAAACGGCCCGAAAAGTGAGAAGTAGAATGAAGTCGGGTGCAAAAAGTAAGCACCGATCAAACTGAAAAATGTAAAAGGATGTTTATACTCGATGTAACTTGTACACTCGGGAAAATGTCGTTCCGGCGTCCCGAAGTAAGCAGATAGCGTTGAAGCAACAAGAAGAACACTTATTCGTTGTATCCTGCCGATATACATGTAGAGCCTGAAACAGCTGCCTTGTCACAGTCAGGCAGTAAAAAAAAAAATTCCCCCACCGCCCCGAAGGGGATCGTACGGAAATGCGAATGCATTGGGTGCACCGAATTCTTCTTTGCGGTATCGTTGCCGCGAGGGATTCGACTTCAGCGACTTCCATCGCTATCAAGGCGCCAGTCGGCAAACAGTCACGGAGAGAGGCGCGCGCTCCCTGCATTTATATGCGCAGCGAGCGGAGAGGGGTACGCGGAGAGGAGAGAGATACCCGCGCCTGCCCGCGCGCGACCTCTCTCTCCACCCCGAGCTCCACGATGCGAGCGCCCTCACACGCCGCGCGCGCTCCTCCTCTCCACTCACTCTCCGCTACTCCGCCCGAGCTCCGCGATGCGACCGCCCTCACACGTCGAGCGCGCTCCTCCTCTCCCCTTGCCCTCCGCTCCTCCGCACCTGCTCCGGTTGCTAGGCGCGCGCCACAGCTGTTGCTAGGCGCACGCCGCTCAACGACGCAAGACAACCCGCGGCTAAGAAATGCATTCGCATTTAAAACAGTGATAGGCAAAGGACCCATACAAGGGGCGCATGCGCAACTGACACGATACAAATGTTTCACGAACAGGGTAAGCAACCGAATTTTGAGATAAAACTAAGGAAGAAAATACAAGCACCTTGTGACAAAAAAAATTCCCTCGCACTTCCCCGAGGGGGAGAGTGTATAAGTGCGAATGCACGGTTGTTGATTGCGCGATTACGGTGGATATCGTGATCTTGGAGTGGAGAGGAGGCGCCCAACACCCGCAGTCACTGAGCGGAGAGAGGAGGAGAGTAGCGTCCGCCGTTACGGCGAGGGCTACACGAGCGCCCTCACGCGTCGGAATGCGGAGCGCCCGCTACGCGAGCGAGAGCTCTCCCGCCCGAAGTGGAGAGGAGGCGCCCAACACCCGCAGTCACTGAGTGGAGAGAGGAGGAGGAGAGTAGCGCGCGCCCATCTCCCCCCGTTGCTAGGGAAGACGAGGAGGAAGACGAGGAGCGCGCGCACCCGCAGCTGTTGCTATGCGGACGACGGCGGCGGACGATTCAGGCTCGCTTAAGAAGTGCATTCGCACTTAATATAAAGGTGGAATGACCGAAAGGGCTGTAAGCGAGAGCCGATAAAAGAACCCAGAAACCCATGCGTCGAAGTGGGGCCTCCGCAACGTTCTCTTTCCGAAACGATCACCTGGAATACTAGCGACATTCGTCCGAGCAACTGTTAAAAATGGCTCGCTGTTCAAGAGTTGTGACAACCGTTTAATCCCAAATAACACTGTGGGAGCTTCAATAAGAGAGCAAACATCTGTAAGATGGGGCTTTCCCATAAGTCCCGTACTTTCTGCCTTTACATTGAGGCTCTGCGAGCAAATAGGAAAAAAAAACGCCATAAAGGGTGTAGATTCTATGACTCAGAAGTCCATGCAGACTATGTTGTGGATTCTGTGAAGACACCGTCAGTTTAAAGACGGCTTGATGAAACTGTCCAGCGTTCTCGCAAAGTCTCCGGAAGCTTGGTTGGCTGGGGAAAATGTTGTAGACCACGGAATGGGGAATGACCATTTACGCCAGACGTATCTGCCAACCCTAGCTGGGTCACTGTTCCTTCATGGTACTATTGGTCGCCCTCTAGAGTGCTGCAAGGACAGCGAGCTCTACTGGTGCAGGAAATCCGTATTGTTGTGAGAGGACGCGGATAAATGGAGTGGAGCCAATTTTTCATGTTTCCGAGAGCGACTGTGTGTAAGGTAACTTTTGTTTGGAAGTTGTGGCTTGTTATGCAGGCGTTGCATTACCCCGTATAAGTGTTTAGGTGCTACACCGCGCGTATGCTGTATTCAGATGGTTATTGACCTGCGAAAGATGAAGCCGTACTGGCTTGTTTTGGTGACTACGTGAGCGTGGACTTGTACTAACGCAATGTTTTTTTATCTCAGCTTGTAAAGATACTTTCGTTAACACGCGAAGTAAACGACCAGTTATTATTGACTGATTGATTGATTGATTGATTGATTGATTGATTGATCGATTGATTGATTGATTGATTGATTGATTGATTGATTGATTGATTGATTGATTGATTGATTGAGAGGTTTTCATGCGCCGACGCTACACAGGCGATGAGGCGTGGCGTAGTGGCGGGCTCTGGATCTTTAACGTGCGCCGAAATCTCGAACACACGGGCGTTTTCGCTTTTGGCATCCATCCGAAAAGCAGGCGCCGCGGCCGGGAAACGAACCCGCGCGACTAATTTTTACGTTCCGTTTTGAAAAGTTTGGCTCGGCATTGCGCTCACACAGTTCGTTATATCAGGAGACTCTATGTTTTGACAGTAATTTAACAGTCGTCGTCATTTCATTTCGTTTTTTTTTTAGTTTACCGTATACCTATGTAATGTGCCCCGCATACGACTGTATGAAGACGCCTGTGAAACAGTATTACTGCTACCAATATAGAGAGCCTTATATCGTGGAAGCGCAGAACAAAAAGTGCGAAAGCGCAATAAAAGTATTAGGGTGAAATAATTGTATTATTGTCAAAGCAACAAAACACTGAGGGAGCGGAAAAGACAATGCCGTTCGGCATCCTTGACAGAAAAACGGGTCCTTCGCAAGAAAGAAGTGTTCCGCAGCGCGAGCTTAGGGATGAAAGGAGCGGAAGAGCGCAGCCGAATGACCAAAAAAGCAATCAGCTAAAATCCCCCTAGTCGTCAACTCTCGCTTTACGCAGCGGCAGGAACTAGCAGCGGCGCAACTTGCAAGAGACAGATGCAAGCTGTATAAGCGTTGAGGTGGATCGCAAAGCAAAGCTTCTCAAGCGACAAAATTGCCAAGCCGTTCGAAAAGAAGACGCGGAAGCAAGGCGCCTCAGGCGCTCAACGAAAGCATGAATGTTCATTCATGCTTTCACACTCGCAACCTTGGCAAGTGCTTAAGTGTTCTCGAACTTTTTTTAAACCCACATTGCTAATGTCCTACTTAAAATGTACCACATTAAAAACTATCTATTTAAAAGCACATGGTGTGAAGTATAACGCGGCTGACAGGGGAGTATTTGTGCACTATAGTGCACAGCTTTTCTTCTAACTACAAGAAACTCAAAATATCGAGCATGCGTTTTCACGTGCTTGGGAAGCGGCCTGCTTCTTGAAAGTCTTCCAAAGAATAATAGATTGTTTTAGCATAGCGGCTAGCCTAGGCTACGCTGGCGGCGGCAGGTACGAGAGCCGACTGCCCATGCGCGCGCGGGCACGACGAGGAGGGTCACCCTTACCGGAACAAATTCCCGCAAATGGCAAGGGAGGCCGCTCATCACCGGAATGAATCCGCACATGCCCAGTCGGTCCCCGGTAACCTCCGCCGCCGCTAGCATAGTGTAAGCTAGGCGGACTTAGATTTACCACCGCTCTTATAGCAGATACGATTCTCGGCTGTCGATAAAGAAAACGGGATGCCTTTCAACCGAGCAATACTGCTGGGCCTCGACAGTATATGCCGTCCACGTACAGACAGTCGCCACTTTGATGCAGGTGTGCCTGCATACCAGTATTTCTGACAAAAAGTATTTTTCTTAGTTAAATAGCAACATACCGAACATTGCGCTTTACACTGGATACCAAGAATTTCACCTTCATTAGCTCTGAAGGACTTTCAGTGCTGTAATTTCGAAACACAAGCCAGAAAGTTATCCGCTGTTGCTTTCTTGACGATTCACAAGTCAACATAGCGCAGAAAAAACTACGGAGTTTTGGGGAATTTTCTACACCAGTTCTTGTAATGTCCTCCATGATGACGTTTTCTTTCAAATTCAAATTTATTCAGAAAAATACAAGAGTGTATTAACATTGGGGGAATTTACACGAGGAGGTCCCAAGGTTTCCGAACCGCAGGCGCGACAAAAATGGGAGATCTCACGATAGATCCACTCGCTTGCTTGAAAAATTATCTCTTGTAGCCGGAGTAGATTCCCTCAAGGCAGGTATTATGTTACTTGTTTTTATCGAAGTTTTATTCCCAACTAGGCACAGTTCTGCCGAATATGTTCTCACTCAACTTCGTTTCTTGCGGCTCGTTCTGTACTAGCCTGGAATGTATGGTGAACGTCTCGGCGCGGTGTTTTTCGACCTGAAATAAAGTTTATCCCATGTCAGAAGCAATGTTTTTTGAAATCATCGTCCTCACTTTTATCAGATACAGCGAGAATACTATACTAATTTTCACGACATCCTTTTGAATACTTCACAGAGCGGCAGACACACTTAAGATTGATTAGTGTGGAAGTGTAGAAGAGTTTAGGCAAACGGATATATTTCCGCATGTATTTAGAGTAGTATGTGCCGGTATTGTGTTCGGAGCGTGTTAGCCCAACTGAGGCGCGGCGGTAGCGCACCAAGTGCATACGGTAAAGTGAGCCCCCCCCCCCCCCCCTCCCACCCCCCTCCCCCTCCCTTCTCTTTTGACGCTACGCTCCACGCCCTCCTCTTCACATGACGTCTCCGTTTCCCACGGACCTCGGCGGAGACGTCACGTTCCCCCACCGAGCAGGCGCGACACCGCGCCGGCTTCACGACTTCCGTGACAAAGCATTTATGTTGCTGAGGTTTTCTTTGTGTTTTATTTCTAAGACACGTCGGATTTGTCTTTGAGCGGAGCGTGCTTGCTAGTGCATTTTTGTGAGCATCTTTCGGGCACACCATCACCACGTGGCCTTTATTCGTAATCGCGCGCACATAGAGAGTGGGTTGTCGCCTTAAATGCTTATGAAAATTCTCACTCGCTCTCAACTTTCCGTTCACCGTATTGCAAAGGATTTATTGAATGTGGGGTTTAACGCGCCGGCGCTATACAGGTGATGAAGGGCGCTGTAGTGGAGGGCTCCGGATTAATTTTGACCCCCTGGGAATCTTTACCGTGCGCCGAAATCTCAAATACACGGGCGTTTTCGCTTTTCGTCTCCATCAGAAATGCGGTCACCATGGCCGGGATTCAAACCCGCGTCTTTGGGACTTCTAAAGGACAAATATGGACTATGAAAAAGGCTGTCTATAGTGTGGGTTGATTGAAACAAGTTATACAGTTAAAGAGTACTAAAAACGTAAGAGCACTAAAAATCATGCTGGTTTTTCTTTCATTTATAGCAGTCACATGCAACCAGCCATTCAATCTTTAAACTACTAATGTGACGCAGCTGCGTCCGCATCCATTGATGCACTGGCTGGCTGTTTGTCTTTTTTTGTTGTTTTTATTGTTTTTTTGCGTACGAGAGTCTTACAAAGAGACTGGTGGTTAAAGGGGCACTACGTTTTGAAAAGAAGCTGGTTTATATCCATGATTGCAGGGGTGGGAATACCAATTAATCACTCGTGCAGTAGCAGTTCTTCAATGAACAAGTAAATGCAAGATGACAAAACTGGCATCGCGTTATCATGCATTTTTACGCGCTAAATGTTGTGGCGTCACACACTGTGGATGGCAATAGTGAAAGACGGAGCTTGCTTACCCCCTTTTTTCTGAAACGAGTCAGGTAGAACCGTTCCAATGCAAAATAAATTGATCTGGCTGCCTCAACTGAACATATCCTTTAAAATGACACAGACGTCTGCTGCGACACCAATAGCGGTAGGTCAGCTCCGCTATTATGAAAGGCACATAGATGGCGCTAGTAGTTTATCGTAGCGGGGAAAAACACGAACACGAACACTGCACGAAAAAAGATGCCGCACAAAATGCCCGAATAAAAAGTTGTTCTGCAACACCCGAAACCGAATATTACTCGCCAAAGAATAGTGCGTATTAAAACTGTACTGCGTGTCGCGTACGTTAATTGCACCTGCTTCAATTATTGCACGCATCGTCGCGAAATTCATCTTCGCGAGAATTCTACTAAAACGTGTATTGCTGTTAAAAGTTCACTACGTCTGCTACACACTCCCTTTCCTGTGTCTGTGAGAGGACCCTAGTGTGAAGCTTACGTGTCCTATTCGTGAGCAAAAATTGTCATTTTATTTGATGTTCTTTCCTTTCTGCGTATTATTTCATAGCTTCGGTTGCCCCATATGTAGTTCTTAGCAGGGCGTCAAACCACAACATAAACGGCGTTTGTTTCCGTAAAGAAATCCGCAGGGATTTTTTTTTACGACGAGCCATCAACTATACTGAAAGAAAACAAAAACAAAATAATGGTTGCCGGTTCACGACGGAAGAGTTAGACCATGCGCATTTGGCGATGATTGGTCAGTGTAATTAGGGCCTTTCTCATTCTTGTACCTTCGCAATCGTTCACGCAGTTTTTCCTTGCCGATCAATCGGGAGAATATAAACGCTCCAATAGCGATCAAGAAATTGGGACACTAAGTCGCGGCAATATTGCTAGATTATGTTACCGCTGATCGCGTGCCCAGGGGGTGCAAGCCTGCGTGAGGGAAATATCGCAATCGCTGCAGCCAGCATACGACATAGGACATTGAGCTTGTCTTCCCAGGTCTTGCTCCGACTAGCCTAGGTGGGACAGAGCCACAAGCTTGCTGAACTGTGCAACTGTACATCGAATCACCGAGAAAGCATAAAGCCGAAACGTTGATATTGCTTTATACACTCCTTTCATAAAGCCAAAACTATGATATTGCTTAATACACTTATTTCATAAAGCCGAAACTGTGATATTGGTTCATACAATTCTTCTTTGTCTAATCCGTTCACATAGCCAGATGTGTAATCATTTGGGATGGTGCGGGCCCCGTAGGACTTGGTATTATCGTCGGTTTCGCAGGACGCGTAGACCGGACAAGCTCCCGTCTTTCTAACACAGCCAAATAACGAAGGCAGCATCCCCTTTGTTCACGCTCGGCCCGTCTATACTTTCTTCTGTTTATCCGTTTTAGCACTGCTTTGGTTCCGCAGGTGAAAGCTTGCGACTAGTCCAACTTAAAATTACGCACGCTCGTTAACGAATGAACCGGCTGTTGTTTACAACTTCAAGACCTGCCTCACAGAAAGACTTCTCCTTCAGCAGTTGCAAACTTTAATTTATCATTTTAATTTGTCAATCGTATAAACTTTGCAGGAAGTCCGACTTGGGAATATTGGGATAAATGCTTGAGCAGCTCTGCTATACACAAAACTCTTTGAAGATGCTTTCACCTTAGACAGAGGTGTATTACTGGGAACGCATTGTTTCAGGAGCAACGTGGGCAGCCTCATACCAAAAGACCCCATGGATCCTTATGTATCACTATATATTGGGCCACTTACAAGACCGCGTCCCAACTGCACACAAATGCTTTGATGGGAAGCATTTATGATATTAAATATAATTACTGATGTTAAGTAGGATCACTCAAGGGCCTTTTATTAAAAAAAAAATTGGCTCCAATCCACGCTGTACAAGGGGTTGGACTGCGAAGCTCTAAACGACACCCACAAAGACTGCCCATCCGGTGTCATTTAAATTCATACACAGTGGCTCTACAAAGAGTGAATTCAGATACTCCGCCAAAGGTTACCCGAGATTCACTTGGGCTGTAATAGAAGCCGCAATAGAATTTAGGTCTTAAAGACTCGCTTTTTAATCGTTGAATACTGCAAATTAGTCGGTAAACTCATGGTAGCTATAAATTTGACTTCAAGGAACATAGCATAACGCTCTGCAGCCGTCGACGATGTCTGGTGCGAGAGCTTGACCCCATGATCAATTTGGAGGATCAGTATTGGGAAAGCTAACAACGACGAGGTGGTAGCGACCATCCATTGAAGTATATATGCATACAATGAGGGTTATCTTCATGCATATAACTGAGAGTCATCTGCATTGCTGCCAATGTAGATAGAGATAATTTTTTAGGCATCTTGGGCATTTTGGCATGGGTGTCAATGCAGGGAACAGTCCATGGAGGCAACTCAGTGCTGCGTTGCGATTCGAACACAAGGGGCAGGGTCATTATATCCCCAAAGGTGGCCTCATAAACCTTTGACGCTGAACGCTGTTGAAGGCGGGGAATTAAAGGGAGTGAATCATGCTGTGTAGTCATCCGCAGGTAATGGCGGCGCACCTCCTGCACTTGCAGAGCATTTATAGGTGGCTCTTGCTTTCACCTCTAGCTTCCGCAAGGACCATATTTCCCGACATCGGCCTGTGCCCGCCGAGGCAGAGGGGGAGGCCTCTGGCCACCAGTAATTGCAGTCGCTGCTCTTTACGGTTCGACAGACCGTGAATAACATGTATAGAATATGCTACCGCCTGATGGGCACGTGCAGCATGCAATCGAATCATAGAATCGGATGAACAACCCTAGCGGGTGCCTGCGAGGTAACGCTAAACGCGGACTACAACTGATGCCATTTTTTCCGAATAATCCATATGTGGCCACCATGTGAGCGATATATCAGTGTATATACAAATGACACTTGTGACATGTTGGGCCGTAATACACGCAGCTTCTTTAGCGTGAAAGCAAGGACAGCTGATTTTGCTACGGAGACATCCCTCCCTCGCGCACGTAGAAACGCCTCAATGCGGTCAATACCGGCTTAGAGATAAGCTTGAAACGACAAGTAGCAAGCGCCGCTGCACCTAATGGAAATGTACTCAGTGTAGATGGTTACGCGCAGCTGCAGGTAAAGCAAGACTGGTAATTTCTCTATTAAAACATTAAAGGAATTAAGCGACACTTCCGATAGGCGCTTTCACTCCTTCCTTCACGTGTCGAGCACAGCGAAAATAGTTGTCGCCAGCATGGAGTGGCACTGCGTGATTTGCTCGTCGCTGCAGATACGCCTTCCATTTCTGCGTTGCTTTTGTGGCTTTATTTTTAAAGTGGCTATCGATTGTCTTCATTGCTGCAAGTAAAGAAAAGCTGGCCAACAGTCGCTACACCCCTGTAATGACGCAATTCCAGCGGTCGAAGAACGCCGACTTGAAAAAAAAAAGAAAAATGTTTTAGATAATTTCCATGTTATCTGATGGGCACAGAGAAGTAATTCTTGGCTGAGGTACCTTGCAACCCCCTAATTTAAGTACTGGGTGTGTTGGTTGACAAGGTTCTACAAGCATTTAAGATTTAAAATTAAGTTGAACAAAGTGGTGCAGGGTCGCTTTGAACAACAGTAAACTTGGCTAGACAGGATACTGGTAAACTTTCACAGGAGACGAAAGATCTAATCAGGAAACGGCAAACCATGAGAATCTCTACCGCAGCTGACAAAATAAAACTAGCCGAGCTCTCGAAGTTAATCAATAAGCGTAAGACAGATGACATACGCAAGTATAATATGGAGAGGATCGAATACGCTGTAAAGAACGGCAGTAGCCTGAAAGCAGTGAAGAGACGTCTTGGCGTGGGGAAAAATCAGATGTATGCACTTAAGGATAAGCAAGGCAATGTCATCACAAATAGGGATAAAATAGTCACAGTGGCCGAAGAGTTCTATAGGGATCTGTACAGTAGCCGGGACATACAGGATAATGCCGAACGACACAGTAGTTCAGAGGAGATAGACATCCCACCAGTAACGACCGAAGAAGTAAGGAAGGCCTTGAAAGAAATGAAAGGGGGCAAAGCACCTGGTGAGGATCAGATAACAGCAGACCTCTTGAAGGATGGCGGAGAAATTGTACTTGAAAAACTGGCAAACCTGTATACGCAATGCCTAATGACCGCAATGGTACCGGAATCTTGGAAGAACGCGAACATCATCCTAATCCATAAGAAAGACAACATGAAGGACTTGAAAAATTACAGGCCGATCAGCTTACTGTCAGTCGTCTACAAGGTATTTACCAAGGTAATCGCTAACCGAATCTCTGCAACCTTAGATTTCAGTCAACCTAAAGAACAAGCAGGGTTCCGTAAAGGTTATTCAACAATGGACCATATTCACACGATCAATCAGGTGATGGAGAAGTGCGCTGAGTATACTGAACCCCTATATATAGCCTTCATAGATTATGAGAAAGCATTTGACTCGGTCGAAACCCTAGCAGTCATTCAGGCATTACGGAACCAGGGGGTAGATGAGCATTATGTAAGAATACTAGAGGATATCTACAATGGGTCTGCAGCTGCCATCATCCTCCATGGGGAGAGCAGTAAGATACCTATAAGGAAGGGTGTCAGACAAGGAGACACAATCTCTCCAATGTTATTCACAGCATGCTTACAAGAAGTATTCAGAACGTTGGATTGGGAACAGGTGGGAGTAAGGTTAATGGAGAATACCTCAGTAACCTCAGATTTGCTGATGACGTTGCCTTGTTAAGTAACTCGGGGGACGAATTGCAAAGCATGCTTTCCGCATTGGGCGAACAGAGTAGAACCGTGGGCCTGAAAATTAATATGCAGAAAACTAAAGTACTGATCAACAACCTCGGGACAGCACAGCAGTTTGAGATAGGTGGTGAGGCAGTGGAAGTGGTAAGCGAATATATCTACTTAGGCCAAGTTGTGACCCCAGATCCCAACCATGAGGCAGAGATAATTAGAAGGATCAGAATGGGGTGGTGTGCATATGGCAGACATTCTCAGATAATGAATAGCAGCCTACCATTGTCGCTGAAGAAGAAAGTGTATGACAGCTGCATCTTACCGGTACTCACCTACGGGGCAGAAGCCTGGAGGCTCACTAAGAGGGTTCAACTTAAATTTAGAACGACTCAGCGGGCAATGGAGCGGAAAATGATAGGTGTAACATTAAGGGACAAGAAGAGAGTGGAGTGGATCAGGGAGCAAACTGGTGTTAAAGACATATTAGTAGAAATTAAGAAGAAGAAATGGACGTGGGCAGGGCATGTAATGCCAAGGCAAGATAACCGCTGGTCATTAAGGGTAACAGAGTGGATCCCTAGAGAAGGCAAGCGCTGCAGGGGGCAGCAGAAAGTTAGATGGGCAGATGAGATCAAGAAGTTTGCGGGGATAAATTGGCCACAGTTGGCACAGGACCGAGGTAATTGGAGAATAATGGGATAGGCCTTTGCCCTGCAGTGGGCGTAGATAGGCTGGTGATGATGATGATGAAACTTAGCACGCTTCCCTGAGGAACCCCTTGTTCCATTGCATGATGCTGGCTGTCTCTTTGGCTGGTGCACATACAGGTTTTTCTCTGATTCAAAAAGTTCTCGATCCATCGAAAAATTTTGCCGGGAATTCCCATTTCGACAAGGCCTTCAAGAATGTGAAAAATACTCGCGATGTCGAATGCTCGACCAATATCCAAGAAAGTGGATATTGTTATACTTCCTGGAGAGCGCTCCTGTTCACTAAACGTCACCAACTCTACGATACTTTCAACAGTGCATCGGCGTGGCCTGAATCCTGACATGCATGATGGAAACAATACGTTTCTAAAAAGACTGCTTAACCTCTAAATATTAACCTTTCGTAAAGCTCGGCTACGCAACCAGCCAGGCTTATAGTCGGAGATGAGTCAATCGCACGTGGGGATTTTCCTATCTTGACGAGACGCACAACCTTCGATAACTTCCAGAACTCGGGTATCGCCTCAGCATTCCATATTTCATTAAATGAATGTAGCAGATGGATGGTCGTATGGGCACCACGAATGCAAAAAATAGCACTCGTCGCGTTGTTTGGTCCAGCGGCCACACTGCGGCGATTCCTTCGCAGTGCGTCTTCGAACTCAGTCAGCGACAACCCGACGTCAAGCTATGCCTGGCACGGTGTTCTCTATTTCTGGAAGGATGGCGCAGCGGTATTTCAAGATGAGATAAACTCTTCATTGGTAATTGCTTGATGGCATTGTAATTCATGGGAAGAACATGTCCACGCCAGCTGTTTCGAAGAACCCTCGTGTAACTGGTCCTGTTTAAGGACCAGTTGCTTTTAATTTCGCAGCGTGGTGCGCGATTCGGGGATTTCGACATAGAAAGAAAGGGAAGAAAGGCTTCGCTTGAGGGAGGGCTTGTGCGGAGAGTTGTTCATAGGTACGAAACGAATTCAAAGGGACCAGCAAACTTGCTTTGAATAATTGCTTGGAAATAAATTTGGAATCCGAAAAGCAAAACAACAATTCCGAGGTCTGCCGGTAACTTAGGAGGTGACCAGCTATTTCACGCGGTTGATGCATGTTCTTACATACAGACCATTGTGATGACACACGCAGACCCTTGTGATGAAGTTGTACTTCTTATCTGTATTGTGCGGTCTGCGGCGTAGTGTGAGAACTACACAAACTAGCTGCTGCGCAACCATCAACCCTCGTCATTGAAAATCAAGTTTAAAACAGGTGAAGTTCTTCCGGATAAAAACATGATTGCTCTCCGTCCAGAAACCGTGAAGAACTGGGAATATAGCAAAGAAAAAAAACCACGCTCAATCTTGCATATCCTGGTTAAAGTCATTTCTGCTACTTCGCGTGACGGTCCTGAACATAACCAATTTTTACGTACAGATTTGCTGAATCCCGTCTAATTGGCTCCGAGATACCGAGTGCTCACGCAACCTGATGTCATAGCTCCTTGTTTCGTTCAAAAGCAGGTTATTTCGACAATCATAGCCAAGTAAGACCACAAGAACCGTACACAAATTCAAAGAATTTGTACTAATTGGTGAAAATTCTTACGGTCCTTCTCTTTATTTTAGAGTTCTCTTTTAAATGCAGAGCATTTCTTTAACTCACGATGTCACGTCCGTAGTTGTCCGCATCGCTCGCCTCGACATGCCCGGCTCAGACGTTTCGCTATCGGCGCGATCAACATTCGATAGCGCGCCCAGGCACGTTTCAAGGACACTCTCTCCCCTCTCTCGGACTCAACGTGCGCCGAGGCTGCCAATTTTACTGCTGACGAGCGCTCTCTCGTCAGCAGTTGCCACAAGTGCAACAACATTAACGTAACGCAAACTACTCAACGTCGTGCGCCCCCGGAAATGCTCTGCATCTGATCGTGCCCCTCGCGAGGGGGATGTTTCACTGCGTCGCCATGCGAACAGTTTGCCACGCTTTAGTTTCAGTTCCGTATCTCCCCGCCGCGGCAGTGGAGAGAAGGCGGCCGGCTGCGACTCTCGCCACCGCGGCGCTGCGGTTGCGTGTTGCGCCAGGAAAGCGAGCGTCGTCTGTTAGCGGGGAGCGGAACGTGTTCCGCTCGGCATCTCCGGTCTTCGCCACTTCTGGCTGCGCACTGCAAAAGAAATAAGTTTTTAAATGCAGAGCATTTCTTTAACTCACGATGTCACCCGGCGTTGTCGGCGTGCCTCGCCGTCCGCAACAGCCGTTCCAGGTGCGCCCTCTCCCCCACTCCTCCTCTTCCGCATCACGCTACCCTCCTCGCTCTCAACAACAGGTCCGCACCCCTCCCCCTACACTATATAAAAAAAAATTCCCCCGCACCTCCCCGAAGGGAATCGTGCAGAAATGCGAATGCATTGGGTGCACCGATGAGTGTGTTGCGAGTAATGGCGTAATTAATGACGAGAGTGTGAACGTAATCATTTATTCATCAGCACCTGTTTGTGTTATCGTTGTACCTGACGGCCACAATCACTGCCTTGTGATCGCTAAAGTGCACGGTAAAAGGGTCTTTGAGAAGCATACGCGCGTCACAGTTTCGCGTAAAGACCAGATCAATGCAACTCCCGTGAATGGTAGTGGGGCACGTGTCGAAGCCGGCAGAGAGACAATGCATAGAGTGCCTGGTCTGCATGTACTCGACCAGCCACTCGCCACTCTTCTTGCGCACGTCAACGTTGAAGTCGCCAACCAAGACTATGGGGTCAGAGGGTTTGGAGCGCACGCGCACACTTTCCATAGCCGCGTCCAGCTGCGCGGCAACGGCGTCTCGAGCGAGGTTGGGCGCGAGGTACACGGTCACCACAAAGACTCCGTCTCCGGTGTAGGCAAGGGTGTACAAGTCCTTGTACGGAGACGTCTCTCGAACGGGAGACGTGGCAACGGCGTGCGATATCAAGTTCCCATACACGTTAGACACGAGACTAACACCGCAGTACTCGCCGTCCTTGCCACTTCGAGCAAACTAGTACAGCTCGCTTCAAGCGCATGCGTTCGGCATTGAGCGCGGAGAGATAACACCTGCGGGCGCACGCCGACGGAGCACGACAACCCCCGACTAAGAAATTCATTCGCATTTACGACGACGACGACGACGAAGGCAGAACTACGAGGCGCGCGCTCACGTGCGCTCGCGCTGGAGGAATGCAGGCGCACGCCGCTCGATGGACGCAAGACAACCCCCGACTAATAAATGCATTCGCATTTAAAAATAATACTTACCGGCGCATGGTTTCGATCCCACGACCCTGCGGGCGGAACGCAAGGTACATGGTGCTCTACCCACTGAGCCACAAAGCCGACACAGAATGGAAGGCTACCAACGCGCCTTATATCCTTGACTCATTCAAACTACGTCAAGAAGCTGCTGATACAACGCATTCACTACTGTGGGCGGAACACGAGGTACATGGTGCTCTTCCCACTGCGCCACAAAACCGACACAGAATGAAAGGCTACGAACGCGCCTTATATATTTGACTCATTCAAACTACGTCAAGAAGCTGCTGATACAACGCATTCACTACCACCAACTCCCCAAACACTAAACGTTAACGCAATACACCCACCCCCTATGCGACGCATTTACTCGAGTCCCCCTCGCGGGGAGATGGGCCCTTTTTTTCTGTAGCCACGTTTCAGAATTAGTAGCCGAATTTCGCTACTTTTCACACCGTCACTGTGTATGGATAGGATCCAGGAGAACGTTTCCGGTGACTGACGGAATGTAGATCAACAACAGTCCGCGTATCCAAAATACGTTAAAAGTAAAGACAGTTCATTTGATAGAAGACGATTCACATTTCCCCTGAAAAGTGTCATCTGAGCAATACATAAAAGTACTGAGGGGAAGCCGGCTTTCGGACAATTGGTGTAAGCTTGGTCTTTGTATGCTGGCTTTCTGACATTATGGGTTGCACAGTGAAGCACGGCCATCTACGGATGGAGTACGGTTACAGCCCAAGTGTACATTTCTCTCCACCGGCGCAGCCTCTTACCAAACATGCGTCAGGCAAGCCACTATTTTTCATCTGACAAGGTCAAGAAATTTCGAAGCGGCGACCGCCACGCTAACCCTAGATGGAGGGTTAGCTGCGCTGACGTGGTGGCTCCCTCGGCCAGCTCGCCACCTCGCTTGAGCTTGCCCGCACCAAAGCCGCCGCTGCTACCGGCACAACGAACAAGTAGCTGCGGTCGCCTCCCTACCCTTCTTCACGTGCTGTTCGTTCACCGCTCGCTCCGAAGACGACCACACATCGGCGCATGCTGACAAGCCTTCGTCACTCCTCGAGACTGCTTGCTCCAATTCATCTCCATGGCTACAAGACTTGTGCCTGAGGAAGACGGCTGGATGAAAGTCCTTCGAAAAGGGCAGGTGCCGGCCAATCAAACCACCTTGATCCTACGACCCCAAGAAGGCTTCACTTTAGCCGATTTTCGGCCAGCCGCACTTATGATCGCCATTCGCAATGCGGCGAACCTACTCCCATCAGAGGCAAATGCTACGTACATCACCATACACCAGCACCAGAACATCGCTGTTATCAAGACCCTGCAAAAACCTGCCGCGGCGAAGATCACCCGCACCAGCAGCATCTACATTGCAAACCAAGCCAGGAAAGTATGCGTCTACGAGATGCCCCCGGAGGACTCTTGCAAAGGAGTTGTTCACGGCATCGATGCAGGCACCCCGACCAGCGAGCTGATGGCCAACCTTTGTGCCCCGGGGACCGACATCATCAACGCCCGGATGATGGGAAGATCGGAAACAGCCATCATAACATTCCGAGGAACATACATCCCACCCTACGTCCTGTTCTACATGGCCAAGTACAGATGCAAGCCCCATAAACCAAAAGCGCAATTCTATAACACGTGTTACTGTATCGGCCACCGTGCGGACATGTGCCCACAGGCTGGCTCCCACAAGTGCAAGAAATGCGGCAAGCTCCTCGATGAACCCGACCAGCAGCATGAGTGCCACATGAACTGTGTCAACTGTCACGGTGAGCATCCAGCCGATTACGAAGATTGCCCCGCCAGGAGAGAAGCAGATGCTGAAACAACAAAGGCTGCTTACCTCAAGAGAATCAAGCTTAGGAAGAACCAGCAAGAACAAGTAACACAAAAGCACGTTCAAGTACAGGACCCCAAGACCCACGAGCACCAACCAAAAAGCCAGCCGCTGCAAAGGAACCATGCGAGCCGAGTCAGTCGGCCGAACCAACGAGACGCGAGGCAAGGAAGGAGCAACAGCTGCAACTCAACTCCAGGAACCCGACGGGCTCGGAGCCTCAGCGCCGGACGGCGAAACACAGAGGTGAGTCGGCCAGCCTTCCTCCCCTTCACCCCCACTCGTCACACAGACAAGCACACACACCGAAACGAACACAAGCCGATATGGCAGTCCCAGTCCTACAAGCAGGCACTTGTGCGGAAAAAAACGATTCCGTCAATAGCAGAGTCGTTGGCAATAAAAGAACAAGCGCTCACGCCAATGGAGACCACTGAAATGCCGGCAGCCCCAAATTCGGCTGCATTTCCTACCCTAGAAGAGACCGCAGAGCCCTTAGCAAATAGTGCACAGGCGCCTATGCAGATCGCAGAGACGTCGACGCCACCTATCGCAAGCGCCGCGCCTCAGCCTCAACAAGCGGCGGAACCCCACGCAAAACGATCCCGTAGTGAGGTCTGCACAATGGAAGACCGTCTCGCGCAGCTAACCAAGCAACTCCTGGAATTTCAACAATCCCTCGCAACCCAAGAGCAAGCCAGAAATGACCGCCTAACCAAGCTAGAGCAACTCACCATCACGATGGGAGAAACTTTGGGCAAATTGCAACAAACGCTCGAAGCCATGCAGGTTCGCATAGCCAGACTCGAGACTAACTCCACGCTCGAAAGTTCAACGATAAGCCGCTTCACATCAAAATAACGCCTACACCCTTACAGTCCCAACGCAAAAAACGCTAGCAGCAATGGGGACAACAACTAACCATAGTATGCGCACGCCAACCAACCCAACAAACCAGGAAGTACTAATTTGGCAATGGAACTGCAGGAGTTTCAGGAGCAAGAGAGGCCTCCTTACAAGATACATAGAAGCAATGCAACGAAAACCAGACATAATATTATTACAGGAGACAATGGGTTCACCAAAGATAGCAGGGTATAATACATACGAGCCGCAAGCAAACCAAGGGAAAGTAGCGAGCGTTGCAACCCTGGTCAGTAAAGCCCTATCTGCGCAGGAAATTACCGAATACGATGACCAGCACTTCAGTGCCATTACAATCAAAGTACTTCCGCAGCCAATGCGCACGGGCAAAAAGGGGTGTGAACTGTACGTAGCGAATGTGTACAGCCCACCGAGAGCCTACAACGCGGACTTCAAACAACTTTTTGTAGACACTACGCATAAGCGTGCCGTCAGCATTATAGCTGGGGATTTTAATGCGCAACACCCCGCATGGGGGTACAAGAAAACTACCGCCAAGGGAAGGAAACTGGAAACGCTGATCTGCAACTCCGGGTATACGATCCTCAACAACGCCAACGAATTCACCAGGGAAGGCAACTCAGTCGAACGAGATACCAACCCAGACTTGACGCTGTACAAGGGAGCCTACAAGTGTAGCTGGACGAACACACGGGAAACACTAACGAGTGTTCACTTCATTATAGGGACCCACTTAAGTATTCGAGGACTCAAGAAAGAGAGAAAGTCCATCCGTCTCACAAATTGGCACAAATTTCGGCATAGCGAGGATCAAGAAACACCCCTTCAGGATCTCGATCAGTGGGTAGGGCAACTGCAAGTGCGAAGGACAAAACTTCCACAGAAGTCCAAGCCAACGAACAGTACCCCGATGTAGACGCCCATCTTCTACATATATGGGAAGCGCGGCATGGACTTAAGAGGTGGAAAAAACAAAAACATAATAAAAGACTCAAGCTCAGGATTGCCCGTATCTCCAAAGAAGCGCAGGATTATGCAGAGGCGCTTACACGTACCAACTGGCATAACCTGTGCGAGAAGCTCAACGGCAACCTCAGCGCCAAACGTACGTGGTCACTTTTACGCAGCCTCATACAGCCAAACCAGTCCACGACAGACAATGCTAAGGACATAACTCGCCTGCTACACAGACAAAACAAAGATCCGGGGCAGACACTGGAGGAACTAGCCAGCATATACCTACCTCCCAAAGATGACCCGGAATATCGAGACTATGCAGGAGACGCAAACGATCTTCAATACTTGAATGGTCCTATTACCATAGAGGAAATACAGGCTGCCCTGGCGTTCACGAAACGCAACATGACACCAGGACCGGACGGAATACAGTACAAGCTCATCAAAAATCTCTCGGATGAGGACTATGCCCGCCTTGCAGCCTTCATAAATCAAGCCTGGGAACAAGGCGAGATCCCGATAGCATGGAAGACGGCTCGGGTCATACTAATACCTAAACCAGGAAAAAACTCGATCTCCACAATTTAAGGCCCATATCATTAACGTCCTGTTTGGGCAAGCTCATGGAAAAGGTAATATTAATCAGGCTCTCCAAGTACCTCGAGGACACGAACGCTCTTCCGCACACGCTCATTGGCTACAGAGAGAGGATCTCGGCACAGGACTGCCTTCTCCAACTCCAGGAAGATATATTAGACGACCCCAGCACTGCTCAGATCCGAGCGGTCCTCGCCTTAGACCTCTCGAAGGCATTTGATAATGTCTCGCATGACCTAATACTTGCCAACTTGCAAGAAACAAACTGCGGCTCAAAAATTTACAACTATGTGCGGAGCTTTCTGCGTGACCGGATGACAACACTCACGTTGGGACCAATCGAGTCCCGTGCAAAGGAAGCCTCCAATCGTGGCACACCTCAGGGTTCCATACTATCACCCCTCCTTTTTAATATCGCGATGAAGAACCTACCAGCGCAACTTAACCGCATCGGTGATATCAAGCATGCAATATATGCCGATGATATCACCATATGGACAACAAAAGGCTCCCCAGCACAAGTCGAAGAAGCACTTCAACAATCGGCCGAAGAGGTCGAGCGCTACGCCAGTAGCGGTGGCCTCGCCTGTTCTGCTGAAAAATCAGAGCTTCTCGTTGTAACTAAGCACAATAGCAAGCAACAACAAGTCCAACTGAAGGTGATACTGCAAGGCAGAGCCATACCCCAGCGTTCGCACATCAAAGTACTCGGATTGACACTACAAAGCAACGGAAAAGCCAACCATACGGTCCGGAAACTCTTAGATCAGGGAAATCAGGTGATACACATGCTCCGAAGAATTACGAACAGGCACCGGGGTCTTCGGGAAGCTGATGTCCTTCGCCTTAACGCAGCTCTCATCACTTCCAGGATACTTTAACATTTGCCATACCAAAATCTCAACAAATCTGAACTCAAAAGCATAGAGGTGCTTTTAAGAAAGGCCCATAAGATCGCACTCGGGGTGCCCACGTTTACCTCAACAAAGGCACTGGAAGACACCGGCACAACAAATTCTTTGGAGGAACTGCTTAACGCGCACAAAATCAATCAGCTACAACGACTGCGAAGCACGGCACAGGGCATAAGCATCCTTCACAACCTAGGATACGACACCAGCCAATATGAAGGAAGCACGTACGGACAACTGGAGCCTTACATACGGGGGAAAATCTGCACTGCTCCTCTACCCCGCAATATGCATCCGGAGAGGAACAGCGAAAGACGAACCCTTCGTGTTAAGGCCATCCTGAAGCAGATCAACAAGACCGAGCCACAACCCGAACTCGCCAGCCTCCTAGATGGGACGGGTGTCACCGTTGTCGTAGACGGAAGTCATACCCTCATCACAGCAGCCACAGAACTTGACCTCAATGCAACCGTCGATGTGGAGACTAGGGCAATCGCGCGTGCTATAGAGCACTCTTGCCGTTCTGTGCCAGACACCGGTACAGTGTACATCTACACCGACTCTCAATCTGCATGCCGGCAACTTATCTGCAACCGAATGCACAGAAATACCGCTCACATACTGAACAAGGTACTCGATTCAAGTCAAAAGTGCTACAAGGTAATCTGGGTACCTGGGCACGAAGGCATGCCAGGAAATGAGAGCGCACACGCACTTGCCCGAGCGTTAAACCACCGGGCGCCTGAGCATGCACTTCCACATTCAAGTGAACGTAGGGCGCAACCAGGACCTCAAGAACCAGTTGACACCAGGGATCTGCTACGGACAGCCCGTCAAAACAGACAAAAGTACCCAACACCACACAAAACACTCACTCGTCGGGAATCCGCTGTACTAAGGCAAATTCAGACAAACACGCTACCTACTGTACACCTAACACACCGATTTCAACGATTACCGGGTACACCCAAGTGTCCTAACTGCGGGGACTACCCTACCATCTATCACACTCTCTGGACATGCACACAGAACCCTAACCTTTCCCCCATACCCAATCCTACCCCCACTTCATGGGAAAGAAGGCTGGCCGACTCTAGCGCGGAAGTGCAAAGAACACTCATTGAACGCGCAGAGAAGGCCCTGTCGGCTATCCCGGGAGCTCCGGACTAGGGGATCCTTGCAAAAATAAAGTCTTCTTCTTCTTCTTCTTCTTCCTTGAGTGTACTCCCCGCCACGCGCGGCGTCCTTCTGTACCTGACATTTCCCGGTGACGCGCGCTCTTCGGCGGCCACCTGTGCGGCGCACTAGACTTTGCGCCGTGATTGGCGTAGCTTCATTGTCTCTACCCACCAATCGTGTGGGTCCTTAATCTGTGGCCCCGCACCGCTGTACTTATATTTCAACATAGCAAATCTACAATATAGCTGAGCCCTAACATATATAATCTCACTATAGCACCAGCTTCGCTGGACTTGCCTCTTGACAGGGTTTGTTTTTTGTCGTAGTAGTTGTTGTTTGGAAATAGTGGGTTGTTTGGGGCGACTACTCATTTCGTGTGGTTGTATTTGTTATTTTTCTCCCTCTTCGTTTTTTACCAATGATGTACATTTAAATTATAAAACAAATTAATGCCTTAACTAAGCCAATTACGCCAGTTGGTGCATATACAAGGCGTTACGCGCTGGCTCTTTTAAAATTATTTGTGTTTCGGTTTTTCGGGGTTTTATTTTATCTTAATTTCGTGAGGGCGGTAAATCAGACAGACCTTTCTGATTTTGTTGCTTCATATTTAGTGCAGGTTTTAGTTATTGCGGTTTTTTTCGTTTTCTTCGATAAATATAGTAGATTTACGCTATTATAACAATTAAATTCGTAACTTTCCTAATTAGGCATTACACGGTTTGGGCTTGGGGTACTGGGCGAAGAACGCTTAGGAATTCTTGTATAATAATAATATTACAAGTTACGGTTTCGTCTTTCTTTCTGGGGCGGAGGACTTCCCGAACATTCTGAGCAAATTGCTGTTACTTTTTCATAGCTGAGTCTGTCCAGTAGCTTTCGGTCGACGTTTCGTTATTTTTTTTAAATGAGCAATCCTTTCGCTTATTATAACATTCCAGTGATTGCTTAAGAAAGCATTATGGAGGGAAGTTGTTGGTCCTACTACGTAAATTGCGCACAAAGGGTGCTTATGAGAGTATCCTAATTTAATAATATGCCTGGTACGGATTATCGGTCGGGAATGGGCCGTGTGCGCAGACTCGCTAGTAATTATTATGAGGGTTTTTAGCCGATTATGCCTGGCAGAAAGTAAGAAGGATTTTTTCAGCATTGTACATCGACATACGCAGTATTGAAATGATGGTCGGCGCGTATACACACCTACCGCCACCCTTAATTTGCGGGAGTTATGGAGCATAACCTCTGTTTGATCTTTATGCCTGCTATTGCGGATGTATACTGACATCCTTTCAGAAGCATCGTACGGGAATGGTCTAGGCAACCTATAACTTGCATTGGAAACATAATAAGCGCGTTATTTGTTTGGTTTTTTTTTCTCCTTGGTCGGGATTTCCATGACTCGTCCGACTTATTTTTGTGCGTGTAAGCGAAAAACCAAAGCTTGGCGCGTACACCACCCGGAGGGCTTATTTCACGCAGCCGGACATCGAGGCTCATCAAGGATCCCTTATCACTAAAGCCTCCCTTCTGTTGATAAACACGAACGCTGCCTTCATGTCGTGCGGCAGGAGGAGCTTACTTCCCATTCAATTAGCCCTGAACCATGATTAGAACACGCCGCGGGGTTGTGTTCCACGACCCGCATGAGCTTAGAACGTGCACGCACGCCATAATGGAAAACTTTTATCAGGGGCCGTCTCAGCGAAGCAGAAGCTCCTGGGTTGTTTGCGCTCGACGCCGGCTACACTGTTCGCAGGCGCACGCGGCAGCACCGCCTTACACGCCTCAGCGACGACGGACATGCGCCGCGTAGTTGAATGGAAAGCCGTCGTAAGGTTTATTGTTGCGTAACAAGCACTTCAGAGAAACCTAACCGGCCCAACGCTTTGGTAGCATTGTACTGACGTGCTGCACCATCCAAAGTTTCCAGGTGGCTGAAACTAGCATAAAAAAATCCAGGAGGGTCGGTGGCACTCTACCCAGCACCATCATTTTGCTGCCCCCCCCCCCTTCAAAAACAAGCCTAATTACTGCAAACCTCGTTGGGAAACAATTAAGATGAATATTTTGCGTGCTTTTTTTCATTTTGTGGGGTTCACACTAATTATGTTTGCCGATTTGCGTGATCTGGGTTACCGCAAGGTAGCAGGCGAACAACTATGCAGATTACAGGGCACATAAGCACCGATTTATCAAATGCCTGTCGCAGCCTTTTCGCCAATAACTATAACATAAACAGAGAAGGCAGTTGTTTTCTGCTTTGCTTCAGGTACCTAGAAATGACGTTCCCTGCCGTTTCAGCGGCCTTAAGCATGCACAAAAGTCGTGGGTCTGCTTCACTACAACAAACATGAGTGACCTATCAGTAATCAAAAAGCCAAAGTCAGCCAATTACAAGGCCGAGCTAATGGTTTCAGTGTAAAAACTCTGCAAGTGCTGATGATATTTACACCATGCAAGACCAACGTTCAACATTGCCAGATGTTTCTTTTTTTTTTTGCGTGTGTAATCGTGACGAGGTTATCGGTGACATTTGTTGCCTTCAGCGCAGTGATTGGTTCTTCAGAACCAGTGTTGTAACACAGACCTGCGCGCATTTTTTAAAGTGTACCCGCTGAAAACCTTTTGGAGAGGCCTTTACTCTTCAGTGGACTCAAACATGATGATGATGGTGACGACCTGCCGGTTTCATTGGACAGTTTTCAATTTGAAGGCCACAACAGTTTCAACAGTTCGAGAGCGGGGACAGTTTCGCACTACGATACTACTCCTTTCTTAAAGGGGAATGACTCATGTTTTGAACAGGTATATACACCTGGATTTTCGTCTCACCTGAATGGGTGGTCGTTTTTTTGCTTTCTTCTTGTTTCGAAAGGCGAACGTCCTAGATGCCTCATCAAACTCGAAAGTGGCCTTCGTCGTCGTCCGTCAATACGAATGGTACAAAATGGCCACCGCTGTGGAGAGGAAATAAATAAGTAAAAACAAATTCGTGTTCGCGTGGGACCGGAGTCGCCCAAGCAGGATCCAGGGGCGGTGCCACTGCGCTAAGCCGGTGCCCTGCCAGAGTAAAACAAAAATTAGCCTGACGCCTTCCCCGAGACAGCTTAACGTGACGGAACGTGAGTGGAACAGGCGCATGCGGAAAACTCCCCCTGTGGGGAAGCTGCCGGGTGAATTTCGCCAGCCGGCCTGTTGGAATAGTTCGCGTCAAAATAAGAAACTAAATCGGATGAACATGTAAACTCGATGTAGCAGGGAAGAAGTATTTGATAATCGCAAGGCTTTCGCCTCCAATGCCCGTCATATATGGACTTAAGTTTCCGAGAAATTTTTAAATCGAAGCTTTCTTTGGCTCTTCCACCGGGTTTTGAGGGGGCTGCTGCTCCTTTTGCTTTCTGGCCTAGTGCGCCGCTGGGTTTTACCTTGCCACACATAACTCTAGCTGGCCTCTGCCCACTAGGCCCGGAGAACAGGGTTGCCACGCTAGTCCATTTGTCGCCAAACTGGTGACTTTTACAGGCTCGTGCCGACTGAAATTCAGTGTGGCGACTTGGCTACTTTCAGGATCCTTTGAGCACTAATAAGTATTTATTAAATTTCCGGGCTATTTTGACAGCTTCCATTCGAGAAAACGGGCCTTATTTGGTCGTTCAGTGCTTTTCAGTAGTCACAATGGCACTAGAAGTCAGTCAGAACAAGAAAATGGGAATGACATGGCAAAGCGGAGTATAGGGCCCAAGGAGTTCGTGTCACCCAAAATACACCAACGTACACTGCTACACACCGGAAGAATGCGAAACACGATGCATTGCTTTTTTTTTTTAATATTCGCCACCTGCCTTAGGAATCGCGTCGAAGACGTCAAGCAACACCGCCAGTTAGAAGTGTGTAGTTTAGAAAGTTCACGGGAGCTTGAGATTCCATGTGTGTCTGTGGGGGGGGGGGAGGGGGGGGGTATTTCACGATTTATAATAGGCACGGGTATGTAAGAAGGCACATAAATGGGTGAAAAACAGCGTGCAGCGAACGCGAGTTCGATGACTATTCATACTCTTTGAATACTTTGCGGAAAATAAAATTTACGTAAAGTAACAAGCTTTCGTAGGAAACCACGGGGAACAACTGCTACTTTTCCGATCCGTCGCAAAGGAATAATATTAGTTATCCAGTTCCCTACTTCTCGAACATTCTGGCTTTTGTTCTACACAGGACATCGGAATAGGGTTGTCTCCTTTCCCCGCAAAAACAAAAAACAAGAACGGCCCTTCCGGGAGGGGGGGGGGGAGGGGGGGGGGCGCGGTAAATATAAGGTTGAATTTGTGTTGAAAAAACTCCACGCGCAAGACTTGAATAGTGAAGCTGTTGTGGGTGAGCATTGCTGAACACAGTTAAGTTTCGGCGTAGATTTGCACTGGGCTTGTAGTAGTCATCGTCATATGCATCGGTATCGTCGTGTCCCTCATGCCAAGCATTACATACGCGGTCGCGATTGACGACAGCGCTGTAGTTAGTTTTGTTTTGTATTGTTTGCTAAAGCCACTGCGCTAGCAGGGACTCGGCGGTCACCGCTAGGGACGCGCTCACGAGCGCTCGGCATTTTCTTGCTCCTCGTTGTTTTCGCCAGTTTTTCTTTTTTGTTAGAGCCACCACGCGTGCCGGGAAAGCTCGGCGGTTTCCGCGAGGCACGCGCTCACGAGCGCTCCGCATTGTCTTGGTATTTTGTCGTGCAACACCGAACTTACGGCTTGTACAACAGCTCCGCTGTTAAAAAAGATGCTATGTTTTCTTGACATGCAATGCAATTCATTGTAGCGTTTCCCTAGATAGAAATCAACATAACGTTTGTACTGAAAGTTGCCGAGCTTTTGGTTGATGCTCTCAATAAGCTGAACTGAAAGATAACGGCTCCTACTTCGTCCATTAAAAGCTCTTCTTTGCAACTGAATCCACCAAACGAACGTTAAAAAAGTATGCAATGCATATGACATACTGTATTTGATATTCATATGCAGTACGTGAACGCCCAATGCTATGTAATACGCGCAATACTATGCTACACGGCCCCGACGGCGGTATTTCGTTGTGTTGTTCCTTCCCTTGGTCCCCCTCCATCTCAGGCAGCGTGCTCGCCCGCTCATTTTCTCTGCTAACGTGTCTTTGCGCAGCTTGTCGACAAATATTTATCGTCATAGTTGCTGAATTGACGATTATAAAACTAAAAAAAAATGGCGGCACGATGGCCAAAAACCCGACCAGTGGCGACTGGTTTTAGGTTGGACGGGCAACCGGCCCGCTATCGAAAAAACCGGTCGGACAGGTCAGAACCGGACAAGTGGCAACCCTATATCTAAAAGAAATTTCTAGCATCGTTTTTCTCACAACGGCGTTGCTTCTGGCTTATTTTTAAACGTTGAATTCAAGGTGCCGACTTTTCAGGCTGCTTTTGGCAATTTTACAGCGACTTTTTGTTCTGAGGACTTGGCAACCCTGCCGGAAAGCGACTTGTGGGGGGGGGGGGGGGGGGGGGATAAGGGGCGATTGTTGTTACGAGAGATAACCCTGGCCTCCTCGGACAGCGCTTTACTAGCCGCGGAGTTGCCGGCGGGGCAAGTGACTTGCCGGGGATGGCACGTACGCAAATGGAGAGACTTGGGCTTCACTGTTCCTAGGTAAAAATTGAAAGTAAGTACACCCCCACCCCCCTACTGCTAGAATTATCTCGCGGAGTATTCTATGACGAAATGTTTCTGCTATTGCAACGTCGTTTATCTGTTTTCGGTCCTGCTGAAACCTACCGAGAAGCGGTGGTACCGGGCAACGAGAAATTTAATTGCTTCCAAATCTTCGGGCATCGCTGTGCGTTGTCACACGAAAAAATATTTATACAGTACCACTGTAGTGTACAAGCGCGCAGCTTTGGTGTCAAATTGTTCCTGTGTGCTCTAAATTCGGTTCGATTCTCGCAATTTCCCGTTCTAATAAAATGTGCGTAGATTACATTTTGATGTTTTATCAAGAGGAAAATTTCATGCGTAAGCCAAGGTTGGCAAGCTTTGCACGTGCCTTCCGTATTTTCGTCATAGCCAAAGACCAGTCATAACTGCTTTTGGAAATTACTAATGCATCGTTACTTGTACTACACTCGTATACTTTTTTGGTAGACTGAGATGAAACCGGGAGCTCTCTTATGTGGAGCAACATTCTCACCTCCTATTTATTATTTTTGTTTCGAGTGAGATAGCTTGCGAAAAGTAGACAGTCCTGCCCCACGAAAGGGAGAAGAGACTGCATGACCTTTCATGGCATGTCGCGAAACTATTGCCATGCCTCTTTTCGCCTAACCGCGCTTCCTTGGTGGCGGCATTTATGGCCTTGTAGAGTCTTGGTAAACCGTTCAGAGCCGACAATACGTCGCTTCTGCTTCTTGATTTGTAGTTCTGGGCCACCATGCCATGGCTAAATGGAATGGGAGCAAGCTTTTATTCACCTTTGAAAGTCGCCACGTTGGAAAGCGCAATTACTGCTCGGATGGACCACTTAAGTTGGTTTGAGTAGATGATTAACCCCTGCAGTTGATAAGACTTAACATGCATTTGGTGCGCTTAGACATGCGCGCAGAGTTACACACGTCTTGCAAGATAGCCTATTTCTAAGAATTATGACTATTTTACCGAATGAAAGCAAAAGTTGAAAGCTTCACGGAGAACGACGAGGCATAGGTGCTAGAGAGAGAGAGAGAGAGAGAGAGAGAGAGAGAGAGAGAGAGAGAGAGAGAGAGACATTTTAATGAGCTTCCAATGTGAGAGTGAAACCATAGTCCGGGAATCTATGCGTTGCCCTAGCCGTCACCCGTGTCATTCAGATAGGGGGGCCGGAAACCAAAACTTGGATGGCAGCCCGCCTATTGGAAAAAAACAAAACAAATGGCGACACTGAAATATCTGACTCCGACCATGAAAGTTTGCTAAAGTTTAGACGTTTCGGCTCCCGAACACTCTATTGAAATAAAAGTTTGTGCGTGTATGTGCGTGTTTTTTATGGATAAACGCCGTCAACGCTCAAAAGAAATAAAATTTGCTCATATGTTTCTCCTACATTTTGTGCCACTACTATGTAGCTTGCTGAAAAAACTTCGCTGTTCATCCACCTTCCCAGAGTAAGGGCTAATGATTTTGTTTTATTTTGACATTACTGATCTTCAAAATGGTGCCTATTGATAACTACTCCACTCAAAATGCATATCCGAGGGAAGAGACGTGTAAGCTTGGGGTTTAGGTCATGTTTTGATCTTGAAAATGATGCCTATTATTAGCTAATCTGCTTAAGATGTATAATCAAGTGATGAGACGTATAAGCTTGAGGTGCAACTCATGCTTTAAATAGCGTGCAACTTCCGTGCTGACCTCGTGCACCTGGGGCGTTTGCTTTTCAACGCGTCGCGCTTTAAAGACACGTAGAGCTTCGGATGGTTTAGCTCTCGGACATCAAATTATATGAAACTCTAGTCATATAAGCTTCGCCTAAAAATTATTATACAGTGACATTAGTTCTACATAATGGTTATTCCTTGCGTCTAATGTGGCGAAGCTTATGACAACGACTGTTTCGATTTAGCTATTCGGCCAAATTGTGCCATCAAAGGCGACGTCAGTGTTTTACTGCTAAGCATTGTACATCTACCAGCCAGAAATTTTCGTGTCCGCGTCAGCAGAAACCGCAAGGCTGAATGAACGAAATCCCTGGCACAGCCAGGAATCAAACCTGGACGCGAATAGAGAAACGGGGCGATAGCAAATCGTCTTACCGACTAAGCTGCGCCCACGCGAGAAGACAGGAGACTCAACGGGGGTTTACTCAACAAGCACAGCGGCAGCTCCACCAGCTGCACTAATTCAAAGCCCTCGTGTGATATGCAAACTCCATAATGTATGAACACCGTGTTCACGTGGTTTGGATTAGCGGCGAACAGAACAGCATCCCGGGAAGGAGAGGGAGCTCCCTGGGGATGGCGCATGAAACAAGAGTGAGGGGGAGGCAGTGAGAGAGCCATAGCCGCGCGTGCCGCCTTCCTCTTCACCCGTCGCCAGTCTTCCGTTTTTAAATGCGGAGCATTTCTTAGCCTCGCCTGTTCCTGCGTCGGACGGTGTCAACAGTTTCGCGTCCGCAGCAGGTGCGCCTCTCCTTCCCTCCTCTCTCTCAACAGCAGCTGGCGCGCGCATGCGTCGTAGTCAGCCCGTTCGCTCCGTCGCGGTCTCGGCGTAACAGGTGCGTGATAGCAGCGCGGTGGGGCGTGGAAGGGTGCGCGCTGCTTGCGCATGCGCGCTCTCCCCCCGTACTGCTCTCCCTCTACTGCGCGCGCTGCAAATATAGCGGCTAGCGGTCGCTCGTGTTTCAGTCACTGCGTTGCTCCTTCCTTCCTTGGTTGATGCTCGTGCCCACGTTTACTCGTGTCTGCTACTCCAGCATCACGGAAGAAGCGATGGAAGCAACACTGCCTTCAATCAGTACTGAGGCCCCAATGCTCTGCATTTACTCGTGTTCCCCTCGCGGGAAGGCGCGGGAATTTTTGTTTCTGCTGTCACTGCTGCTTCATTTGGTCACTCGGTTACATGGACGCCGCCCCCGCCAAGCCCAGGGGCGCTATTCCAGGCGCTATCCGATACACCTCGAGCGAAACTCGTGCAATCGCGCGCACCACGCCTGGCATATTCAGCGCACCGTATTGGGCCGCTTACGTTGATAAAGTACGGCTTTTGATATCATCCGCATGAATCGCCATCTTAAATCGATCTGCAATAGTCACTCGGTAGCATAAACTAGGCAACCCCACTGCTACTTTGAAATCCATAGCCTAGCTGTTGGTGCGCCAGGCATGGTGCACGCCCGGCGTGGTGCGGGCTGTATTTCTCTGTATTTTGTTCTTGGCACTGAATTTTGTTTGCAACGTCGCTTGAGGATGGACCTAGTGCAGCTCTGCGCAAGCGCAAAACAAGTATGCGAACGGGTTCACTTTTGCAAACGGAACGCGCCCTCCTCCCCACCATCAGATATGGCTCTTGTTTACGCCTTGGTTGAGTGTGCACGGCGGGGGCTTATAAGAAATCGTCCCAATTCAGCGTGTCAAGAACATGTTTGAGCATTGGCGAGTGTGTTTTAGGCGTTGAAGTTGTGTTATTTGTCATCGACTGCGTTTTCACAGTTTACAAAAAGGCTGCCGTAGGAAAATCGTCTCCTCTTGGCCGCTCCTATCGGCTCAGGCAAGAGTGAACCCCAGTTCGGACCCAACACCCCCATGACTGTGGCACCATTGGCTCAAGTTGGCCTGGGGACTGCACTTTTGTTTGGTGCTAAATTCTTGTCGCTGTTTGCGGGCATCAAATGACGACTTCATGACTACCACGCTATGCCATCGATAAAGTCAACACCATGGGTGGGTGTGCCTTCCGCACACCCACCCATGGTGTCGCTACGCCGCACCCCAAAATGTGCTGGGTGTGTTTGATTGACATTAGAACTCGGAATAAACTGGGGTATGGTTTTTTTTATTGATTGATCAATTCATTCATTCATTCATTCATTGACTGACTGACAGTGGGGTTTAACGCGCCGGAACTGCAGAGGTTATGAGGCGCGCCGTAGTTGACACCCGGATTAATTTTTACCACCTGGGGATCTTTAACGTGCGCCGAAATCTCGAATGAACTTGCGTTTTTGCTTTTAGGCTGCGTCGGAAAAGCAGCGCCGCGACCGAGGATTGAACCCGCGTCTTTGTGCTCACCAGCAGAACGCCTTAGCCAATGAACCACCGCGGCTGGTTAGATAGATTTTCGTGTCCTATGTGACCATGCATATGCTCTTCCCAGAACAACCAGTATAGACGCGCTATTTTACAGATATACTGAGAATATGCCATACAGAGCAGTCCTGATATATTATTAGAGCCATTAACGCTCTTATTCGGTCTTTGAATTAACATAAAGGCTTCTGCCTATAGTACTTAATTACAGTTGGGAGAGCAGATACAACGAATGATGGGGAAGACTTCTTCGGTGGAATTAAAGGTCGATAGCATGAGATTGCTAGGAAATGTATCCATACAGGTTCGAAAAACACAAGTCCTTCGCCCAAACATTGCCACTGGACCGCCCCTACGAATTTTTTTATCAGTAGCAGCAGCATCCCGTGATACACAAGAACCGCCGCCGTCAGCAGAACAAGCGGAAGCTGGTCAACATATTTGTTCATGGCAATTTAATGCTATTCCACTTGGAACCAATGCGATCTGTCCTGACTCCTGCGAGTGGCGCGTCCTCGCTCAAATACTTCTACGTCGGCCGTCACACCGGGCACACCACGGGCGATTCTCACTTCCTTACCATCGATAACGTGCGTACAGTAACGCTGTATGTAGCGGTACTCAAAGTGTGGCTCACCCACCGCGCAGTTTTATTCCTTAGGCTGATCTTCCAGCTTAATCTGTCGGAGCTCTTTGCAGCTTTGACGCCTAGGTAGCCGTAACGGCATCCCGGCGCGTAAAAGTAACGAAGGAGGCATGCCGAGGACGTTGAAATTAAACACTGAAGGCACATAAACAGCAGCAACGGTTTCACACAGTTTTAAAACAAATGACTGAATACGACTGTGGGACCTCCGATCCATGGCCACCCTATGCTATGCTTGCAGTTCTCACCGCGACAACCCAATCCACTGCGATCGCAGCGCCACCACGCCAACTTTCAACGAACTGCACTTCGCGACGAAGAAGCGCGAACCCGGCGGCTCGTCCCGCTGAAATACTTCTAGTACACTGCAATGGAATTTTGCCTAAAGACGTCTCTCAAGGCGACTACGGCTGTCCAGGTCAGTAGCCACTTGCTTTTCTGTTATAATAAAGAAGCATTGCATGCGCGCGGTGTATACTTACATTTCTGTAGGCGCGCCTCCCCTTTGTGCTCTGCTCGAGCATGTACATTCCCTTTTCGGCTGTCTGTTAGGCGCTAAAGATACCTGTTAGGTGGTAGTTACGTCAAGATACATGTTTGAAATGAAGCCTTGATTTCAATTAGCTCGGAACATAGTGTTTTACTCCGTGCCCCAAGTGGGCCTCAAATGCGCATCTGAGCGGTCGCCCCGCGCGCAGCTCGACGTACTTGACGATCAAGTCGGTGAATAGGAGAACTCCCGCAGCTTCCACTGCTCCATGCAGGTAGCGCACGACGTGCTCTTATCGGCGCAAGCGGTTTCGCCTTTCTATTTACCTTAATCGCACGTGCGCTTTTAGTTAAGTCGTTTCCCAGAAGTAGGTTGTGTGTGTTCCAAACGCGCGCAGTGATCGGCGCGCCTAATATCCCACTAGTACGACTTCGTGCTTATTAATTAGCGAACGCCGCGGGAGCCCCCAATAAAAAACTTGACTCTCAAAGCGGAGCATAATGAACTTGCGAGATAAAAGCTCTAACGGCAATATAACGTGCGCCCGCGAATGTCAAACAATTTAAAACACAACCCAATTGCATTGAACCTGACTTAGGCCGCAGCTGCCCAACACCTTATGCATTACGGTACGGCCTAAGAAGTTCGTTTTGTAAGTTCATCCAGCACCTTTAAACTGCATGGTGTCATCGTTAACATGACAAGACAAATATTTTCTGCAAAATGTTTACAGCAATTCGATGTAAACGAACTTGTTCTGAAACAGACCTGTTTTTAAGTACTGAGCTGATATGTGCTGGTTTGCACTTACATTGACGTGTTGTCGTGGCATGCTTAAATATGAACCTGGCTAATGCTATTCTGAACTGGGTTTTCAGGCTACGAATCGAAGAGGGAGGTACCAAAGAAAATAGAAGTTCTAAGCCAGGACCTGCCAAAAACAACCCATGATGCAATGAAAGCTGCCCATCATGAACAGCTGAGTGCAGCAATGTAGCTAAGGATGCAGCGGTCTTCCATCCACCACAGTAAGCACAAGTTAAAAATATTTCTGAAGCTTCTCGCTGCTGTAACCGTCTTCTACAAATGTACACAATGCCCATTCTCTTTTACCTTTCTAAGTCAGGGCAAGTAGACGCCTACGGCCACATCGTGCAGCTCAGAGATTCTTCACACGCCACTGTTCACCAGTGCTGGCACTTGTGCTGTTTAGGTGAAACAACAGTGGTCATTTTCTATGCCATTCTAACCAACATCATTATTCATGCCAATCAGAGATATTACCATTTCCCGGGTGGAAGGAGGGTGGGAACACCAACTTCTTCCAACATGTGTCCCAAGTCAGTCACCACACCCAACAGTAAGCATTGCTCGTCGTACACCAAAGAGGGAGCCCATTTCCGCACGCTAAGTCATTGGCAGCTTCTAGCCTACTTTTTATTAATGCTGCCAAAAATTCAGAGTGCACAGCCAACAAGGAAAACAAATTTAGGCAATCACACCATGGTGATATGACCAACAATATCATCTGTTGACCTACTGCTGCGGGTTTGTTTCGCCGGGGACAAACTCTTATTCCGCACACCCTAAAGTTGACGCTTTGAAATGTGAAAAAGAATCCAGGGCACGGAAATTTGCCACGCCAAGATATCTGGGCATTGTTTTGGGCACATGACCATTCAGGCGTACAAGTAAGACATTACCATTCTTTTGCTGTCTGCGTGGATATGTCACGAGTGTGTCAGCATGAGTTTGAAGCAACAACAGTGTGTATTTTTGCAATGCTATTTTCATATCTAGTAAAATGTGACAAATACAATGAATGTTTATTCAGCCACCTTTGCCCTAAAACAGGCCACACATACACAAAAAAATGCGCAGCTTTATTAGCAAAAGCTTGTGGGCGGGAGGTCACATTTCCTGCAAAGAAGCAGAGGGACCTATTCATTGTTGCTGCGCACTTCTTCCCCTTTTATTTTCTTTTTTCGCCTCACTATGTTCACCCCCATCTGAAGTAGCAATGCACACCGTTTGTGGGGCTAACCTATTCAGTATTCATGAAAGCTTTGTCTCTCTCTGGATTGGAAAACCAAAATTTTCGAACTGCCAAAAGCACTTTGTTTTTTTAATCTGCTCGGCCAAGTGTGGCCCGTAATATCCTACTGGAAAGAGACATATCGTGATACCAACAGACAAGCCGAGGACAAAAGACCCTCTCCTAATAAGGTACCGACAGTTGCCTCTAAAAGGACAAGACAGGCACTAATGCGCAGTTTCGCTATACCAGCCGTTTCATCAATATGCTTTTATGTATAATGAGAGTATCTGTTGCTCCCTCCTGTCGTGTCATTTTAAGCGCAGAGCACATTAGGGGCCCGGCTTGTCTTCGTAGCTCGTCTCCCTTCACGGCGTCACGCACACAAACAGAGGCTCCGAAAAGAAAACCGCTTCCCCTGGTCGGGATCGAACCTGGGTGCCTCGCGTTACGAAGGTAATATCTATCCCTTTGTGCCACAAAAACGTTTTGAAATAAAAAATGGGCGAATTTCACCCGCTGTTTTCTAAAAGGGTACCGAGGTTCAGACAAGCTCAAATAATTCAAATATTCATCCATCCAACAAAGCTCATTGCTGCACCATTGCGCAGCTACACATGAAAGGCCCTGCCTGCAGTGTTTCTTCAGGCCTGATCAGTGGTTCCAATCTTCCAGTTTTCTTTTTACGGTGTGTAGGGTCACTGTGCTGACTGTGACTGGTAATATTTGGTTGCTCCCTCAAATAGTCGCATAGCCCTCGACACATCATTATACGGTGCAGCACGCCTACCATTGAAATCCACTCCATACAACAATTACCCCTTCGTGATGGCCGCAAAGTACCCATCGACCAAAATTGCGACATGATGTGGAGTCCCAAACCGTTCGATTAAACGAAGCTGTAAGTCATCTTCATGGGCGCAGTAAAGTGCGAAACTTCTTCGTTATAGTTACTTGAAGAAGACACATTATTCACAAGCTGGCACCACAACTTCCTTCTTCTGTTTGTTTCTTTTTTCCCTTTTTTTGCAGGATGTGTACAAGAGCCTATTTTCACTCCTGAAGGGCAAGGCACTGCTACTGCCCTTACAGACCTGGCGTCTCAAGATCGTGTGAAAATTGGCAAGGCTGTTCAGGTTAAATCAGGAGCACATGCCTACGGATTTTTTTACACCCTAGGTGGTTCGAGTGTTAATTCCTTCACTGGATTACCCCCACTGCAGCTGCTATAGAGTGTCTGGTTACAGCCAATTAAAGAATACAGTCAGCTACCCATGAACAGTACACGTCGGTGCAGTCCATCCCTGAAAAACAACAGAAACACGGATTGCTACACACCAAGTTATAGTTAAGTGTGTGTTACTTCTACCTAAGAACATAAAAATACATATTCTTGAATAGCTCCACTCGACTCGTGCTAACTCAACCATTACACACTTGCAGGACTGCAACCGCTGGTTGAATGAACCAAGTTAACTCAAATTTCTATTATTTGTTGAAAAAATTGGTTAACTCAAATTTGTATTTTTTGCCGGAAATAGTGCACTTGCTTTTCGCCATTCTAGCATGCATTACTTCATAAGTGATGGTACCATGTTTAAACTCTGCTACAGCATCAAACTACAATCAAACACAAGGAAGAAGTAGTCAATGTAACAGCTTACTGCCAAACGCCCCAAGCAAAGCAATTGCTCAACTTGCTCAGTCAAGTCCCGCAAGATGATTACTCTTAGCGCTAGTGTGCAATGTGCATAGGTAAGAACGTGCTTCACCTGCCACGTAGTGGTAAGTTTACCCCATAAGGTGCGGTAAAGCGTACAAACTGTTTTTTTAAAGATGATAGCCTTTCTTGGGCTACTTGAACCTAGAACTTTTGGTCTATCTGTATGTCTGCTTGTCTGTCTGTCTGTCTGTCTGTCTGTCTGTGACTCGATTCATCCACCCGGCCAAAGTGAAACAAAATCTGCGCAATGGTCTTATATACTCACAGCCAAATCTAAACGTCTAAGTCCGGTGTTAACGCTCATATTTGTCAACATTGTTGAACAAGAACAAGACATTCCGGAAATACGAGGCGGAAAATCAACACATAAGTGATATCTGCAGTGTTCCTTTATTAACAAAAACCATGAATGCTTGGTTTTTGCGATAGCAAATGAAATACTACATCAACTGCAGAAAATCGTCTCCTGCTGTTGCCAGTGCTCCTATAGCTCTTGGCGGTATTTAAGAAATCAAACGGCAACAGCAATGAAACGGTCCACTAGATAGGTTCCACATTACGCTTGGAACGCACGTAGAAAACAGGCAACGTGGTTCTATCAACGGTGTAGTAAGGCGACTCAATTCACGTGCGCCTCTGCCGTACTGGAGCGCTGGAATCGACGAACGCGGCCTGTAGCAGTGAAACGCGGTAAATGTAAACTGGCTTGAGCAAACCTTTAATGCGTTTACCTTGGGAGGAGTTCGACGGAAGAGGAACAGCATAAGAAGTGAGCGGGAAAGCAAAGGGAGGCATTTACTTGGCAAATGTCGACAAAGACTATCGTCTTTTGTCGACATTTCCAACGAAAGGAGCAGATACGCGGCCAAGTTTTTATTCTATAGCAATGTTGGAATGCGTGCCCCGATTCTTATGTGTGGCTGAATTCTGCAGCATGTAGGAGTTATGAAAGTCCACTATAATTAGAGAAAGCACGTGAATAAAGCTGACTCATTCTTTTGCACGTTAGTGTAACAGAATTATAAATTGACAACATATTCATTTAAAATCATTCAAAGTGACCAGAATGTAACATAACGGTGATATCGAGCAAACCGAAGGCAGGTATCACAACAGTGAGCCAAAAAAAGAAAAACGTTGGGGGGGGGGAAGCATTGTGGAACTAACTACACACAGTGACACACCATGTACGAAACTTTCTGTAGTCATGATTACTGCAATGGTACATGGAAGGCTGTTTAAATTCTATGCCGATTGTCGTCCATTTCGCCGCTGGTGATCAGGCACCGACACTTCTTCCTGTCCATACTACAAAAAAATGGCCAGCTGAACGCTCATACCTGGAATATACGGCGTTTCCGTTTTTCACCCGCATCCGAGATACACCCTCCGCGAGTGCGTGCGAGCCCACTACATAACTGATGCAGTTCGACAGCAGGCAATACAGCGAACAATCTAAAAATCTGCCCAGATTTATAGGGACTCTTCAATACTTTTTCCAACGTTTTTTTTTTTTTGAAATTTTAAATTCTGGAGTCAAACAACACACCCAGTACTTAGATTACGGTGACGCAGAGTACCTCAGCCAAAAATTACTGCGCTATGCCCATCAGGTAACTTGGAAACTCGCTCAAAAGATTTTTCTTTCTTTCTGGGTCTTGACGTCGTTCGACGGCCCGAATTACGTCACTGAGGACACGTAGCGGCTCTTGGCCGGTTTTCCTTCAGTTGCAATAATGAAAGCTTTTGGATAGCAATTCTAAAAATAAAGCCACAAAAACAAAGCTGAAACGGAACGCGTATCTGCTGCGACGAGCAAATCACGCAGTGCCGCTCCGTGCTGGCGATAACTGTAGCTTTCGCAGTTCTTCCAAACGCGAAGGAAAGAGTGAAAGCGTTGCAGGGTCGCTTTAAGAAAACAGGGCATACAGCCAGATGCAGGTGCGTCTAGTGCCATGAATACGAGCGTAAAGGCAACAAACAACAAACCGAAAGTGTTCTTATTGCCCTGTCCCTTCCGAGTTATATTTTTTCTGCAGTTTGCGCTGTCACTAGATCATTGTTGATGAGGCTACGAGAAAGCTCTATCACAGCCCGAATCATCATCATCATCATCATCATCATCAACAACAACAACAACAACACCACCACAACCAGCCTATCTGCGCCCACTGCAGGGCAAAGTCCTCTCCCATTATTCTCCAATTACCCCGGTCCTGTGCTAACTGCGCCCAATTTATCCCCGCAAACTTCTTGATCGCATCTGCCCATCTACCTTTCTGCCGCCCACTGCTACGCGTGCCTTGTTTAGGGATCCACTCTGTTACCTTGCCTCCGCATTACGTGCCCTGCCCACGTCCATTTCTTCTTAATTTCTACTAATATGTCCTTAACACGAGTTTGTTCCCTGACCCGCTCCGTGCTTTTCTTGTCCCTTAGTGTTACATTTATCATCTTCCGCTCCATTTCCAGCTGAGTCGTTCTCAATTTAAGTTGAACCCTCTTAGGGAGCTTCCAAGCTTATGCCCCATAGGTGAGTACCGGTAAGATGCAGTTGTCATACACTTTCTTCTTCAGGGACAGTGGTAGGCTGCCGTGCATTATTTGAGAATGTCTTCCGTATGCACTCCACCCTATTCTTATCCTTATAATTATCTTTGCCTCATGGTTGGGATTCGGGGTCACAACTTGGCCTAAGTAGATATATTCGCTTACCACTTCCACTGCCTCGCCCCCTATCTGAAACCGCTTTGCTGGCCCGAGGTTATTGGTCATTACTTTGGTTTTCTGCATATTAATTTTCAGGCCCACAGTTCTACTCTGTTTGTCCAGTGCGGAAAGCATGCTTTGCAATTCGTCCCCCGAATTACTTAGCAAACTGTAGTTAAAACTATACGACTTACGTGTAGCAGTGGATGAGAGTCGCAGGAAGGATCTTGCACTTCTCTGACGCACGAGCACCGCCTTTCCACGATTTTTGCCTCGCAAGAGAGGCAGCTCATCTTGAGCGAAATGCGATGCTGTTCCTGGGTCATCCCCGACATTTCCATGCACATAGCGACGATTTTGGCGTTTTCATCGCTCCAATTATTGGACCTCGATCAAGATAAGGTCGTCGGCTGAAATAATGCGCTCTTCCTCGCCAAAACAACGCGAATCAACTCTGTGGTCTAAGTATCTTAGTAAGGCAGCCAAGCGAAACTGCGACGCGGACCTGTTTTGAGACGCCATTTTGGTTGTGAAGACTAGTGTTGCCAGACTGCGTCGCGGAACTTGGAGTTGTGAATAGCAGCGTGAGCTGCGGTGTTTATCTGTTTTATCCGCCGCCCATGCTGCGGGTGTGATGGCCCCGTGCACGGTGGAGGATTAACTTTCCCCGTGGCCCCGTGTCAGAAAACTGTTGCATTAAGACAGAACGGCAACGGCACCGACTGGCGAATGTCGCTCTCGTGATTGTTTGGTGCGACGAGGGACACGCCAGCGGGAAGCGGAACGCCTCAACGCATTCACGATCCAAGCTACGAACTCTGCCTCACGCGTTCCCCAAGCTGAGCTCGTCGCAACGCAAGCGTCTGCCGTACACGCCACGGGGCAGGACCGTCGCACCTTTGCCGAAGCGACCCGCCAGGAGGACGTCGCTCGCCAAGCCCACCTAAAAGACTGCTACCGACCCGCAAATCATGCTCCTTTCGCTGTACGGACCGTGACTTCATCAAACGACACCTTGACAACGAGTTCGGTTTGGTTCGCATGGTTTCGAAGCGCCTGGAGTTTCAATCGTATTTACGCAATGCTGCGACAGATGTAATCCAGTGTCCAATGTTGATGCGCTTAACTGTGCCATACCGGCGAAATATAAATTTCGATATGCCAGTTCATATCGATGCACAATAAGCATTCAACCGCTCCTATGAAAGCACATTTCACTTTCGTGTTCTACCGAATCCCATGAAAGAGGGATAAACCACGTTTTTTTCATACCGGAAGGTTAAATTTCGCAGCACTTTCACTGTCAAAAATGATGTTTGGTGGGCCATTTCTCTATTTAGACATCATCATCGCATCGCACAAATAAACAGCGAATATCACAGTTTTTGTTCGAATTGCATGCACTTCGCCAGATTTGTTTTGTAAGTTGCAGGAACTGCATTTTCAAGTGCGTTGTAACGAGGCGGACCAAGTGTAGATTTCTACGCTGATTGTGCGCTAAGACTGGAGTTTAAACCTTTTAGCATATAAAACGGGCAGTTCATGTTTAAAGGGCGGCTATTGGAGCCCTATTGCTGCAGTGTTCTGATTCTGCCAGGTTTAGTTTTGCTTGCGTTTATTCACCCACTCCCTGGGATAAGAAAAGACAAGAGAAGGAGAAATGCCCACTGACTGCATGCTGACCACACACATGCCGACCTCGAACCACCGATTCCTATGCGAGGAAAGAGGGAACAGCGAACGTGCTCGGAAAAGGACGCGTCGTTGGCAGGGCACCGCGCTGTATGATGAATATTAACGCGCCCGCCGCGCTCGGTCTGTCTGCGGCTCTGGCGCGTAGCACGGGGGTCCACTAATCAGCTCACTCAATCAACGATTCTTCTCGGCCGTTGCCGTCCCACTGAGGGCCCATGCACAGACGCTGCAGCCGAGACAGCGCTCCTGGTCCTGTATGTGCCGCAGTCGGCAGTCCTCTTAAGCGCACTAATTGGTGTGTGTGTGTGTGTGTGTGTGTGTGTGTGTGTGCGTGCGTGTGTGCGTGCGTGTGCACGCGTGTGTGTGTGTGTGCTCTTGTAAATGCGGCCGCCAATATGTCGCGGCGAGTCGACCGCAATACTTTATGAATAGGGTGCGCGCGGCTCACGCTCACATCGGTCGAGAGCACGTTCTGCGTCTGGCTGGAAGAAAAATAGCCTCGCAGGGGCAATAAGCCGCCCATATGGCGCCCTACGGCGTCATCGAGCCAGGAATTTGTATCTGATGGTGCTGCGGGAGCGTCGAGTGGTGCCTAGTGAGGACGACTGGGTACTGGATCCCCGTTAGTCTTCCGTTGTCCTTTCTTCTATCACCGACTTACTCCTTATTATATTTCACGCATTGTTCAACTGTCATGACCTTTGTCTCTAAGTGTGCTCGGCATGTATCTTTCAAATACCGTTTGCATTTTAAGGGAAAGAATCACGAACTTGGGAGTGAGCACTTCGATTTAAAACTGATTTTCGAGACTGCAGTGGCAATGTAAACGATGAATGGGGAACATTAGACAAACAAAAGAGGGAAACCTCACATGCGTCAGATTGATGCGGTCGACCAATAGAATCATGTACCCCTCCCTCTACCTAGCGACAACAATGGTTGAACGTGAAGCTTTCTCCTCATGGATAGTAGGAGTATTAGTATTAGTAGTAGTAGTAGTAGTAGCAGTAGTAGTAGTAGTAGTAGTAGTAGTATTAGTAGTAGTAGTCGTAGTAGTACACTTTATTCACAACAGAAATGGAGGGGGAGGGGGTAGAGTCAAGGGTGGAACCCTATTTCCCGGACTGCAGTTGCAAAAGCCCCTAACTTGGCTTTTTCCAGCAGTTCTCGCTGACTAGAGAGGTCCGAGCTGGACAGTGCCGCTTCCAAGGACTCTATTGATGTGTTGCAGTCATTCTGTTGCCATATGGTCGGGCAGTTTCACACAGTGTGGAAAAGTTCTGCCTTCTGCTGGCATTTGTGGCATTGATCCTTGTATTTATCTGGAAACATAAGTGCTAATCTGTACTTATGTGGGTTCTTTGGTTGGCCAATCACACGCTGCGCGTATGTGCCACTTGGAAGCTGGGCTTCCAAGTAGCACATGTGGTTGGAAGCTGTTGGAATGAACGATTGCTACACGCCTTCAGTGGTGGTTCGACGTGCACCATCTATACCACCCATGCCAAATTTGATTTCGTCCCCACCTTGGTGCACCACGTGCTAAGCTATAAAGTCTTCGAAAGAATTCAAAAAATATTTTGAGCATATGACTTAGTACTCAATTAGAAAACTTGGGCAACGTTTAATAACTAATTTTAAAACAATTCAACTTGCTACTTCAAGGAATGTACTCTGATACATATCTAAGCATTTCTCGCTAGTGGTATTCTTGCCTTCATTTTTCTTAAGACAGTTCGGCCTGGGAGTGAGCCGGCTAAAGAAGATCGGTCACTGGCAACAAGAGTCGCACAAGTTCCCTGGGCGTAATCCTGCTCATCGAATGAATAAAAAGAAACTACACAGGGAACCCAAGTGACGGCCGTAGCGCCAAACAACGAGGCGTGGTTTAGCGTGCGTTTTTCATTTGGCTTAGTCTGTCTTGTATTCTTGTCTGCGTCCCCTCTTTCTGACTTCACATGTTCATCAGTACTCAGGTTGTAGTGGCCCACCCAGCTGTATTGCTCCGTTGGTGTCGGATTACACTTGCCTTCACTTTGTGCTCGCGACGAATTGGTTCGTTGTCCCTGAGGCGACGTGTCAGAGTATACGCGGCGGGGCAGCGTCTCACCGCAGCTCTTGCCTCTCCGTGTTGTCGGCAACATCCGTCATGAAGGCTTTGCATCGGCTGTGAACAGTAGTTGGAAATGTTTGCCTCTTTATTCCGGGTCGACGATAGCTTGTGGTTTTGACATTTCTGTGAGGCAGTTACCGCAGTATTATCTGGACTCGAGTGTCACGGGTTCGTCGCTATCCTTCGCGCTCTGGGCGAGACCCAGAAGAATGCTGTGTGTCTGTGAAACACTGCGCCTTCAGGAGCCTGCCTGCCCGCTATTGTTAGCGCTTGCCCTCATTTTTCAGCCATGTACTTTGATCCAGGCAGTGCCTTTTAGAATGTATAGATATGCTTTAGCCCTCTAAACAAAGGTCCTTTTTTTAAGGGCGAAACCCCTTACGAGCTAGGCCTGTCGGCGACTTCTGTCGTCGTCGTCGTTTTATGTAGTCACGGTACTAAAACACCGGGACACTTGTTTTCCAGTGCCTCGCGCTAGAACGTAACGCGTACTAAAAGCACACGCCGAGACACTCATTTTCCAACGTCTCGCGTAGAACGTTTCACCTCTGTGGGCAAAAACGTGTAATAAAAGAACATACCGGGAAACTCGTTTTCCAACGCCTCGCGCTAGAACGCTTCGTGCTTAAAAGACACGAGACTTTTAACAGCCACGTTGTATAGCTAGCTCTACCCCCCTACCGTTTCATTTGCGTGGGCAAAAACGCCAAGGCGCCAAGAATACACTTATACGCTGCATGCTTCGCCCCTCCCCAGGTTGAACGTTAGTGGAGATGGCCCGGGATTTTTCTTTACTTCCACGCACTGTCTTCAGCGTTTTGTTTGTCGCAACAATGTTTTGAGTATATCCGTAAAGATAGAGGGGAAGACGGGCAGGAAGTTGTTTCTTTTTTATGAGCAAAGCTGCGCCCACGTTCGCGGTCGCCTAACTTCCGGACACTGCAGCAACATGGGTTCTTATATTTCGGCAGTTCGCCCGGCACAAGACACCAACATTCTCGTAGCTTGCCTAGAAATGTCTCGGGCGCTGAGCTTCATGAACGAAGAAAGCCGTCTCATGTGTACATTTTGAAGCTTGCAACTTGCTAAAAGCTACTTTTAAACTCTCACACGCTGACAACAGTAGATTTACAGTGTATTGACAAAAATGCAAGTACTTAATACTTAAGTGCTGCCAGCTCTATCTACGATAGCCGAAGAGGCATCATTGCTTCCTACATCAGCATATATCAAATCAATGGTTACCGTAGCAATTTATTGACACAATTTACACACTATAAAATGAAAATGAAACATGAATGTAGCTGTTACCTGGATAACATACGTAAGAACGATGGCAGTTTTACATTCCCATCCATTAGATCTTTGAAAAAATGCTGAAATAAAACGTAGGCGCAGAAAATTAATAAGTTTGACGTGATGTCCACTTAGTGGCGTAGTCAGGAAGGAGATGAGGTTAAGGTAAGGTCTGTTGTGCGAAAGTGATGCGGAGGTGAGCTTGCATACCTGGGCCTCAGTCTAATGCTGAGGCTGACGTAAGGCCAAGAAAACTCATTTGAGTTTGAGGCCACGTCGAGGCTGGTGACGTCATTTGCCCACCTGGGCGGGTACGTATTTAAAAATGGCCGAGGTCCTTTTTACCCCAACACACAGGAATGACCGGTCGCATCCACCCAGGCTCAGAATCTGAAGAATGAAGAAGCCAGAGACATAATCAGACTTAAAAAAGATCTGGAGCGAAATCCTCCGTCTTTTTTTCCTTTCATATCCGTTTCGAAGTGTATATTTTGAGCAAAGCCTCATTGGTTGATAGCAAACGATCCGGATAGGAGGAAGCACAGGAAAGGTGGGGCATCGCTTTCTGTGTCTGTTATTGGCCAGAGGCCTCGCAAGTGCCACTACGACATGATTGAAATGGACGCAAAGTGGACATTTTCGAACCGGACGCAACTCAGAATTCCGCCCTTTGGCCGTGACATCGCACAACGCACAAAGCCGTGCTGGCACTGGAAATGTCACAGGGCAGACGACATTTTTTCGGTCAGATTATTGATATTTGTAACACGATCGATCTCCGAGATTGGTCACTTATTCTAGCTAAATTGGTCACTGAGCAGTGTTGTGGCGAATCAGGCATTTAAGCGTTCGGACGACGTGGGCAAGTTTCGTCCAACCGATTGCATCGAAGCGAGCTGACAGGGGCGTGGTATAGCTTGAGAAAAATTGTCGAATTAGAGAGAGATATCTTTAATGAAGTATGGCGATGTTAGCCGAGCTAAAATTCCTAGCCTGCTATGCCAGATAAATGTGGCGACAGTGATACAGATGATGGGGATGATTTTAAAGTAGTTGATGCTTACGAATTTATTCGTTCAGTTATTTGCAGAGACTGGTTTAGGCCTGTGTGTTGCAGATACGCAATCGGAGCTCTTGTGGCCCGTGAAGCACGCTTGGAACATGCTCACGGACCTAAGACGTCCCTCACCAGTTGAATGTCCACGGAAAGCAGCATTTGTAAAGACACTGCGATGGACACTCTTTGCGCACTAAATAGAGCACATTCGCCGAGAACGGGCTGCAGGTTTTCGAGCACATCGCAGTGTGAGAAGAGTGGCGACGTAGTACGTTTGAACTAAGATAAACAATGCCCTTAACTGGGCGGCAATGTATATGCTAGCTTCCAGGTAATATCCACTTCCCTCGCCCTTGCAGTCATTTGTGGTGGTTACGCCCACGAAAAAATCAGTCTTTCTGCGCAGCGAGAACAAAGCATAGACTTCTGTTTCCAGACTCTAGAATGCTGCACCAATCCCGTGATATTGTGAGCTCCGTACGCCGTTCACACACACGTTGAGTTTACTCGAATTTACTCCTTTACTGTTCGAGTTGTTTACTTGCTTTTCGATGCAGCCAAACGTCAAAATGGGCTTGTTAGAGCATAGAAACAGCCATCACGCTCAATCGGGAGTGCGAATAGGCAATATGATGTTAGGAGCCAGGAAGGCGCCACTGAAAGGTCAAAACACCAATACCAATCACTAAAGTTGTGCAAGGGGCATAATTAACAAGTGATACTAACACCACGCTTTTCCTGGTCGCAACCAGGAAAATCACTGTTACTAAACACAGACAAAAAACATTTTAATGGAATGCTGCGTTTTCGTGCTGCGTTTAGAATTTGTTCATCTACAGCCCGCCGACCTCGAAGTGAATTATAAGATAACTAGGTTTTGAAGTGTCAAACATGCGCCATTTTTAATTCACCCTTATCGATTCTAGCCACCAATCATCTGCATATGTACTATTATAAAGATTACATGGCTCACTTGGGGCAGCTGTACATTTATTTTGCAGATATAACGCGTCACGCTTTTTCGCGTTCCAGAAAAAATTGGCTTCGGTACACGCCAAAGAAGTCTTACTCAATATTAGGCCGATGACAGGGCCCAGCACAAGACCCAACGTGTGAAACGTGGTCTGCAATCTGCCGTTACGCGTTTTGCATTGCGTGACGTAATAGTCCAATTTTCGATGCCCCCCACCTCCGCCCTCCACTTTTTTTTTTCTTTTGCTGCGAATCATACAACAGGCCTCGTTATTCTCCACATTTGCTTCATTAGGCGCAACAAATGGCTACTCATGCGAATTACGCCAATGTAGACCCTCGCAAGTTTTAACAGTGCCCGTTTTGCCGTTCTCATGCAATGCACGCCCAGATGTTCGCTTTAGCACAACGCACCTGAGTGAATAATCATCGTAGTGCGGCATACAATGTTTAGAAGGAAAAATGTTGCAGAAACCACAAAGCTGGCCGTCTACGATACGCAAAGCATCGTACATAAAGACCCACGACGTAGCCTAAAGAAGACTCACGACGTCGCCTAAACACAACACAACTCACGTCCGACTTGAACCAAAGTCTATCACAAACAGTGCACGATACCCAAAGTTCCTCTTGTTTAAAGTGATTCCCCAAGTCGGCATCAGCCCCGTCTGTAGACGGGGCTGCACCATGGTTGTTTAAGCACATGAAAACGCCAAACTTCCCGCATCCTTTCGAGTTTCCCCTCGTCGTCCTCGGCGGCCGCTTGTGATGTCTCATCTTATCCGACACGATAAATTCCTCGAAATCAGGTTTCATATAAACGGTTTTAGAAGCAATCACTGACGCCAGCACGACTGCAGCACTCCACTTTGAAATCGGTTTTCAGTGGCTGCGTCATCGACTTAGAATGTATTTCAATTCCTGCGTACTTTGGCTCCTCCGTGCTCCTCCTATAGCTCCTTGCGCCGTGAACAATTTCATTCGTGCACAGTGTGTATATTTACTCCGCCCCCTTCCGTAAAAGTGGAGCACGTACTGCGGCTCCCAGTTTCCGCACGACGCTCTTTAGCTTCTTCTGCTGCAAGGCAGTTAAATTTCGCCTCTCCATCTTCTTGGCGAACTGATGGAGGCGAAATAGTGATGTTCTTTTGATGTGCGAGCCGAGAGGACCATCTCGACTCGCTCCGATGACCGACGACCGATGCTTGGAGCGGGTGAGGGATGAGGACTGCCTTCCTTGCTGGATATTAGGTTTATTTACATTATTTACATGACTCCAAGTTTACATCACGTCAGAGTGACGGTTACATTATCACTCTGACTGCAGCAGCCTGTTCGGCCGAGATCTATGCTAAACTAGATCCCCTCTCGACCGACCTTCGACAAAACCCAACACTCCGGTTTTGAGAGCAAAAACCCCGCCTCCAAAAAGGGGGCGTTCAAGAAAGAGAGAAAAACCTTTCAACACAATTATTACAAACCATTGATTGGCCACAGCAACCAGCCAATCACCCACATGTCCCCACCTGCGGTCACGTGACCCAACCCTCTCTCTTATGCACTCAAAGTGCGTTTCCTACGCACGCTGTTACACTCGGCCAGAAAACACAGGACATCTGCGGCCTAAAGTGAACCATCCATTACGTTAAGCGGGCGGCATCCGCACAAACAACAGCCAAGCCCAGGGCCCGGAGCGGTCCCCGCGCGGCTGACCTCCCTCCGCGCGACGCCTCCCACGACGTGGGGCGTCTGCACGCGCGGCGTGACAATGAGGGTTGCTAATTCCCTCCCAGACTAAAGGGGCGCCGCCGGCCACCTGAACAGACCACGGGGAGAGACGCTGCCAGCCGAGGCGACCATCGTCGAGGCGAACGACCCGTCGACGAAGAGCGCCCGCCGCCGGAGTCGAAGATTTTCCAAACTTACACCGCGCGCGCTTTCAACACTAAGAGATACGATCATCTGGCCGCCCGTCAGCTTGTTATGCCGAATGACCCTGCCACCCTCGACGCGACAGAGGCACTCAGGCTAATCGCCCCCATCCTTTGACACACAAAAGGACGGGCACCACAGCTCTCCGCGGCTCCGAACTTGGCGTCCGCGCGGCTACATGAAAGGGACACGGGAAAGTAGCCACCAGCGGAGGCGACGCCAATACATGGGCCACCGGCGGCCTTCATTAATTACATGCGGAGCCCGAACTTAACACCTCCGCACTAAGAATGTTGTCCGTACACTAGCTGTACGTACAACATTAACTCTCCTGCAGGTTATGTCTTACGGCAGAGTCAGAACTAAAAAAAACACTCAAGCCATTACGCAAGTACAATACAACGCGTGTACAATACAGTACAACACAAAAAAAATTAACCCGCTACACACCAACCCAAACAGCACAACGCGCCGGCCAACTGCACCAAAAACGGATACAACACGGCATACTCAGTGCCTTGGCCTAGCCATGGCTTGCGCAACATCAAACAATAAACGAAAGCGCTCAGCTACAAGGCCCGTTAGAACAAACTCGCGGCACCCTCTACCATTAAAGGCAACAAACCCCACGAAGGGTATACATGTTTAAACTTGACAACTGAATGAATGACACCATCCATTCTTAAACGTTAAGCGCATGCAGGAACATTCTTTCAATCTAAGGAAAGGGAAAAAAAAACCACCCGAACAAACCCAAACGTACCAAACGAGGCTACTCCTGTACCAATAACAAAACGTTAAAAGAAAGTTCTCTTCACGCACTCGCGGACGCCGGTTCTTTCGGGATGCGACACAGATTGTTCGTCCCTGTTGCGGTTCACCTGCTGTCCACATTCGATGTACTGAAAGTTCATTTTTCAGTACTTCAAACACTAGTTCGCACACAAGCGCCACAAGTGGGCCCTACCTGCACATTCCATGGCCCACCATGACCACATGCCAACGAGCGCAAATAAAGAAAGGCACTCGCCATTGCACCCAGACGTAAACTCCCTACCGTGCTGTAACAGCGGCTATAGTCCTCAAGAAGACAGTTAAACCCGCAAAGCTGCGCTACTCGTAAATCACACGCCTTACGACAGCTGAACACAACCAACACATGCACAAAAAAAAACTAACAACAAGGGAGAGAACTACAGTACAGGGACAACTAAGAATAACGCTCGTCGGAGCGAACCCTACACAAAAAAAAAAACAGCAGAAAAAAAAAACGCAAAACGCTAACCACTAAGTGTGCGGCAAACAACACTCAACCGTCCCTGTCTCGCACTGCACACTATTCAGCGCTAACGCCCCTTTCCGCGGCGGCACACACCGACCGTCGCACGGAAGCTGATTCCGTGTTGTGCGCCACCAGCTGATTCTACACGAACCCTGGTTTGGCTCGCGGTGTCCTCTGCTCCCAGGAGAAAAGGAACACCCTACCCGGCGGTAACGCGTACGACGATGTCGCACCTGCGCCGCCACACCTGCCCCCGCGTTCCGCGTTCTTGGGCCCGTCTGAATTGCCCTACGCGCAAGACGCCGCGGGCCGCCTGCACTTTCATGCTTTGCGCACGGAAGCTCAACAATTGGGCGCGCCGTTCCGCTGCCCTTGCATGCCCCTTGTGCTGCCTCGGCGACAGACGGCTGCTCATTGTCCGCCTCCACAGAAAGAAGTTCGGCAGCTAAGACATCTGCCGCGCGAGATTCCACGATCTCATCGGCAGCAGTGGGAATGCTACGGTGTCGCTCAACAACTGGGGTGGCTTCGGCCACCTCCACTACATTCCCACTCTCCTCATCCCGTGGCGCTCGAAGCGCCCACGAGGGAACAAACACTGTAAAAACATTGGTATCGTCTTCGAGTCTACCAATCCTGCGAAGCTTCGCTTTTTCGTAAGCGATCTCCGCTCTTCCTTGCGCTAATTGAGCACTGAGCTCCTCACCCGTCCACACGGACGGGCTACCCGCGCCCCTGCTACCCGCTAGCCTTGCTTTTTCCAAAGCGTGCTGGGCATTTTTGAGAGCTAATTCAGCTCTCAACTCCTCGATCTCGAGCACAATGGCACTAACCTTCCGGTCGGTGCCGCGACATCCCGTTAGCATAGTGGCCATGGTGAACCCGGAGAAAACAAATCAGGGCCCACCTGTGCTCGCTCCGGGTTCCGTCGGGTCGCAGTGTCGCTGGTGCAGCAGCTCGTGGACCCGATGCGCCGCTCTCGCCGCTGGGATGGGGCCGTGCTCCCTGGGCCAGAGCCCACGAGGCCTCCCGCTGAGGTGTCGCCCCGTTGAACCGCGGCTTACGCCGCCCTGGGCCGAAGCCCCCGAGGCCTCCCGCTGAGGTGTCGCCCCGTTGAACCGCGGCTTCCGCCGCCCTGGGCCGAAGCCCACGAGGCCTCCCGCTGAGGTGTCGCCTCGTTGAACCGCGGCTTACGCCGCCCTGGGCCAGAGCCCACGAGGCTTCCCGCTGAGGTGTCGCCCCGTTGCCGTTGAATCGCGGCTGCTGCCGCCCTGGGCCGAAGCCCCCGAGGCCTCCCGCTGAGGTGTCGCCCCGTTGAACCGCGGCTTACGCCGCCCTGGGCCGAAGCCCACGAGGCCTCCCGCTGAGGTGTCGCCCCGTTGAACCGCGGCTTACGCCGCCCTGGGCCAGAGCCCACGAGGCCTCCCGCTGAGGTGTCGCCCCGTTGCCGTTGAATCGCGGCTGCTGCCGCACTGAGCCGAAGCTCACGAGGCCTCCCGCTGAGGTGTCGCCCCGTCGATGCTTGGAGTCTGGCTCGTCGTTGGTCGGAGCCGAACCTTGCGTTGAAGGAGTCTCTCCGCAATGCCCCACCAGCTCCAGCCGATGGTCGTGGTCATCCTGCCGACTGCGCCAGTTAAATTTCGCCTCTCCATCATCTATGCGAACTGATGGAGGCGAAATAGTGATGTTCTTTTGATGTGCGAGCCGAGAGGACCATCTCGACTCGCTCCGATGACCGACGACCGATGCTTGGAGCGGGTGAGGGATGAGGACTGCCTTCCTTGCTGGATATTAGGTTTATTTACATTATTTACATGACTCCAAGTTTACATCACGTCAGAGTGACGGTTACATTATCACTCTGACTGCAGCAGCCTGTTCGGCCGAGATCTATGCTAAACTAGATCCCCTCTCGACCGACCTTCGACAAAACCCAACACTCCGGTTTTGAGAGCAAAAACCCCGCCTCCAAAAAGGGGGCGTTCAAGAAAGAGAGAAAAACCTTTCAACACAATTATTACAAACCATTGATTGGCCACAGCAACCAGCCAATCACCCACATGTCCCCACCTGCGGTCACGTGACCCAACCCTCTCTCTTATGCACTCAAAGTGCGTTTTCTACGCACGCTGTTACACTCGGCCAGAAAACACAGGACATCTGCGGCCTAAAGTGAACCATCCATTACGTTAAGCGGGCGGCATCCGCACAAACAACAGCCAAGCCCAGGGCCCGGAGCGGTCCCCGCGCGGCTGACCTCCCTCCGCGCGACGCCTCCCACGACGTGGGGCGTCTGCACGCGCGGCGTGACAATGAGGGTTGCTAATTCCCTCCCAGACTAAAGGGGCGCCGCCGGCCACCTGAACAGACCACGGGGAGAGACGCTGCCAGCCGAGGCGACCATCGTCGAGGCGAACGACCCGTCGACGAAGAGCGCCCGCCGCCGGAGTCGAAGATTTTCCAAACTTACACCGCGCGCGCTTTCAACACTAAGAGATACGATCATCTGGCCGCCCGTCAGCTTGTTATGCCGAATGACCCTGCCACCCTCGACGCGACAGAGGCACTCAGGCTAATCGCCCCCATCCTTTGACACACAAAAGGACGGGCACCACAGCTCTCCGCGGCTCCGAACTTGGCGTCCGCGCGGCTACATGAAAGGGACACGGGAAAGTACCCACCAGCGGAGGCGACGCCAATACATGGGCCACCGGCGGCCTTCATTAATTACATGCGGAGCCCGAACTTAACAAAGGCCAAACAGACGGCAATGGAGGTAGGCGAAGATTACTTCGCATTAAAGGGACACTGAAGTGAATTTGTTAAACTTCTGTTTTTGTTTGCATTGCATACAGTGGCTCAAATAAACACACGTTTCATCGCTTATCCGCTCGATAAAGCAGTATAAAATCGATAAAGCCTGGAAGAAGACAAAAAATTTGCGGCGGCCGCAGCAGCCAACAGCAGTGAGGCGTACTCGGGGTGCGATGTGATTGGACTATGTCCAAAATTGGAATTCAAGCTAGTTTGGGCTTCAGTTCTGTTCAACAACATGCTTGGCATCCGACGTTATCATTGGTTGAGCATTCTTGATATCTCAGAAACCGACACATTGCGCTTCTGCCATGCCAGCTGTAGAATGCGTCAGATAAGCCTCCCAGCACCGCTTGGAATCGTAATGTTTACTAGCCGAGGTGTACGCAGTGGCTGATCACCCTCCGCGTCACCGGAGACGCTCACAGGTGAAACGCTTCGCACCTACCTTTGGAGCTTGCCTGGCTAGCCCCTGTGTCGTAAGATGCGTGTTCGCACCAGGCCGAGAGTCGGCATATTCGGCACTGTGCCCGCAAGCAGTAGGAGCTTATGTCAACACCAAGCCAACGAGAACTCGCCAGCGCGTCAGCGTCAGTCTGCAAGCTCGTTCGTGGAGAAGTGAATGTTGCAGCGTGAAATTGGGAATTCAGAATAGAAAAATTTACCTACATCAAAAAACCTTCAGAGAAAGAAATAAAACAACATGTTCTATCGGGGATTCGAATCAGCTAATTGCGACAGAACGCCACCAGTGCTTTAGACCCCTGGGCCATATTCACAGCACTGCAGGGGATGGAAAAGTAAGGTATATATCTTTAGCCTGTTAATTTTTGTAGTTTCAGAATTTCCAGCCGCTTAGATGATAATTTCTTGATTAACGCTTGTGCAGTAAGCGTACCCCGAATTCACACGAATAACTTATCTCTAGCGACTGCATTCCTTAGGCAGGAAATCGATCGCAAATGTGTGGTCGTGCTGCTGACCGCTGTGCTAGTTCACTCAGCTCAAAATACTTCCCATGCATTGGTTTTACGCTTTACAACAAAAGTTTCGGTTGATTTTATTTCCTTAGTGCCTATATTAACTTCGCTGACTCTTCTTCCGCCGTTAATTGGTCTTAGAGTTTCTACTAGCGTACCAGCCAGCAAAGTGTCGCATGAGCGCTTGGGTGGAGCTATGCATAGACGTTAATAATCTTGATACAGTCCACAAACTAACAAACTAAGGGCCCATTCTTCCAGCACTAATCCTGTCATGGCTTAGTTTTAACTGACCGAACGAATTGCAACGACCCGACGGTGGGCGGCCGACTTGGCTCTGTCGGAGGGTCAGGGAGCCGCGCTGTAACGTAGCCAAGCCAAGCTTTCTCAAGTAAGCGTCATACCAAACGGCATAGGAAATCGGCAAGGATGTTTCAGGGAGGAGAACAGCACTTTCGAATTGACTTTACAGCGAAGCTGTTGGCCTCTACTAGGCCGGAAAACTTCGTGCTGTAAACAAAAAACCAAGACAGCAGCTAGAAGTTCGCGCCTAAGACGCGTAGCGCATGCGCCAGGCTAAGCAGGCATACAGCACAGAGCTCAAAATTCATTAAAAAGCGCAAAACAAGCATCTAAACCGCATTATGGATGATGATTGATGATGTTCCTGTGATCAATAGAATGGGACCCGCCCCTCCTCCTCCACCCCATGCGTTCCTAGTAAAAATGTTGGCAGATTACGTTTGAAGGCTGGGCAGGGCTAGTGTCACTAAATAGAAGAGTTCTTGCCCTAGACGCCGAGCTCATGCGTCAGGCTAGGCAGGACTCAGCATTTGCCGCCAGAGAAGCCGAGGGCAAGTGACAAGCCTGCCGTGAAAACGAGAAACATTTCATACCCTCCCCCATCAGCATTTGTAGTGGTTTACAATAGCTTCGCTGGACATGCACTTTCGCAGGGCCGATTGGCGACCTACTATTTTCCTACTAAATGAGGTCGCGTAAACGCATTGAGAGTGGTCGAAACATGGCCTAGGTACGCCAGACTAAAATATGCACAAGTAATCCCACTATGTTTAGAAATCACTTCAGTGACCCGTTAAAGCGTGGTGGGCTCAGGGACATTAGAAATGCGAGTGTGATGTCTTGCATTGCACACCAGACAAATACCTTCCCCCATCCCACTACATGCCGTATATGTATTGCACACCACCGTATATTCTCCCCTATCGGCTTCTGCGAAGCCCCCGGGACGCTCTTTCATGTGGTAGGGGGCTGCACCCACTCCTCACAAGATTCCCGCAATCCCTCGCATTCTTATAAGCTTTGGGAGAGAGCTCTCACCAGCTCTGACTTTAGTGATCAGCGCCTGCTGGTGTTGAGGGCTGTTGAGGCTCAAGGGGTCTTGGACGGAGGCTCCTACTCGTTGGTTTTCGTAAAAAACATGTTTACTCTCTGTTGCATTGCGTGATGTAAGAGCTCAGATTGCATTTTTTAGTCCAATCGTGAGATGGGCATCGCTATGCGTCATTTTTATTTTCCTAGGGGCATCAAGTTCGTCGTACGGGTGAATTGTGGCGAAGTAGACACACGGGAAAATTTTCAATTGTAGGCTGAAATTGCATACGAAACCTATCACATTGAGTGTTTCCAAGTGCACGCCTAAAACCACCAGCGCATTTCCCTCACCTAAAGGCAGAGAAATGATCAATCGTTGGGATCATCTGCAAAGAATAAATCATGAGGGCCAGAAAGCGATGTCCCTCAATAACTGTGGCCTGCGCTATTACATCACATCCCGCAAGCATGACGCTTTGCGTTTCGGGGCGTCACAGCGGAGATCGCAATAATTGTTCAATTAAACGGTACGATTGGTGTCCCAATTCGACAGATTTGCTCACTTAAGTCACGTGTTGGTCGCTCATGTGCATGGTGGCCAAGCAAACTGGCAATCTAGATGATCCGGGTGACAATGCCCTCGGTTGACTGTAGTCTATGCCGTCAACAAAGGAAATTGGTTGAACGACAGCAATGTCCGCGCCATCTGACTGAAAATTTGGATTGGTACTTTGGCAATGAGCAATACAGAATGTATGACTTCCGTTGTGTGATACCACATGGCAGACCAAACTGCCGCACGCCGGCCATCGACGTTTGCTGAATTTTCTTTGTTGGCTCACGGGTGCATTGTGGTGAAGTTGAAACTGAAGAGTGCTGGAAATTACCGGGAAAACTTCGAATGGCTTATTGGGCCGAAAAGCCGCCGTGCCGGAAATGCAGCAGATGAATTCCCACCAGCTCGCAGAAACTCCGCTCTTGAATTCACGTCGAAGGTCACTGAATAGACGCGGGTTGATTCGCAGCAGAAAGAGGGGGCGACGTGGGCATGCGACGTTCCGACGTTACGCTTTACGTCCCGCTTTAGAGTCTAGCGACGTCTACCCTACCCGCAGCTCGACCGACAGAGCACGATGTTATTCGGTACGTTATTGGGCTCAGTGTTAAGTTCACATAACGTTAATCCTAAGCATTCATCGTTGGGCCTAACGTTTGACGTTTAACGTTGTCAAGCGGTGCCGATTGTAAACAGTGCTCATTGAACTTCAAGTTTCGGGTGCCGGTTTCTGTAGTAAGACTTTAACGAGCAACGTTAAGCCAAATATCCCAAACTCTGGCGCATACCCGACTTTGTCTGCTCATACTATAGCAAAGCTTTACATACCCACGGATGAGCGCACGACCGCAAGATGTATTGGACAACGCTCAATAGGAAATATGGACGCGTACTTTGAATATAGACCATTTACAGTGAGCACTGGGCTCACCTTCAGCAGGTGACGCTAGCGCCGCACTCGCCATGACTGGCCTTTTAACATGGGGCGGTTTCAATTTCCGCCACAGTCTCCCATGGGGCTCTGTTATGTGCGTTGGTAGAAAATGTGGTAGCAAGGGGGAAACTTGCGCCGTAGTCAGATTTACCGACTGCCATCGGGAACTCAATGTGTGGGACGACTTGCCATGGGAGCCTCACTGGCCGACACATCATCAAGGCTGTCAGTGTGTGTGCACATGGTCTTCCGCAATGCACTGCTTTCCGCACGGTGAGCCCGACACGAAAATCCGGCTGCTCTGGATCGACATTCTCCAGCGGAAGAATTTTGTTAAAGGAACATCGACAATGCTGACTTTTTCAGAGCGTTACGGAAGGCTGTCGGCAAGCTTAGTGTAGCGCAGACCTATCTTCATCGGCACGCTTGTTCTAAAGCGTGCCTACCATTATGTATACGCGTTGCGTGCTTGTAGTCTTGTCGAAAGGAGTCAGACTGGCTGTTTAAGCTTAACGGAGCGGTGGCTCCCAGATTCTTTTCTTCGCATGCGCGTATCAGCTTTTCCACGGAGTAGAATAGCTAACCTCGCGTTACCTAAAGTGCACCAAACGCCTGTCATCGCATACTCGCGTCTGCGGAGTGCCACAGTTCGGCGCTTCCGCTAATGCTAACCCATCCTGCCTACTCGTTGCGAGCGCAGAAACCTGGCTCCAATAAGCAATGTATGTGTTTCGTCGCACTGCATGCCTGTAATATGCACGTTGGCGCACCCAGAGTTAAGCCGCACAACGGCAGTTGCCCTGCACCAGAGGCTGCAGCTTCGGCGTTATTTCCAACTCTCTTAATAATCCGTGTGCGAACTAATCCGTACGGGCCAACAAGCGGCTGAAAGCCGCTCCAGTTACATCAGGGGTCGGCAAGCTTTCGAGGTGGACGGTCGAGTTGCATGAAGGCCACACGGCAAGGGCCGGCCGGCCAATCGCGGCGGGGGCGGAACCGGAGGGGGAGCTCTTTTGGAACGGTATAAAGAAAGGAAGCGAATACGTTATCTGGCTACGTGTGAAGATAGGGCGCAATGCCCACTGGAAGCGATGTTGCTTTGTTCCTGTCTAACCCCATTTGAGGTTAAAATTGCCATGTCAGCCATCAGACAAGAAGTGATTAGAGGAGGGAGGTTCTGACGTCGTGCGGGGGGCCGCATAATACTTACCCGCTGGACGCAGATTGCCGATCCCTGATATGCATGGTTGCTGTTTACGCATAAATAAAAAAAACATGGCCAAATAGCTAGAAAACATGCTATAACAAAAGCGCAAAAGACAAGATACACAAGAAAGAAGGCCGTGTCTAAAGTGCCGTCCGACAGTATTATAAGCACTCCACTATATCGATGTCCACTGGCGTTTTGTGGCAAAATTGCCGCGTCTGGCAGTCTATCGCTCTAGATGACGTAAAGCTAGGCAACCTAACCTAAACATAACATAAGATAACCTAACGCACACAAAAAAAAATCAATTAAAACACCAAAACTAACCTAAGGCATAAAAATTACAACTCAATTAAATAATGAAAAAAAAAGCAACCGAGGAAACAGCCGGCCTAGAACCGCCGACTATGGGATCAAGTAGCTAAGACGGATCCTCTACGCTACAACGACATACTCTTCGACTGGTGCTAGCCTAGTGTTAAATATTCGAATGTCGTCGGACGGCACTCTAGCCATGCCTGCAACGGTCAGCTAGAGTGCCGTCGGACGGCACTCTAGACACTGCGAGAAAGAAACACAGGACAAGCGCTGACAGCCCTCACCGTGTGTTTCTTTTTGTGTGTCTTGTCTTTTGAGCTGTTGTTATAGCATGAACCCGTACCAACTTGCCCAAGTAGCCGCTTTAGCTATGAAACACGTGAACAGGAGCATAGGTGATGGGCGCCAATCGGAACAGTGATTTCAAAAGCCTTTTGGGCAATTTTTGGAGACGAAGGAGTCTCTGAAGGTTTGCACACAATATCTAGTCGTCCGATAAGTGCCCATGCACAGCGACACTCGAAAACAATTGCACTAGTCCCCACAAAACTGCTCCGGCGCTCGCCGATGCACCCCGGCCCGTGTGTGACGCAACATGAAGAACGATGATGATGATAATAACGAAAGCCCACATTCGTCAATCATACCTTATGCTTTCCGGTTCGCTACACAATGAGGAGTGCTTATATATTTTTAAAAAGACTGCGACTGTTGGCATTAATCTAGGTTTCACAAAGCACCGCCCGCAAAAGGGGCTAGTGGTTTACTTGAACACGCTTTACGATGCCTAACCGTCAGTTTTTGTTCTCTTCCGGAAGATGAACCCGGTTAATACTTTACCAAGCCTTGAACAGCGCGACAACATTAATCACAGGTGACCTCCTTGACCCCTGAATGGTCCTTCAGGGGTGTGCTACGCCACCCTTTTAACTAATAATTGCGTAGGAGACATCCCTGAGTCTTTGTGGTTGTCGAGAATATTGCTGTATTGTCCAACAGCGTGCACTGTCCAATCACAGCTGGACTGGACTGCCACTGAATACTTTTTAGGAGCCTTAAATGATCGCTTTAAATAAGTTATGTCCCCAGATTTGTTCTTCTTCTCAGTTTATTTTTCTTTTTTGCTCTTGGAAGTTCGTGCTATTTCAGAAGCCACAATGAATAAATTAACACAGCCAAACGTGCCACCGTTCAACTTCGCGCAACTTTTTTCGTGTTTGAGCAAGACACCAGCCTGGCCGTTTGCTTCAAAAGCATCGAAGGCTACCGTCCACGTTCACCGATATGCTGCTTCCCCCATAGTTCAATTAAACAATAATTCCGCCGCATTCAGCCGGTCTGAGACAGCCGAGGAGTGGTAGCGCTGGGTCGAAATGTGACAAAAGGCAGCACAAGCCCCACCAAGAAGTTTACTTTGTGTTGTTAGTTTCAGCGTGCACGAGCTTGTGGGTTTCGTTCCGTACTGTTATGGGTGACACTTAGAGGGAAGGAACCGACCACTCCGAGTTTGACCCGCTGAAAGCCTTTCTTGACACCCTTGGACGCCGGCTTGACGTCACAGAGCGGATGAGCCGCTGTTCCCCTGTCTGTAGAAACTGCGTCAAAATATCGACTTAAAATTGATTCCAAGGAGCGCTTGTCGCTCATAAATGCAAGGAGCTTTTTTGGCATCTTCATGAAGGCAACAAGATCATTTTTTTTTTAAATTGACCGACCTCTTGTGGCAGTACTTCCTTAAGTGTACTTTTTCACTCACTACGGAATACAGCGAAAACCCAAAATGGTTTCATAAATTTACTTCTGGATAGCACTATTGTAGAGGTTCAAAGGCGCTGCACTGAGGTCTAGTTGGAAGAGCCGTTTTTTTACGGGTTCTGCTAAACAGGATTTAAAGCGGTAAATAAACTCGCGCAACAGTGAGGTTGCGTACTCAGGAACTTCTGAGCCAACTAAGACTAAGACCGTGACTAATACTAAGACTAAAACCATTGGCCAGTTGGCCATGTTAAGCTTGTATTCAAGCTTGACGATAGGTAACCTCAACGCCAAGACTAAAGACATGTCAATTGCAACGTCAAACACATCGCAAGTCAAGCTGCGTGCACCTTTTGGCGAAGTTAGAGCTCAGAGTTGACTGGACTAACGTCAGGCCGCCGCACAGCCATGCGGCTCTCCCACCCCCTTGGTATATTTCGTCTTTTAGATGCAAAGCATCTCTTGCTCTCGGCTCTGTTGTCCGTCGTCCGTCCGTCGTCCGTCCACACCTCTCCCCCTCTCCCCACCAGCTGTGCGATAGCGCGCGCGCTTCTCCTCCTCTCCCTCTCTCCACTCCAGCTGTGCGATAGCGCGCGCGCTGCTCCTCCTCTCCTCCTCTCCACGCCAGCTATGCGATAGCGCGCGCCCTACTCATCACCGCAGCTGCGCGATAAGCGCGCATGCGCGTCTCCTCTCTCATCTGCTCCTCTCCACTCCATCTGCTCTATATAATGAACCCGGTCCGCGCGCCGCTCCCTCAGTTTCTGCTTCGGTGGAGTTACGCTGCGCCGTCCGGAGTTCCGTCATTTTCCGTTATTTGGATACCCAATCTCGTGAACCTTTCGGAACCTCCGAGATGCTTCGCATCAACTCAGGGTTCCCTCGCAGGAAGGTGGTGTCATTTTTTCGTAGTAACCCTTTTCCGTTCATGCATATGCATTGTCGCAGCGAAATGGGACGCCAGGTCGGCCCATATCTTGTTCGCAACCAATGCGGTGGTCACGCCGGCGAGTGCCCTCGTTCTCAGCCACATGACGCGTTGCACCCAATAGGAATGAAACTGCGCGTACTCACGTTCGCAGCCAATGACCATTTTGACATGTTCAGTCTTCACTTTGTGGTTGCGCGGATCTCGCCATTTAAGATAGGTAATGTTTCAGCGATACCCACATACTAAGAAGAGCAGCAGCTACTGCATATATTTCAGATCAGCAGCCTCACGACCACCGCAATAAGGGCTTCCCTACTACGTCTCTCAATTTATTTTTGCATGGAAAAGGAAGCGCATGACTTAGCAAGAAATTGTACTTCTTTGGTAACTTCAATACAACCAAAGCGCCAATGTAGCCTTTTGTATCGTTCGGCTTTGACTTGCCTTACGAAGTTTTCACGCAAGTATTGTATAGATCTCTTCATCACGCAGGCGTATATTGGCGTTGAACGCTTTGGTTGCTTTCCTTTGGTTTGGTTTGGTGGCGTTGGTTGCTTTAAACTGCAGCGTCAACGATGTGACCACCCTGTTACGTCAGCTGGAAGGGTCACGACTTGCCCCTTTAGGCAGAAACGTGCCTCATTTGCAGAGCAACAGCAACCATCTCATTTGCATAAATAAAGTAGTGGCGGAGCTTCCGGCTCAACCATCACGTTAACGGGTAAATGGACCCATAAGTTAGCAATGCACTGCAGATCGTACGCCATATATACTCCCTTCATAACCCCTGCGAAGCCCGCCAGCCAGCACGGCCAATCTACTCTGGTGTAACCTTCATGTGGAACTTCCCTTGCGCACCGCAAAGAACCGCGCGTGCAGCGCGCAGCTCCGAACGCGTTGTCGGAATACCGTATACGTCGGCCCATTAGGGGAGCCGGTATTGCGAGCTCCTCTCCGTTCTTCTCGTTTGCATGCGGTAAGCTCAAGCTGCTCTCCTGTCATTCTGGAAATATAGGCGTGTTTTGCTGTTGTCATGCGTTGCCGGTTTTTACATCCTCTTGCCACGAGCACAAAACTTAATAGGCTTTGCGAGGTGAATTTTTCCTCCTTGCCAAGCGTTTCTGTCGCATGGCATTCGCCCATTGTTTTGGCTGTCTTTCTTGTGTTCTTTCTGGCACAGCGGTATAGGTACAAATACAGGCTCCGTTCTGTTCAATGGAACACACCCAGCGGTGAGTCCTCCTGATATCAACAACGGACGTACAGATCTCAGGGGATTCCACTTTTTCACTAAGTCGCGCGCGGTTGGGATGTCAATTCACACCAATTTATCATTCTCACATACCCCCTCAGGGATATTGGCCAATGGCAGGGACAGCTCCCGCCAGAAGCTCACGGACGTCAACATAACAGATCGAAGTTTTAACATACTAACTCAGTAGGAATTACGTAAAAGCTAGTGGGTATAAAGCCAGCCCCTTAAAAATCGTGCATCACTTTAAACATACAGGAGAGCCCACAGGGGAAGACTCATGCGCACAATAAAAAAAAGTCTCAAGAATACACGAGGGAACCCGTCGCAGCGTTGTTCCACAAGATATGTAAGCACTATCTACGTGCGCTATCGTTTTAACGCGATAGCGTCAGTTAGCTCGGTTGGTTAAAAATCTCGCGCCGTGGCCGAGAGATGCCCCTCAAAATGACTTGCGCAGGGCACACATGATCACTGATGGCTCAAGGAATAAAAAATATCCCAGGACGCTTACGCACTTCTTGGGAGTTGTGAATGCTAAAGCATCTTTGTTTCCACTGAACTCCGCACAGTGCTTTTTCTTGCGAGTATATTGACTTCCAGGCAATGGCAATTGGTGAGTAGGTCGTAAGCCTATGACGGCAGGTGTCATCGTCACTGAGTTGGCATGCGTGAATTTTGATAGGTTATATTGACGTCCGTGGGTTTCTGACGGGCCGTGTCTAGAGTGCCGTCCGACGGTTTTATAACCACTCCACTATATCGACGTCCGCCCGCGTTTTATGACAAAATTGCCGCGTCTGGCAGTACATCGCTCTAGATAACGCTCTAGGCAACCTAACCTAAACATAACATAAGCTAACCTAACGCACAGAAAGAAATAATATTAAACGCCAAAACTAACCTAAGGCACAAAAATTACACTTCAATTAAATAATGAAAAAAAAAACAAAAAAAAAACAACCGAGGCACGAACCACCGACTCTGAGATCAATAAGCTAAGACGGATCCCCGACACCACAACGGCTTTTTTTTTCTTTACTGCATGGAAAACTGCCCTTAATACAGCCTACAAAAGTTATGAGTCATCCAAGAAGATGCACATCACTGCAGCTAAAATAAGCCGTCCGTTAAAACTCTGGCAAGCAGACGCACGCGTCCAACAGATGCAGCCATTCTGGTGGGTCACTTTGCGCCGCATAAATGCTCCGCACCAACGCAGCTTGCTCCCGAAAAATGGACTTCGTTGGGCGAGGGGGTTCCGTGTGCCTGTCCGTCATGCGGCACTTCCACAAGCTATACAATCCGATCACAACAAATATATCATAAGGCACTCCAGTAACATCTCTAAAAGGCAAGAACCGAATTGTATAAGGGGTAATGTCCATGTCCTTTTTAAGAGTTCGTTGCAACACATCCCAGAAAAACACCGCATCCACAACGACACCACAACGACAGGCTCTTTGGCCGGTGCTAGCCTAGTGTTAAATATTGAATTGTCGTCGGACGGCACTCTAGCCATGCCTGCAACCATCCGCTAGAGTGCGGTCGGACGGCACTCTAGACACTGCGTTTTTGACGGCAGCTGTCGCCATCACTGCCCAATAATCCACATTAGTGGGTATGCCATTATGCCCGTCATTAGCTTTAACATGAGGTAACCCTATACTGTTTGACCAAGGGACGTGCCAGGCAACGTCAAACTCTGACACCGCCAACAACATGGCGGATACATGGCTCTAGCGGAGTAAAGGTGGACTTAGTGAATGTGTAAAGGCTTTCTACTTGAAAACATGGGTTAGACACTTGTACCGATGCCTACGGGAGTAATATCTAATCACAGAAGTAGTGATTAGGCGCGAGGCAAAGTGCGTCTCCCTAATTGCGTCAGTGCAAGGCTAACAAGGTCGATTGGCGAAGCCTCTTAGTCGGAGAAGAGAAGAAAAAGACGCAAAAAGTAAAGGATGAGGCGGATAATGAGATGATATAATCGCACCACTGGACACGTTCTGCTCCAGCCTGTGAAAAGAAGGTGGAACCGCTGTAGGATGTCATGGCTGCATATAAGACGAGTGCACCAGCTCCCACGCGACGCTTGTTCTTCGAATTTCATCGGTGTGGTGTTTTAAGGCGTTCGCCTCAGAACCATTTACCTGAACGGTACGTGTGGAAAGTGGTCGCCCATGCGGCGCTGAAAATCAGCGGGAACGTAGGTGCTGAACGCGGAAAGGGAGCCAATTTGCCGTATTCATACGGGTATCGAACACAAAAGCTCTTGCATTCACTGTACCATCGGGAGTGCTTATGTAACGCAGAATATTCCATCCAGTAGGACACTGTTCATCAAGGGGGAGCCGGAGAGGTCTGAAAACACCAAATACTGCTATGTCGAATCACGAGAGTACCTGAACAATAAAGGGGTCAACTTGTAGTGTTTCGTGTAAAACATGCCAGAAAGAGGTTGTATTTTTGCTATCGAAACATGTGATGAGTTGGCTGTTCGCCTCAATAGAAGCAATCAGAAGCACAGACGATACCCCAGAAACAACCAGAGCCTTCAGCCACGTCTTAAGAGTGATACTACTGAGGGTGCGTAAATTAAGGAAGTACGTTTTAATTCACGTGGACTCTAATAGCACTTGCTAGTCTGTTAACGTCCTGGTGTCGATGTTCGATGTGGGGTATGCGATATTGAGGAATAGAAAAAAAGTTTAAGCAATGATGGGGACGTCTGAAAGGGACTTCGGCGAAGCCAACTTCAAATCAAACAGGAGTTTTCGCCTAGGTATTTTTGCGGGCTGTATAAAGGACCTGTTAATTTTTACCGCGTGCGTGATCTCGAACTTGCCCCAAATTCTCGATAGACCGGCATTTTTGATTTTCCCCTGCATAAGATGAACAGCTAGCACAGCCGGTATAGATCGAACGTCCCTCTTAGTACCCAGCAGTGATGTTTAACAAAATAATTAATAAGGGTTCGGTGAAACTCTCGTGAGGACTTTCCATTTTTCATATGATACTTCAGATCCTTGTAGTTTTTAATTGCCCTAAATGCATCATTTTCAGTTGACTTGTGTTTCTGATAACACCTCCGTAGTTCTAGGCTGGTTTCTTTCATTCTCAGACAATGGACACCCTTCCCAAACATCACAAACGCAATTCGATAAAGGTGAAGCCGGTTATTCCGACATACGTCCACCAGCAAACTAGTCGCGAGACATCGATTCCTGCTAGCGACCGCCTCGTTGCCGCATTGATTTCTAAAAGCAAAAGGAAAGCGACAGCTCCGAGGCAATTTTTTATCATCGCCTGATCAAGCCCATTTAAAACACACTCTAAGTCGAATCACACCAGCAATAAAAGAGAACCCTGCTGACTACCAAGTATAGATAGTCCTTAAAAGTTGGAGGTACTTCTGTAGGTACCAATGACACTACAATTCCCGAGAGAGAATGAGGGACACTAAATTGCATAAGTTCTCTCAGAATCGGTGCTTCTAATGCAGAAATAAAACTACACGGGCAACAAGCTGGCGAAAAAAAAAGTATCACAAAGTCGAGGCCCCTCGTCACGCCACAGAGAGAGAAAGTTAGTCCGCCCCTTGCGGCCACAACGCAAGCTCCGAACAAATGTTACTAAAAGCAACGTGAAATACCGGCATTCGAAGACTTAACAGTGTAGGCCGTGTAAAATATAAAGGAGCCGCTACCGCGAAACTTATTGCAGGCACGTGCGCCGGAGAAAATCGAAACCGGCCGACCACCAGTGATTCGTTTGGTACTGAAGCTCCGCGGCACGATCTCCACGAACTAATGCGGATAGCTGCTACGAAATTTTGTAAGGGGCACGCCTAACTACCGATGTCACGTTTACGATGAATTCGCCCTCCCGCTATCGAAGCGAAAACCCAGAACTCTACTAAAAGTTTGAGGGAACATTAAACCGCGCGAAACTCCTTTGTGATCGCACGGCTAGCCGTCTCACGATGGACTGATCAGCGTAATACAATACTGCGCCATCGGGTTTAGCCAGATTGTCAGTTTGATATGAGTAAAGCTTAAGCTCACAAAAACCACCGTCCTAATGGGGGCACGTACACAAACCCAGTCCAAACGACATAAAGGTCTACGAGTAATGATGACACTATTCATGCCACAACGAGTGACTGCGTACTGATTAAAACGACCAGGCGCTTAGCACTTTTTTTCGGTCTGGATATCTTCGTTGAATGTGTGAGGGCTATCCAGGAAGGACAACAAACTGTATACAGGATCTAAATTAGGAAGCAGAAATGGGTGACAAACGCGATCGAAAGTGTTTGCGAAGCCAAATTAGGGAATGACTTTCTACATCTTGCACGCAGAGCATCTAAAGGTAGACCTGCAATATGAACGTTTGGATGAATGCAGTTACTGCGTAACTGCGTAACAGTTACTGCGTAACAAGTCTGATGCTTCAACCTTGAAACAAATCCCAGTAAAAAGATAAGGAGCTAGAAATTAACAGCTTCTAGGCAACAATATACACAAAAACAGGGTGGCGGTATCCGACCTTTCGAAGATTTTTTTATTCTTACTTTAGGGGGGGGGGGATGGGTACGAGGTGGTCGTGAAGCACAGGAAAGGAGGAAACAGGTGGCAGATATATTATAGGAGCCATGAAAACAAAATGCAAGTTTGCTTCATTTTAAAGATTGCCTCGTTCAATAACACTGCCACTAATTTTAACGCGAACTTGACTAAACTAAGCTACATAATTAAAAAAAGAGAATAACCATGTTACCTACTAGCTCATTTCCCGCACTTGAACCTATGACGTATTATGGGCAGCTGAGTTCAGCAAAAGCAAATGCAAGTCAGGCAGGGCTTATAGGGATGCAGAACGAGCTGTTTGCGCATATGTTTAATGCATATTCCTTTTATAGGACTAATATTGGTAGGGTACACAATGGAAGTTACGAACGCACACGTAAACATAGAAGCATCAGTGCGCACTGCCAGCACTATGCTGGTTATAGCTGGACAACCACCCGGCGTGTTGAGCTTACACTGGTTAACCGGCATAAGCGACATTGTGTTCCGTGGCTCTGTTTGTCGAGCATACCCAATGCGTTGCGAAAAGATTACTATAAACCGTAATCCAGTTATCCAGGTACAAATCCGATCAAAAACAAAGCGAGTGCGGACAGCGGTCCTGAGCAGTATCGTAGGGGCATCTAGGAGGAGTGACGCTAAACAAGGCGTTTCGCCGTTCGCTGCGGCCCTAGTCTGCATAGTAACGTTTCCTTAAGTACCTGCCTTGGATACGTCATAGCACACGTCACAAAACATATGATTCATCGGTAGAATCAACATTTTGGCTTAAATTGTTCATTTCTCATTGAATAAAGCATGCTTTGCTGCCGGACAAGCGCTTGGGGCACTATAAATCACCAAACCTTTGGAACAAACAAAGTTTTGTTTGCTGTTCATGCCCCTTTCATATTTTCAGGAGATCATCATGCCGTGGTATTTCATCCAAACGATACCGGTCACCAAAATCGAGTTGTCGGGTTGCCAGGTTACCGGGTTCCCGGATTACTGGCTCGCTGCATGGGTGGGGTGGCTGTCTCGCTGGCTGCCTGGGTGAATTATCTATGAACACCCATATAGTTTCGTACAACACATACTAGAGGGAAATCTGTCGCTGCAATCTCGTGCCACTGTGGGCGCCGCCGCAGCAGCCTACAACGTTCTTCTCCTACTTGGCTTGGCTTTCCGCATGGCTTCTTGTCGCTGTTGAAGCGGTACCATTTTTTTCTTTGGTCATCCTGCACGGAGCTTATATAAAATCCCTGGCCGCTAAATCTTTTGGAGATCCACTTTTTCAATAATAAAACGACTTCAAATAGCTTTTTGCAACAATATTGCTGATGTTTTTTTTTTTTTTTGCAGCCACAGGCAACTTTTGAGATTGTTGGCCAGCCATGCCAAGTACCTATGGAACGCTTCTCCGCGATTCATGACGGCACGCTCGCTGCAACGCGGCTCGCCGAGGCGATGATGGCGCCACATTTTGCTCTTTTATATAGTAGTATGAAACTATATGACAACGCCCAACCGAAACTGAGGACAGAGAGACTTGGAAGTTCGCAGATGCATTGCTATCATGGCGTACGGGATCATTAATGTTTCCTTTTTGAAATTAAACCCTTAAGGAAGTAACACGCGCTGAATTGCGTTTGCAAAAATACGTCTTTATTTGGCATGCCCGCGAAGATATTGTACGAGTTGTTTCGCCATAACCAACCCTTGCGGGGCGAATCTGCAATTTTGGTCACCTTTTGTGATTTTACGGACCCTTTGATATACACAATTGGTTTTTCAGGACATGAGTTCCCAAATTTTGCTGAAATTGGGGGCTTCGGGTCACTTGGAACACTTTTGGTCGCCTGCATAACTTATGTTTCAAAATTTGCCATTGTTTAGAACACCGTTAACAAGCTCATCACCTACTTTACAGCAAATTCATACAAAGGCAAAGCGAATGCCCGAAGAGGTATATTGTGCTGTGACCAAATCACGCAAATGGATTTGAAAGTGCTTCAAGGTACGAAGGAGATAGAGAAAGCGCTTATCAGCAGTACTGCGGGAGACCTTTAACGTGATATCGCGGCCGATTCTTTAATGTCTTTGTTACTTGTGATTGCTGAGTCGATCCAATAATTTTATATACAGTGTGACGCTGAAGTGACTTCAGAGTAACTGCGTTGGGGATCCAGTTAAGGTTGCTGCCTCGGGGCCCCATTCCAACAGTATGGTTCAGCACTGAGAGACGCTGCAGTTCTGATATTCGAACGGGCTTTATTTGGTCGAGAACTGGGCCAGTTGGTATACATTCATTCTGAAGGAGCAGCGCAAACTAGACAGGACAAAGGGTAGGACACAACACGAGCGCTGGTAATCCTCGTAATCCAGCATCCCCTACCCTTTGTCCTGTCTAGTTTGCGCTGCTCCTTCAGAAAGGGATTTATTTGGGCGCATTTCGATGGGGATGCAGTATGTCATTCATTATTCTACGGCTCGTGCGAGGGGGCGCGCAGCTAATCAAAATAGACTGACCAATACGACTAACCGCGGCTCAGCAGTCTATTGAAATGTTCTCGCCATTAAAAGAACGCGGTTCCGGCGTGTAAGTCCCTCGACTAGGCGCGTGGCTCGCAATAAAACTCGCCGCGGTGGCTTAGTGGCTAAGGTATTACTCTGCTTAGCACAAAGCCGCGGCCTTAATTCCTGGGGCCCTATTCTCTACTGCACAAATACAGAGTGAATTTGTCATGTTTTTTTTTTTTTAGCGTAAGCACAACGGAAGCAATCAGTGACGTGATGCACATATAGCTATGACGACATGCAGTGTAATTTAATAGGCAGCCTATAAAGATCGCAGCCCAGCTATAAAATATTGTGCATAAAAGATACAAAAATACGTGGCATGTATTACAAAAATTAGGACGGCAGCTTAAGTTGGCAAAAGAAACACATGTCTTCGGGTTAAAAATGGCGCCAACACCATAAGGCGACCAAGTAACGTTGGCACAAAAGCGAGCGAAAGGCGGGTGGTGAGATAAAGAACACCACAGAATCTTTTTTGCCTTATCTATTTATTTCTTTCACTCGCTTTTAGTAACATAGTTGAACGAGCATTGAAGGACTCTGGTTGAGCTCTTTGCTTCGGTGCAAGCTTTGTTGCGTTATCACCTACCCGGCCGTCACCGCCTCTGCGCTACCGTCAGCTGCTATGTTACAGGTTCAAGACGTGATCACAGAAAAAGGCGGCCCCCACCATCGGTTGTATCACGCGGTAAGGGCAGCGAAACCCAAACCCTGATAAGGGCAGAGCGTACTGATGCCGCCGATTCACTCATTCGTCAACCTCGAACCTAATGAGCGCGGTAATGAATAAAACAGTCAGTTTTCTTTGTTATTATTCTCTTAAATTATGATATCACCCACGAGCTGACTAGGAGGAGTGTGGAGAAATTATATGCGTTGGGTTCCTTTTAACAGAGGGGCTTGTAGCGCCATCATATGTTGCTGTTACGCCAAACGAATAATTACTATTTTAGCTGCCAAACATATAAAAACAAAATGCGAGGTGTTATTTTTATGCGCTGTTATCGCTGACTAGGAAACAGTCAAAACTATTATTTGTTTCGCTAGAAAACAGTCTTAAACAGCACGTCGTGGGAAACTGCGCCTGTTTCTAATTCACAGGGATTTTACGGCACCGAAGGTCGGCCAAATTTTTTAGCCCTATTTCACGGTGACCGCAGCCGCCATTTCAAGCTCACACGTCACTTTTACGCAGGCTGAAATTGCCAGTGTATGACGTAGCCGTTGCCGCCAAATGCTTAAATTACGTCACGTCTTCTCAGTGAATCACAGAGAGGGCGTGATATAAAAGCCGTATTATTGTTGCATAGCATAAACAGGCCTGCGTTGTCATGCTCGCTGCTATTCGTCTAGTTTACAGGTGTAGACCAAGAATTATGTGGTTTCAGTAGACAGAAATAAGGCAAAGTTTAGAACTGGTGCGAGTAAACGTCACGAAACGTCAAAATGACGAAAACATGCGCAACCGCTTTGTCAACCGGAAGCGTGTGACCAAAATTGAAAGCGAATCAGAAAATACTTCCGGCGAATTAACAGTTCCCGCTGAATATAGTGCGCCGAGAATAAGGCCACTGGCCACGGTGGCTGTTTCTTCACAGCAGAGCCCTTTATGCCGCACAAATCCGTCTGTCACACCAAAAAATCCTGGAACCTCAATAAAAAGAACGGGGTTAGGGAGGACCCGGGACCTCTACGCTGTGAGACCGGCAACTTAACAACTGGGCCACCCCACAGGACCGATGGGTACGGGTTAACAGCGGTGGTAAACAATAACATGTACAGTCAATTGCAAAGGGAAAAAAACGCTTCCCGTGGTCGCAATCGAACCTGCGCTCCTCACGTTATGAGACCGGCGTCTACACGATTGAGCTATCATCGCAATTCGGGCGCGCAGCATTTCCTTTAGGTTCGTAGCGGGGGCGTTGGCTTTATACTTGGCCGTGGGTTCTAGCGCGTTCTAGCGGGTCCACTTTGGGAGATACGTGAAAGCATGCGGACAAGACGATCCGGGCCTGCAAATCATACAGAACTTTCAACGGCAAGTTCAGACGTAATTGTGAGGCGATTAAGTATGGAACTGAAACTTGGCGCCCTGCTAAAGAACTTGAAAGTAAACTTAGGTCGGCTCATCGGGCCATCGAACAAAGAATGATTGGACTAGCAGTTAGAGACAGGAAACGAGCTTCCTGGATGAGAGGTTGGAGGTCGACGCGTTTGGAAGGACCGGTTGGAGGTCAATGGGAGAGGCCTTAGTCCTGTAATGGACCTAGTGCGCTGTTGTTGTGGTTGTTGTTGTTTTTGTTGTTGTTTTTATTGTTGTTGTTGTTGATGATGATGGTGATGGTGATGATTATGATGCAACAGCCGGGTCTCCGACGAAGTAAGAGGGGACGCCAGCTCTGCTGTTTCTCCGACCTTGCATCACTAGTGCAAGCCTCACCAATTTGCTTTTTTTTTCACGGAGGCGGAAAACTATGACTCCGTATGTATAAATTTCAGTTCGGCCCTCAGGTGGTCTAAATTCCCTCGTAACTGTCCACTGAGGCGGGCTTTATACCCGTGGCGGATATTAAGCGCGTCAAACTCTCCTAATTCGAATGTTCATTCGCGCCGAAGGATTTCATTTTTTCTCACGCTAAACAATACGCGAAGATGTCAAGATTTCCAGTATGCCGCAGAGAGAGAGAGAGAGAAAAACTTTATTGTACAAGGCAGTTAAGAGGGCGGGGTGGCCGGTGGCATGAGCCTGGCGGCGACAGCGGTAGCTCGGTTCACCAGGGAGATTTGGATCCCCGGATCCGAGCTACCCAGCGCCCCCTCCCACTGCTCGTCACACGCTATGGAGGGGAAGGGATCATTAGGACATGCCCACATGGAGTGCGACACGGTGGCCAGAGCACCGCACGAAGGGCAGTTGGGGGAGGGAAATAGTGAGGGGTGAATATGGTGCAGCACTGCACGACATGGAAGAGTGTCGGTCTGCAAGAGCCGCCACGTGCGTTCCTGGGAGTTATTAAGACTGACATGAGCGGGCGGAAACGCGCGGCGGGAGAGACGGTAGTGTAAGACCAAGTCGTGATAGCTGAGGAGGCTATCTCGAGCCGATCTGGCACCGTGGGAGGGGACAAGGCTGGGGCCCGCTCGGATAGTGAGTTCTCGAGCAGTAGCGTGGGCCGCCTCGTTACCCCCCACACCGGTGTGGGCTGGGGTCCAGATCAGTTCTATGGGGGTGGTGGGTGGATTTTTGGAGAGAATTTGGAGGGCCTGCGGGGTTATTAGACCCCGGCCGAAATTTTGGACGGCCGTCTTCGAATCAGAGATTACGATTGCGGGGGCTGGCCGTTGAGTTAAGGCTAGTGCAATTGCCGTCTCTTCCGCCGTCGCGGGACAGGTGGTACGGATGGAGAGGGAGGTGACAGGGGGGGCATTTGGTCGGTCGACTGCTGCCACTGCGTATGCGGCGTGGTGTCGATAATCCGCCGCGTCGACATAAAGTATGCCTGGATTTATTGGGAAGCGCCGGCACAGCTGTCGTGCTCTATGCTCCCTGCGACCCTTGTGATGAATGGGGTGCATATTGCGCGGTATGGGGCGGACTATGAGACACGCGTGCGTATCACGCGGAATGGGGAGTCTCTTATCAGTAATTAGAGGGGCGTGCAGCTTCAGACGATCTAGTATGTGCCTTCCGGTGGAGGTGGCCGAAAGCCTCCGCAGTTGATTAATATGATGTGCTTCCACGAGTTCCTCCGCGGTATTATAAACCCCCAGACGTTCGAGTCGAGCAGTGGATGCGTGCATGGGCACTTGTAACGCCGCCTTATAAGCTTTTCTAATGAGGCAATCAATTTTCTGCAGTTCGGTTTTTGTTACATTAAGATAAGGGAGTGAGTAGGTGATGCGGCTTATCATGAAAGCTTGTACCAGCTGGAGTCTTTCTGTCTCCTTAAGTCCTTTGTTACGGGTGGTTATTCGTCGGATTAGGCCGATAGTTTGGTTTACATGCGATGTAATTTGCGATATAAATTGAGTGTTTGATCTGTTACGCTGTATGAAAAGACCAAGAATTTTAACACTTTCTACTGTTGGAACGGTGTTGGTCCCAATCTGAATTTTTATGTCCGGTGGGGCTTTCGATTTACGCTTCGCGGGTAGAAGAAGGAGCTGAGATTTCTGAGGTGAACAGCTGAGTCCTGCCGCACCCGCCTCCTCGACAACCACCTGTGCACCTGCTTGTAGGGCTTCTTCTATGAGGGCATCGCTACCACTCGGTGCCCAGAGTGTAATGTCATCCGCGTACAGGCTAAAGTGAAGGTGCGGGATTCTTTCCAACCTCTTGGGGATGTTAAGGAGGGCGAGATTAAACAAAAGCGGAGACAGTACGGCGCCCTGCGGAGTGCCAACTGAGGGGAGTTCAACAACGTTTGATGTGACGTCTCCGACCTGAATAATTGCAGTGCGAGACGTGAGGAAGTCCCTGACGTAGTTGTAAGTACGTTCTCCAGGGGAGGCTGTTGCCAGCCCTTGCAAGATTGCCTTGTGTGATACCCGGTCAAATGCCTTCGTGAGGTCTAGGGCAAGTACAGCGGCCGTGTCCATTTTTGACGGAGGGGTAATTACTTCCCGGGATAGTTGAAGAAGAATATCCTGAGTGGACAATCCTGATCTAAAGCCAATCATGGAGTGAGGAAGAAAATTAGTAGAGTTGAGATAATTCGTAAGGCGAACATGGATAATGTGCTCTAGAACTTTTCCAATGCATGAAGTGAGGGAGATGGGCCGAAGATGTTCAATATTGAGCGGCTTCCCCGGTTTAGGTATCAGTGCAATTTTTGCGTGCTTCCAGGACTGGGGTAGAACGCCGAGTTTCCAAAAATGGTTATAGTATTTTGTAAGGGTTGAAATAGATTGGTCGTCTACATTACGGAGCATCTTATTTGTGATGCCGTCTGGTCCTGGGGCCGACCCTGGGCGAATGTGGAGGAGGGCGGCTCGTACCTCCGCTTCCGTTATTTCCGCATCTAGTTCAGCATTAGCTTCCCCTGAATAGGACGGAAGAGCCTGTCTATCGCCTGTCGGGATGTAAAGAGAGCGTACCTTATTGAGGAGTTGCTGATTTGTGCCCGGGAAATTATGAACTATGGCGGATAGTCGATTCAACTGAGTTGTCTTGGACCGTTCGGGATCTAGAAGATGCCGCAGCACGTAAACTAAACATCTTAGGAATGCGAGACAAAGGAGCTATTAGCACCGGTGCTGTTGAGCATGAGCTCCGTTATATCGGCAGAAACGGCGACACATGTCCTTACCCAGTCGAGGGGATGATTGGAGGCATGCACCTGCTTAGAGAAAACGTTGGTGCGAAATTTTGCTGTTTTATTTTTACTTAGTGAAGTGGCACTTTACTCCACTGAGGTATATATAGTTGCTGCTCACACAATTTTCCGCGAACAACAGGAAGTTGTGTTTTGCAGTGAAACCATTGAGGCATTCATGAAACCATTTTAATTGACTTTTTAACGCGTAAAAATATTTCAAAACGTGGTTAACAAACACTTCCAGTTCTTCGATTGGGTGGCCACGAAATATTCGACCTAGCTATTAGTTCAGATCAAATATCTTGGAAGCTCACTCACAATATTATTCTCTTTTTCATGGTATTCAATGTACTGGCATTATTTGTGTATTTATGGGACGTCCTTCGAGCAATATCACTGACAAGAAGACGGCGCACATCAAGGACAACAAGCCGCTTTATTGAGGCTCTAGGAGGCGACCATCATAAAGCGTCCATGACCGAACATGAAGACGTTGAAGACGAAGTGCACTAGCCGGGCCTATACCACAAGCATGCAGGGCAGGCCCAGCGCCACCATTCGGTGTCACTTCTTTTACCTATAAAGTTCCAACAACCTGCCCCCCACAAAATTTCCAGTTCGGGAATTATGAGTCTGCCGCAGACCGCACTTCTAAAGTGTACCGAATCCGAACGCAACGATGTAACTGCGATCCATCAGCGAGTTTGACGGAGCAGGCTCTAATCGTTCCGTCGCGCCCAACGGGAACATCTGTGATGCGCGCCAGTCTCCACGTTTGGCGAGGCTTGAGAGGATCCTCGAGTAATACGATGTCTCCTGCCCTGATAGCTGCTCTTGCCTTGGTGGGGCGAGACTATAGCTTCAACAGGTACTCGGTTGCCCACCTTCGCCAGAAGGTTTCCAAAGGATCCTGCCTTTTTGACCACAGGTTATGAAGATGCGGATGTTGGGAACGACAGAGTACTGATGATGTCGGGCAAGAAACAGAGGTCAGCCGGTTCCCTTTTATAAACTGGGCTGGAGTTAGTGGCTCGGGTATCTGGCTATTGTTGAAAACATAAGTGTTTGGCCTAGAGATTATAACGGCCTCCACTTCCGTGAGGACGGTAACAAGTTCATCTCTTGTCACACACTGTTGTCGCATAGTCTTTTTCAGTGCTAGCTTCACCGAACGGATGAGACGCTCTTAAAATCCTTTCCACCACGGCGCCCGTTGCCAGATGAATTTCCATTCAATCTTGTTGTTGGCAAATGTGTTCTTCACTTGTCGATCACGAATTGTCTCCCAAAATTGTGTGACTCCCTTCTTGCTGCATTTGAAGGTGAGCGCGTTATCCGTGTACACCACAGAGGGAAAACCTGTGCGTGAAACAAAGCCACGAAACGAATTCAAGAAGAATGGCACTGTCTGGTGTCTATGAGTTCGAGATGTATAGCCCTGATTACAGCGCAAGTAAACAGCACCAGGTACACCTTCGGAACTTTCGTTCCGTGAGTACAAAAAATGGTCCCGCGGAGTCGACTCCGGAAACAGTGAACGTGTCGGTTTCCCTGACTCTGTCCTTCGGCAAAGGGGGAACCACTTCCTCCATAGGTTTTGCATGGTGCCGTCGACAAACAGTACATTCAGAAATAACTTTCTTAACGAGCTGCCGTCCCTGAATGATCCAGCACCGCTGTCGAAGGGCTACGAGCGTGTCTCTCACACCAGCGCGTAGAAGATTACGGGGATGTTTCTGCGCAATAAGGTTAGAGTAGAAGTGTTGCTGCGGCAAAATAATAGGATGGCGCTTAAATTACAACCGCCGACTATGGTTTCAGCTCAGCGCTTTCTCAGAGCTACGCTCAGCGCTTTGAAAGTCATGTGACCATCAGTTGAAGGACAGCTTCTCGAACCAGATAAGTAGACTGCGGACGGAAGGCTACCGCGTCAATGTTATCCTCATGGCCGTGCAGAGGCTAGTTTAATGGATTAAAAGCCAAGATGTGGTAGGTAACGCGACGCAGCCGCCAATGCAAAGAAAAAGATACCCCGTGGGATTGATTGTATTGATTGTAGGGTTTAACGCGCCTACGCAGCCCAGGCGATGAGGCGCGCCGTAGTGGAGGGCTCCGGATTAATTTTGACCACCTGGGGATATTTAACTTGCGCCGAAATCTCGTACACACGGGCATTTTTCCTTTTCGCCTCCACCAGAAAAGCGGCCGCCGCGGCTGGGAAGCAAACCCGTGACCTCGTGCTCAGCAGCGCAACGCCTTAGCCACTGAGCCACCAGATACCCAGTCGGAATACCGTACAAGCACCGGCTCTCCCATAACTTAAAAAACGTGGCGAACAGGTACGCTCTCGACGTGGTGTTCTCGGCCACAAATAAAATAGGAAAATTGTTCAGTACGGTCGACTGAAGATTAGCTTCCCGAAATGCAAGGACTAAAAATGTGTGCTCGATAAATCATTCTGAGCCATTTGTGAAATGTGACGGGTGTCATGTATATGTTGCCACTTCGGTGTGAATATATATACGTGGTACAAACCGGGAGGTGCCTGAACACCACGTTGTCGGAGCACCAGCGTTCATTGAAAGGGAATCCGCATAGTCACCTGACAAAACACTGCAGCTCACATGGCTGTCTACCGGTTTTTAAAGAAACCACTGTGTTGTCGAAACACGGAGATAAAACAACAAGAGAAGTAACCGAGGCCTTTCAAATAACACGATCTCCCGACCGATGCATCATTATGCCCTCACTAGTGCTGCATGACCGTGAATACGCCTATCTGAGCGACACCCTTGCATGGCCACGTAGAGCAATAGATTACACTTGTACAGACGGATGACTTATGGTGTATTCGTTTCTGTTTATTCGTTGCAATAATTTACCGCCACGTGGGAGACTGATGTATGTGTATTACCAGTGTTTTCTTCACCTGTGACGTCCCGGAAGGTTGGGCCTTTGAGCGGCCTATGTCACTGTCACCATTCGCGCCTGCTCGGGACTGGTACCTGAAACTGGAGCGGGATCTGGAACGGTCCCGGGTTTCGTGTACGGAGCCTTCACGTCTGTGGTTGTAATGGGACCTTGATTGCTTCTGAGCTCCCCCGTGCACCTTTCCAGCACCGGCCACTGACTATGAGAGCTGGAGCGAGAAGATAATCTCAGTCTTGGCCCGTCGTCGAACGAGACCAAGTGTTCAGATCTGCCCTTCGATGCTCCTCTTCTGCCACTTGAGTGCTCTTTACTCTTCTCCCAAGCCTTGCGCCGGAGGATGTATGATTCGCGAAGACGTTTGGGGCATTCTCTACACCCTGTGATGTGGTCGCCACTGCAGAGGTCGCATTTCGGGTTGCCTCGGTGGTTCAGCGGTGGGTCTTGCACGCCGCACCTCTTACAGGTGCGGATTCCGACGTTAACGCATACCGCTGCTCTATGTCCTGTACAGGGGCAGTTGGGGCAGTATGGAATGGTCCTCTTTCGATGAAGCGTTTCATCTCTACGCCCTTCTAATAAATGTGGAAGGGCAACTTATGACCTTGTATAGTAATGACAACAGAGCCCGACTTGCCCAGGCGGAAGCAGCTCAGGGATTCATATTCTGGACAGGAAATGTCTTCCACGACTTTCCCCATCGTGTAGTGCATCGGTATACCACGAATAACACCTTTTCATTACTCGTAGGGTGAGAGACCATACAGATTCACCGGATGGACCCTGACTTGGACGTTGCGCTTAATAATCTGGCTTAGGGCTTTTGCTGCTTGTTGGAGTGGCGTGATGACAGAATGTTCTACTTCCCGTCGATGCGGACATGGATTTCAGCTCCCCTTCATGACAGGTGGGCTAAGTTGAGAATGCTCTCGGCCAGAAGTACCGGGCTGGCCGAGTCGACGCCGAGCTCATTCTTTGGGCGCATAACGGGCTTGTAGTCTTCCTGCGGTAGGGGCGGCGGCTCATGTCTAGTCGTCTCAGGCCGTAGTTTTAAGGCTAGCTTCGTTGGAGTAGTGTCTTGTGGTTGCTTAGTAGTTGAAATTTTCGCTTTGTTTCTTCGTTTCACTGACTTGCTCATTACTTCTATCCACTTGTCCCAGTTATCGTCGACATTGAAATTTTCCCCTTCGCCACGATCTTCCGTCCCCATCTCGTCGTCTCGTGCCCCGTTCTCGTTGGGTACAGCGCACACAGCTTCGGCTAGTTGGTTCTGTGTGTACCTGGTAGCTTCACGAAAACATTCTTCTTGTTTGCACTGCCGAAAACTGGGATTTTCCGTCCACGTGGGAACAAATCGCAGTAGCTCATACGAGACACGTCTGTTCTAGGCAACGGCACGTGCAATCCTCCTTGGGCGGCACAAGTGTGGCCCGCCATAGGAAGTTTCAGATAACCAAAGACATGCCCAATTCTAGCCCACCTCCCAGTGCGTTTGAAAAAATAAATGAAGGTGTATTTATCTGCTTATTACCTTTTCTCTGCTTATTACCTGCTTATTACCTGCTTATCTGCTTATTACCTATGTCAATCCCCCCCCCCCCCCAAAGTTGATATCTATGTCTTGCCAGAAGTCAAACCACTAGTGACGCCATCTTCAGGGCTTGTCTGCATGCGGGGAAACGCAAGGGAATTCTAGGGAGTGAAATACTGATACAGCTACGTTCAGCTGAAAATACCATCTCTTAGCAAAGGCACGGATGTAACTACGGCTGCGTTCATACTACGTTGATACTGCAAGTCTTGGTAATAGCATGCATGCCACTTCGCACTCCCCCTCCATGACCTATCTAACCTTACGTGTCATAATCGATTTTCATTCATGAAGCACCTGTCATTTATTGCTTGAAATGTCACTTCACTATTGTACTTAAGATGTATTTCTTAACTTTTTTCTTTTTTGTCGCTTCAGTGTTTTATTAATTGAACAAACCACGTCTGGAGACGACGTTCGCCACCTGGAGTTCTATTTGAGGGCCCTTTTCCCGCTTTTGTAAGTCGTGAGTAGTGTGGATGGAAAGGTGAGGGAAAAGTCTACGCCTTTGCGGCTGTCAGCTCATAGTTTAAACATTTCAAAATACAAAACCAGACAAAAACCTGACCCTAGATGGATGCGATTGCCATTTTCCATCTCCACTCAATTCCTCAGGTTCATTTAATACAGTGCGAACAACACCAGCCCAGCTGTTGTTGTGAGGCTGCTGCTATACGATATGTTTTTTTCTGGGAACACATCGAGCAAAAGTGGCGGCCTTCAAATGGCATTTCAATTTCGTCTGGCAGGATGCACGAGTGCAATATAGAAGGCGAGACAATATCGAGCTTTTCACACATTCCTCACTTTTCAACGCCGCATGATATCGAGGTGAAATGTGGTCTGCCCAACTTCCCCAGACGTCAAGCACAGATGTGCGCCATATTTTCATATAGCGCTGAGGTTCGGTACATATAAGCGAGCACGCGAATGCTCTCTGTTGATCGAGAGCGTAACAAACGCTCGAACAGCACCAAAAGAAATCAGTATCTGAAAGCCCAAGTCAATTTTGTGAAAAGGCGCTCAATATGTGTAGTTTCAAGCATGCGCTCCTCCCGAAACTCTCTTATTGTGGGAAATAGATCATAAGAGATGACATGAAACACACAAAAAAAAATCCCGCGCAACTGTTTATCAATTTTATAACAGCGAGAGCGTGAGGTTCTGTGCTTTTACGAGGAACAAGCATGCTCGTTTTATGTTTGCTGTATTCCTCCTTCCCATTTAGTGGTAGTACCTAAACGAGATTTTCGTGACGCAAGCGCACCTTCAGTATTCTGTACAACAAGAAGACTACCCGTGTGTCACAAGATGACTCTTTAAGCACTATCGATTCGACATTTAACATAAATCATCAAACGCCTGTGCGTACACAAACGGGGGCATTTTCGCGAGGAAAGGAACATTTACATGACTAAATTTTTATGCCTTAGTTTTCACAGTGTCTCATTTTGTTTCGTTTTTATTTGTGTTATTTTATATTTTTTGCTTATGCAAAAACAGGGTGTGTTTCGGTACTCTGTGGCCCGTTTTCCCCACATCTCGAAGCATTGACCCCCTTCACTCCGAAAATAGGCGAAAGTTTCGGCACATTTACAAGCACGTTGGCAGGAGGTGGAAAGCACAGAGCACGTGGTAAATTTTAGTAATATTTTATTTAAACTATTTTACACAAAGATAACCGCACACAAAGAGGGTGCGCATAAAAAACAAGATCAAGCGCAAAGGTGTAAACATTGGTTTAAATCTATTTTTATATCCGGTATACCGTGACGTGCTTATTTTAACAGGAAGTTGTTGCCTGAACCACTTCCACGTAATTAAAACCTAGTTTAAAACTTACACAAACAGCGGGAAAAAAACCGCAGCGTGCATTCTCGTTGGATGTCAGAGTACTGTAATTGTGTTCTGCTGCGGCGTCAGAAACTCATAATCGTCCTCCTACATGAGAGGGAAAGCGCTACTAACTTCTATTACGAAAATTAGCCTGGAGGCTCTCCTGACGGCTGAGGTCGCTGACGCCGCTTCAGTGTTAGCGCAACGCTTGTGGCTCTAATTCACCATGCGCTTCGTTGGACGCAGGTAGAGCCTTTCTTTTTCTTTTTCCTTTGGCTCTAACATGAGGCGCCATGGCCGCTCGCTATGAGTTTAATCGTCTTCGGGATGCCAGCGTCGGTGTAATGATAACTCGACGTTATTGCCAGGGCCCTCGTAACCAACGTAGCATCAGTTTAATGACTTTCAGTGGCTGGGTAGATAAGAGTAGACCCGCAAATGCAATCGTGGTAAAGGTAGAAGGCCTACTACGTCACGGTAATTGGTCGCTGCACTGGGACTTAGAGGGGCTTTTGAAATTTTCTCATCCATAGTTTCTCATCTTCCCAGCTGCCGCTGGATCGACCGTCCCGATAAACCAAAAAGCATGAAATTGCATGACATATATATTTTACGTTATGTTATTAAGCGAGACACAGCTAGCATATGCCTGGGTTGCACATAACGACCGCAGCTGCCTTTCTGGAGTACTGCCCTTATACTTCTCAGCGCTGCTAGAGATGGCGTCAGCTGCGTTATCACCCATTCACCGAGCACGCGGTTCACCAACATGGAAACAAAGCTGACGTCGGTACAAGCTGTGTATATGACCTTTATTTTGTAAAGGTGTGCGTTTGTCACCTTCCTTTGTTGTCATTTAAATTATAGAGAAATTAAATAGTTCAGCTGAGGACCTTTTCCGGAAGATAAGAACCCTAGAGCACCAGTAGGTAAGCGAAATTTGTTCGCTTCTAGTTAAACCAGTCACTGGAACATTCGTTCTCTGTGATATTTCTTCTTCAACGGCCTTCTTTTCCACCCTGAATACAGTTCATAGCAATAAAGATGTGCTTAACAGTGTGTTTATTCAATTGTTGAATTTAATTTTTCTCACGTTGTCCTACTTGAGTAGATGTTAAAAAGTTGCTTGGAGGTCTATACAACGTTAAAGGGAAGAAACAAAGAAAGGAGGACATGAGTGCAACCATTTTTCTTAGAATTAATATCGCTTTTTTCTCACTGATGTTTGGGGAGCTTGGCCAATTTGCCTAGATTCTCCTTTTTTATTATTTCGGTTGTACCCGCACCGGTATTGCGTTTTGTGTTAGCCTTTGTATGTCTGGCAATATATATTTTTGGTGTATGCGTGCGTGCGTCTTGCTCCTAGTACCTTCGATTTCGCTCTTTGGACTGTATTTTGCCTCGGATGTTTTTGTTTTTCCAGTTTTTTTTATATCAGCAAGTCTTTTCGATATTTTTAATTTTATGTGCAAGCGCTGCCGCTGTTTTCTCGCTTCTATTGCAGCTATCATTCTGTATTACTTTCTGTGTATTGTTGTTATTGATCATCTCCCTTTTATTATTTGAAGTTTGTAGCCCCCTTACTCAATGGTCTCTTTGAGCCTGTAAGGTATAATAAACAAATATATAAACCTCACGGAATCTAAATCAGTGATCACAATCGGAAAATGTTTGCCCACTACTTCCGCGTTTTTTTTTTTCGTCAGTTCCAGAAGGAGATTCCGCTATGAGTGCAAGCGCGCTGTTTGGTGGCAAGAGCCAATGGGCTGTCAGACAGCTATAGAACCATTTCAAAAGAAATAAAAAAACATTATGACAACAGCTAAGGACTCCTTATATTGTAGTGATTGCGAAAGCACTACTATCCGATTGATGAACGGGCACGCCGGTATTGACCTCGTTACCATAGCGCCCTGTATCTTTTGGTTGAGGTGGCATTGTGAGTGCGAAGCTGAGCTCGGAGGTTGCACAAATCACGCTTTCTCTCATAAGCACCATCATCATTTTCATTTTGCGTCTTTTTCTTTTCTTCGTTACAATGACTGAAAACCTTGGCCAATCGATTAAATACTGGTCAGCCTAAATTTAACTGGGGACGCAGACCATGACGACAGACGAAGCACAAGCGCTGACTCGTCATTGTCTGCGTCCCCAGTTAAATTTAGGCTGACCAGTATTTAATCAATTATGATCCAACTAGCTCAGATTCTGCCTATTCTTGGCCAATCGCCACTGTTTGGCCGATATGTAGGCTTAACGTTAGGCAGCCGTAACGTTGAGCCTTACGATATGCCAAACAACGTCCAACTGAGTGCACGATGAATTGGGAATACCAGTCGACGACGTTAGAGCACAAGGACTAAAGTTACATCTGAGGTCAGTCCAGCTCACGCCTGCGTTCGGGTTGCAAAGAAAAAATGACTTAGCGGAAACTACATCTCTAAAACCACTTGTGTGATCAGCACGCCCAAATTACTTATGTAGGCCCCAGTACGTACCTGTGACACACGACTCTAAGTCGAAGCCCACAACGTAATTCCTGTATATGCCTAGCTTTTGTCAGCTAGAGCCGTCGTTACGGATGCCCTGACTTTTATTCTCATCGACATTCCTATTTACCCAGTTTTCTTTTCAACTTGGTTACTCTGTATACGTTTATTCTTGGCACCGTTGGCAATTTCTTGTGCCATTTGTGTCCCAAATTGGTTTGTTGCTTGCTAGGAAACATTTATTAAGAATAAGTGGAAGGAATGAAGGAATAAAGATAAAAGAAAGGCAGGAATGTCAAACCAGGCTGTGGCATAGTTCGCTATAGTTCACGTGAGAAAGGTGAACAATAAAAAAAATGAAAACAGTAAAAGAAGAGGAAGGTAAGGACAGCGAATTCAGGTGTGCCCAGCCCAGCGTTACGAAACTATAGACAATAAAGTTCAGTGACCTCATAGAGGCTAGTCTTTTGTGCTAGAGTCTTCTGTTCAAGTTCGTTGTTTTTAGGAAGCGCAGGAGCGCTTTTCTCGCGTTGTGCGCAGACGGCGGAGAAGGCCAATGGCCCAGGATTTTCTGCTCAGAGAACGGCCGCCGAGAACCCATCTTCCGTAAAGTTGAGGAGCGTTGCATTCTTGCCGATGAAAAACGTGGACACTACCATAGAACATGGCGTATGGTCTCCGGTGTGTCACAGACTCCCCACACGTACCTCACTGTCTGCCATTCCGATCAAATAGGAGTAAGCATTTGTGAAGGCAAAACAATAAGTGGAATGGGTTAGGGTCATGTGACGGAGCAATGGGTGTCCATCCTAATCTGGTAGGCAGCGGGCCTCAGCTGCAGACTTTTATTGGCAGTTACGGGCTTCCTACGGGCGACCTCGCTCCATGTGTGACTGTTCTCTCGAATGGCATCCTGCCCTATTCTCATGGTAAACGTTTTTGAGGACGAAGCTTTGGATGTCTGTTTCGTAGAACGCGTGAAGTACAAAAAAATGTTCTGAGGTACACAAAATTGTCCAAACAAAGTAAAAGTAGAGTCAAACAAGGGGGGGGGGGGGGGTGAGTGGGGTATCGTGCGCCAGTAAAGGGCGCTAACCGGACAGCCTGGACCTGGTTCGTGCGCCAGGAAAGGAAAACTATAGGGCGGCAGGAGGGTCGAAGGAGGGCTTTGAGGAAAAGTGACGCAGCGCGCGCCGGGAAAGAAAAACACCTACGCCCAAGGACGGTAGTCCGATTCCGTAGGTGCAATTCGAGCCGCCATGAAAGGTGAAGATTCCCACGGGGGCGAACAGAATGCTGCTGTCGACTGCTAGCGAGCGGAACAAGCTTCGGAAGCTGCTGCGGGGACTGACCAAGTCAATGGTAACGGGTGCGGCCGCAAAGTTCAACAGAAAATTCCACTACAGTTCAAGAAAAGGCTCCTGGCGATGGCGAGCGAGCTGAACGAGCTTCGTAGGTGTGCTATTGAGGGGACTGGACATGCGGTGACGGGCGCAGCCGCGAAGGTCAACAAAAAGCTCAACACAGATCAACAAAAGGTCAAAATAGGCTGTCGCCTTCACATTCGCCGAAATTTCTAAGCATCCCTGTAATTTTTAGCTCCCCCGCGTGGTGCCGCTCATCGTTTGGCAGACAGAGCTTGCGGTGGGGACAGTGCAGCGCGAAATTCGAAAAGTACTATAATACTTCCTGTAGTTTATATATATATATATATATATATATATATATATATATATATATATATATATATATATATATATATATATATATATATATATAGATAGATAGATAGATATTTTATTCCCACCGACCTGGACGTCTGTGCGTTCGCACAGACGCCCAGGACCCAGCTTAGTCTCCGCCGCGGGATGAAAATACGCTGCGTGTTTAGAGAACAACGAGAACATCGTATGTACCCCTGGCAACTTTTTTTATTTTTCTCTTTCTTAGTAGGCCACTGGCCCCTCCGCGAAGGAATTCTAATCCCGAAACTTCTAGAGTACGTTAATCCCCTGACGTCTATTTAAAAGCCAACTCAGAAAGCACGAGGGCATTCGCGTTCGCACAGATGCCCAGGTCCCAGCTCAGTCTCCGCCGCGGGAAGAAAATACGCTGCGTGCTTAGAGAACAACGTTACGGTATGTGCCCCCGGGCAACTTTTTATTTTTCTCTTTCTTAGTAGGCCACTGGCCCCTCCGCGAAGGAATTCTATTCCCGAAACTTCTAGAGCGCGTTAATCCCCTGACGTGTATTTAAAAACCAACTCAGAAAGCACGAGCGCATTCGCGTTCGCAGTCTCCCGGGACCCAGCTCAGTCTCCACCGCGGGAAGAAAATAAGCTGCGTGTTTTATGTGCCCCCGGGCAACTTTTGATTTTCCGCTGCACCGCCGTGCGGTGCAGCGGTGGCCTAAAGGTAGAGAGTAGAGGTATAGTATCCACCTCGCGTGTAGAAAGACCGTGGTTCGAATCCCGGTGCCGAACAATTCCAAAAAAAAAGAACCACGCAATTATGGAATTGCAGTTGGGGCTTGGGGTGCGGCCTCACCCCGGCGACCATTGCCGGTAACGCACTCCCTTACCAGAGCAGGATTGGCCACCCTGATGTAGTAACGGCCACAACCTCCCATGAATACGCCAATTAACCCATGGCCCTCAGTCTCCAGTGGCTGCGAAGCAACTGACCACGGCGGCGGTCAGACCTGTAACGCAACATACGTGCTAAGAATACCTGGACCCGGACCGGCCGCCATTGGAATCTGAACCTGGCAACGTTTAACACGATAACCTTATCTAGTGAGGCGAGTCTAGAGGTGTTGTTCGGGGAATTAAAGGGCATTAAATGGAATGTCATAGGGCTTAGTAAGGTTAGGATAACAGGTGAAGCCTCTACGGTACTGAAAAATGGACACGTTCTATGTTACCGTGGTCTAGAGGACAGAAGAGAACTGGGCGTGGGATTTCTAGTCAATAAAAGCATAGCTGGCAACATAGAAGAATACTATAGCATTACCGAAAGGGAAGCAGGTCTTTGTAATTAGGCTCAATAAGAGGTACAAGCTCAAGGTGGTACAGGGCTATGTCCTGTTAGAGATGAGGGGCACTTGGGTAGTCTGACTCGTTCAGGCCCGAAGGTCCCGGCTCGCCATGGTGTCGGACTAGAGACTCGAGATGACTGCTTAGGAGGAAACTGTACAGGAGGTTTATTCTACATGATGACAGTCGAGACAGGAGAACAAGAATAACACGAATACAGCCGTTTAAATAGAGATCGTATTCCCCAGATCCCTGGCTAGGGAATTTAACTTCACACAGGTTGTCCAATCAGGTGGGCAGTGGACGACACTTGAAGTACCGCCCACGACATGAGGCGTGGCTGATGCACACGAACCACTCGGTCGATGGAAAGGGTGAATATCCACGTCATCGATCGTGTCTTGTGCCGGAGTTGCACCACTTTGCGCAAGTCTTCATTTTGGAGGCCCCGTGAGAACGGAATTTCAACTCGGCTCCCAGCACGTGAAGACGAGCGACATCCTGCTCTCGCCGACGGTTGGAAACCGAAGAGCTTCGGCACTTGAAACTGCAGCTTCCTTTCGGTGGACCCTTCTTTCATACGTGTATGAAGAAAAGAAGTGGCCCGCAGCGTCCGGTGAACCGAGGATATAGAAGCCGCCACTTGAAACCGCCGCCGCCGCTGGCGCCAGGGTTTCTTGCCTCCTCGTGCCTCTGGGTGATTCATCCACGCACACTTTGCTCTAGGGCTTGCGAGTAATTCCTGTGTTGGCCGATACTAACAGCCCCCACATCCAGCCATGACGACCAGGTAGTGGAACGCGTCTATGAAGATGTGGAATCGGCAATGGCTAAAGTAAAACACAGTATAGCGTAGTTATGGGAGATTTCAATGCTAAAGTAGGCAAGCATCAGGCTGGAGACAAGGCAGTTGGGAACTATGGTGTGGGGTGTAGAAATAGCAGGTGGGACCTACTAGTTGAGTTTGCAGAACGGAATAACCTACGCATAATGAATACCTTCTGTAAACGGGAGAGCCGGAAGTGGACGTGGAGGAGCCTGAATGGGGACCATAAAAATGAAATAGACTTCATATTATGCGATAACCCTGGCGTCGTGAAGGATGTGGAAGTGCTCGGAAGGGTAAGGTGTAGTGACCATCGTATGGTAAGATCTCGAATTACGCTAGATTTTAGGAGGGACCGTGACAAGCTAGTAAGAAAGAAGCCGATATGTGAGCTAACAGTAAGGCGTAGAGTAGAAGAATTCATGATCGCGCTGCAGAACCGATACTCAGCTCTTACCGAGGAAGCCGAGCTTACGACACAGGAAGCCAGCGACAACCTTACACGCATTATCACGGAGTGTGCAGTAGAAGTCGGGGGCACGATGGCTAGACAGGATACTGGTAAACTTTCCCAGGGGACGAAAGATCTAATTAGGAAACGGCAAACCATGACAATCTCCACCCCAGCTGACAGAATAGAACTAGCGGAGCTTTCAAAGTTAATCGATAAGTGTCAGACAGCTGGCTAACGGAAGTACAATATGGAGAGGATCGAATACGCTGTAAAGAACGGAGGTAGTGTGAAAGGAGTGAAGAGGCGTCTTGGCGTGGGGAAAAATCAGATGTATGCACTTAAAGATAAGCAAGGCAATGTCATCACAAATAGGGATAACATGGTCACAGTGGCCGAGGAGCTCTATAGGGATCTGTACAGTAGCCGTGACATCCAGGATAATGCCGAACGAGAAAGTAGTTCAGAGGAGATTGACATCCCACTAGTAACGACCGAAGAAGTAAGGAAGGCTTTGAAAGAACTGAAAGGGGGCAAAGCGCCTGGTGAGGATCAGATAACAGCAGACCTCTTGAAGGATGGCGGAGAAATTGTACTTGAAAAACTGGCAAACCTGTATCCGCAATGCCTAATTACCGCAAGCGTACCGGAATCTTGGAAGAACGCGAACGTCATCCTAATCCATAAGAAAGGTAACATGAAGGACCAGAAAAATTACAGGCCGATCAGCTCACTGTCAGTCGTCTACAAGGTTCTTACCAAGGTAATCGCTAACAGAATTTCTGCAACCTTAGATTTCAGTCAACCTAAAGAACAAGCAGGGTTCCGTAAAGGTTATTAAACAATGGACCATATGCACACGATCGATCAGGTGATAGAGAAGTGCGCTGAGTATTCTGAACCCCTATATATAGCCTTCATAGATTATGAGAAGGCATTTGACTCGGTCGAAACCCTAGGAGTTATTCAGGCATTACAGAACCAGGGGGTAGATGAGCATTGTGTAAAAATACTAGGGAATATCTACAATGGGTCCACAGCTGCCATCATCATCCATAAGGAGAGCAGTAAAATACCTATAAGGAAGGGCGTCAGACAAGGAGACACAATCTCTCCAATGTTATGCACAGCATGTTCACAAGAAGTATTCAGAACGTTGGATTGGGAACAGGTGGGAGTAAGGGTTAATGCAGAATACCTCAGTAACCTCAGATTTGCTGATGACGTTGCCTTGATAAGTAACTAGAAGAACGAATTGCAAAGCATGCTTTCCGCGCTAGACGAATGAAGTAGAACCGTGGGCCTGAAAATTAATATGCAGAAAACTAAAGTAATGATCAATAACCTCGGGACAGCACAACAGTTTGGGATTAGGGGCGAGGTAGTGGAAGTGGTAAAAGAATATATCTACTTAGGCCAAGTTGTGACCCCGGAACCCAACCATAAGGCAGATATAATTAGAAGGATCAGAATAGGGTTGAGTGCATACGGCAGACATTCTCAGATAATGAATAGCAGCCTATTATTGTCCCTGAAGAAGAAAGTGTACGACAGCTGCATCTTACCGGTACTCACCTACGGGGAAGAAACTTGGAGGCTCACTAAGAGGGTTCAACTTAAATTGAGAACGACTGAGAGGGCAATGGAGTGGAAAATGATAGGTATAACATTAACAGACAAGAACAGAGCGGAGTGGGTCAGGGAACAAACGCGTGTTAAGGACATACTAGTAGAAATTAAGAAGAAGAAATGGACGTGGGCAGGGCATGTAATGCGCAAGCAAGATAACCGTTGGTCATTAAGGGTAACAGAGTGGATCCCTAGAGAAGGCAAGCGTAGCAGGGGGCGGCAGAAAGTTAGATGTGTGGATGAGATCAAGAAGTTTGCAAGGATAAATTGGCCACAGTTGGCACAGGACCGGGATAATTGCAGAATAATGGGAGAGGCCTTTGACCTGCAATGGGCGTAGATAGGCTGAGAAACTATAGCGTGAGAAACTACATAGAAAATGCAGCAACATGCATTTAGTTAGGTGAAACACCCTGTATGTATATGTGTATGTATCTATATATATATATAGATATATACACATATATATATATATATATATATATATATATATATATATATATATATATATATATATATATATATATATATATATATATATATATATATATAGTAAGGAAATGAGGGGCTCGTTGAGGAAATACAGAAATATAGGTCAGCAGTCTACGACGCCAAAGGAGGCATAGGGGTGTGGTTAGGCTCTTTTCGTTTTTACTACGGTTAATGAAGTGAACATTTTTTTTAATATACAGAAGAAAGAAAAACACGCACCCAGAGTGGGGACCGAACCCACGCCTTTCGATTACATGTCGAATGCCTTACCAATTCGGCTATCTGGGCGACTGTGTTCTTCTTCACTTTCCGGGCTATTTATATTTTACTAGAAGTGTATCTGACACTTGAGGGTGGTAGCCAGCGCCACTCTGACTACACGGGGAGAAGGGGACCTTCTTTTCAACCCCCGGGGCGTGACTTCAATGTCTACGGCCTGTCATGAGCGGGTAACTGGCGGGAAGCCCTCTTATGCTACCTAGGCATCAAGGCTGCCAGAACCGAGACCTCGCTAGGCTTTCGCAGAATAATATAGTAAGGAAATTAGGGGCTCGTTGAGGAAATACAGAAAGATAGGTCAGCAGTCTACGACGCCAAAGGAGGCATAGGGGTGTGGTTAGGCTCTTTTCTTTTTTACTGCGGTTAATGAAGTGAACATTTTTTTAATATACAGAAGAAAGAAAGAAAAACACACACCCAGAGTGGGGACCGAACCCACGCCTTTCGATTACATGTCGAATGCCTTACCAATTCGGCTATCTGGGCGACTGTGTTCTCCTTCACTTTCCGGGCTATTTATATTTTACTAGAAGTGTATCTGACACTTGAGGGTGGTAGCCAGCGCCACTCCGACTACACGGGGAGAAGGGGACCTTCTTTTCAACCCCCGGGGCGTGACATCAATGTCTACGGCCTGTCATGAGCGGGTAACTGGCGGGAAGCCCTCTTATGCTACCTAGGCATCAAGGCTGCCAGAACCGAGACCCTCGCTAGGCTTTCGCAGAATAATATAGTAAGGAAATGAGGGGCTCGTTGAGGAAATACAGAAAGATAGGTCAGCAATCTACGACGCCAAAGGAGGCATAGGGGTGTGGTTAGGCTCTTTTCTTTTTTACTACGGTTAATGAAGTGAACATTTTTTTTAATATACAGAAGAAAGAAAGAAAAACACGCACCCAGAGTGGGGACCGAACCCACGCCTACCACCCTCAAGTGTCAGATACACTTCTAGTAAAATATAAATAGCCCGGAAAGTGAAGGAGAACACAGTCGCCCAGATAGCCTAATTGGTAAGGCATTCGACATGTATTCGAAAGGCGTGGGTTCGGTCCCCACTCTGGGTGCGTGTTTTTCTTTCTTTCTTCTGTATATTAAAAAAAATGTTCACTTCATTAACCGTAGTAAAAAAGAAAAGAGCCTAACCACACCCCTATGCCTCCTTTGGCGTCGTAGACTGCTGACCTATCTTTCTGTATTTCCTCAACGAGCCCCTCATTTCCTTACTATATTATTCTGCGAAAGCCTAGCGAGGGTCTCGGTTCTGGCAGCCTTGATGCCTAGGTAGCATAAGAGGGCTTCCCGCCAGTTACCCGCTCATGACAGTCCGTAGACATTGAAGTCACGCCCCGGGGGTTGAAAAGAAGGTCCCCTTCTCCCCGTGTAGTCAGAGTGGCGCTGGCTACCACCCTCAAGTGTCAGATACACTTCTAGTAAAATATAAATAGCCCGGAAAGTGAAGGAGAACAAAGTCGCCCAGATAGCCGAATTGGTAAGGCATTCGACATGTAATCGAAAGGCGTGGGTTCGGTCCCCACTCTGGGTGCGTGTTTTTCTTTCTTTCTTCTGTATATTAAAAAAAATGTTCACTTCATTAACCGTAGTAAAAAAGAAAAGAGCCTAACCACACCCCTATGCCTCCTTTGGCGTCGTAGACTGCTGACCTATCTTTCTGTATATATATATATATATATATATATATATATATATATATATATATATATATATATATATATATATATATATATATATATACATATATATATATATATACATATATATATATATATATATATATATATATATGTATGTATATATATATATATATGTATATATATATATATATATATATATATATATATATATATATATATATATATCCACAAAAGTCGTTTTCGACCACAGTGAAAAAAAAACGGAAACAATCACCGAGGGACCGGCCTTCGTCAGATGGCCGTCAGATCTGACGGAGACCGGTCCGTCGGCCGACACGTTATTAAACCCGTTCTTTTTTGACCGCGGTCGAAAAAGACGTTTGTGTATTCTTCAACCGGCACCCAGGAAAACTTTGTATATATATATACATTTATAAGCTTAAGAGGGTTCAACGCTGGTCGACCACTCTTGACATGTCGAAGACACTCGAGTTGCGACCCGGGGGTTAAAAAGAAGGTCCCCTTCACCCCGAGTAGTCCGAGTGGCGCTGGCTACCACCCCCGAGCACAGGAAACGAAAAACAACTTAACATAAATACCCCAAAAAGTGGAGGGGAGAATCGCCCCGCCAGTAGCGTAGTGGTCATCGCACCAGACCGGTATTCTGGAGGTCGTGGGCTCGGATCCCACCTGGCGGGCATTTTTTCTCCACTTTCTTTCTTTGTTTCCAAATTGTTTATCTGTTTCAATTACCTACCACAACCTCCCCTTTGCTTCCCGAGGTTTTCTTGACTTCCAACTCTTATTTCTGTCTTATTTTCAACGAGCCCCTCATTTCCTATTCTGATTCGCTTAATGCATAGCGAGGGCCTCTTTTATGGCAGTCTTGGTGCCATAGGAAGCTTAGGAGGGTTCAACGCTGGTCGACCACTCTTGACATGTCGTAGACACTCGAGTCGCCACCCGGGGGTTAAAAAAAAGGTCCCCTTCACACCGAGTAGTCCGAGTGGCGCTGGCTACCACCCCCGAGCACAAGAAACGAAAAACAACTTAATATAAATACCCCCGAAAGTGGAGGAGAGCATTGCCCCGCCGGTAGCGTAGTGGATATCGTACCAGACCGGTATTCTGGAGGTCGTGGGTTCGGATCCCTCCTGGCGGGCATTTTTTCTCCACTTTCTTTCTTTCTTTCCAAATTCTTTATGTGTTTCAATGACCTACCACAACCTCCCCTTTGCTTCCCGAGGTTTTCTTGACTGGCAACTCTTACTTCTGTCTTATTTTTAACGAGCCCCTCATTTCCTATTCTGATTCGCTAAATATATATATATATATATATATATATATATATATATATATATGTATATATATATATATATATATATATATATATATGTATATATATATATGTATATATATATATATATATATATATATATATATATATATATATATATATATATATATATATATATATATATATATATATATATATATATATATATATATATATATATATATATATATATATATATATATATCCTTACGGAATCCCTCGTCCCGTACGTCTCTGTTCTACAATATATATATATATATATATATATATATATATATATAAGGTAAGTAGAGTAGAGACAGAGATACACGAGAAAAAAACTAAAAAATAAAAGTTTACGGCCGCGTCAGGAAGAGGACTTCCTTACTCTGAAGAAAGGACGTCTCTTCCTGAAACGTCAGTAAACTTATTTTTTTAATGTTTTTCTCGTGTGTCTCCGTCTCGACTCACCTTATTTTCTCGTGCTCTGTGTGAGTTTTTGTTTGCAGACTATATATATATATATATATATATGTATGTATATAATATATAGCCTACGCCTTTAACTGCCTCTTGGTTGCGTTGTGCGAAAACCGTGAAAATGTCTTTTTCTTGGACCACTGCCTGCATCACTTCTCCCCAAAAATGGTGCTGGCAGCCGACACTCTACATCCGAGTTTTGGTGGTCTGTCGGATATGACGTGAAACTTGTGCATCTTCCTCCTAGAACTCGGACAGCCTATGTTTGGACACTGGCAAGATTAAGTGTCGCCAGCACCACCTCGTGAAACACAACAGGAGCCTACGTTAGCACAGGCCACACTACAAACTGAACCAAGTCGGCATTTAGATTCGGACTGGCCCCCACTCACGCGTGTAACTACCCCGAATCCAGCTACCGGTCCTCACCCTCATCATTCCCTTGACGCAACGCCCGCCAGAGGTGCAACTGCTATTCCTATGGGTCCAGCTCCACAACCGGAGGTACTTCCCTCACGCCGACCACGACGGCAGAGTGCCAGCCCTGAAGCCCTCCGAGTGGACCCGACAGCACGACCGGAGTCACCCTTCGTACGCCTCCGACGACGAAAGTGTTCCAGCCCTGGCCCCACCACAGAGTTCCGACGGGGTAATGGACGCACGTCACCCGCGTTACCCACAACGAGCACCCACCAGACAACACCGGAGCAGCCCCTGTCGAGGATAGCACCGCAAGATCGCGCAGCGCTGCACACACTGTCCACGGGGGACAGTGTGGACACTGTCAAAACTCCATCTCCAAGGTACAACCTAAGGAAATGCTCTGGATCGGCCCGCTGAGTGCAGAGTGATTGACGTGTTGGCCCCGAGCCCCGGCCGACTTCCCCTTCCTCAGGTGACGTACCACTAAAAAAAATAAATAAATAACGTACTTGAGCAACTTGTGGGGGCCCGAGAAATTGATAGAAAACTTGCCACGGCACCAAAATCGTCCCAGCCAGTGGTTGGCCACTTTTACATACTTCCAAAATTACACAAAATTGGAAATCCCGGCCGACCAATTATATCGGGAATAGGTACCATCACAGAGCCAATTTCCAGTTATATAGATTACCTCATTCGCGGTATACCCCCTCAATTTCCGTCATACTTACGGGACACAAACCATTTTCTCCAAGTAGTCGAGGGCATGGCTCTGCCTGACGGTGCATTTCTCGTAACATTGGCCGTGACCTCCCTTTATACCAACATTCCGCACAGCGATGGCATCAATGCCCTCATTCAGTCGTACAACGAACACCGCGAAGCCGACACTCCCAGCCCGAGGGTTATTGAGGTATTAACGCGTCTCTTATTAGAACTCAACAGTTTTGAATTTGAAAACAAATACTTTCTCTAAACAAGTGGCACTGCGATGGGAACAAAAATGGCACCCAATTATGCCACCATATTTATGCACAATATTGAAACAAAATTCCTCTCTACTTCAGACAGTTCACCTGCACTGTACAAGCGATTCCTTGACGACATTTTCACGATCTGGACAGACACTGAGCAAATTCAACAGAGTTCATCCTAATATTTCATTCACCTACGAGTACTCTCGTACCGAAATGAGTTTCTTGGACGTTCAGGTTCATGTACGGCGGGGCTCCCTGGAGACGGCTGTATACAGGAAACCTACAGACCGCCAACAGTACCTGCACTTCGACAGCTGCCACCCACGTCATTGCAGGACGGCCATCCCTTATTCCCAGGCACATAGATCTAGAAGAATTTGCTCCAGGGATGAAGACTTTCGTTCGAACGCCATCCGAATGCGGGGCGTCCTCGTCAAAAAAGCATTGCCCGCCGGCCCTTGTTGACGATGCAATATCTAGGGCGGCAAGTTTAAATTGTAACGCACTGTTACAGGGGTCCCACGTGAATGATGGGAATAATTCCCGCGCTAATTTAGTATTAACTTTTACTAGTAGCCCGCCAAACGTGAATCAAATTTTAAAAAAGCACTTCCACATTCTCGAGCACAGCGAGCGACTTTCCAGTATTTTCAGTGATCCTCCGCGTGTAGTATACAGGCGCGCAAAAAGCATAGGGGACTATCTTGTCCACGCCAAAGACAGGCATACCCAGCAATTAGGCTGCCGTCCGTGTGGCCAAAACAGATGTTTTGGTATGTAAACACATGCAGACCGCGAGGGTGGAAATCAGCACGCACTCGTCCAATTTGGTTTACCTATTGGAGTGTGGCGGATGTAATATGCAGTACATAGGACAGACTGATGGACCTTTTCGAATGCGGTTTAACAATCACCGCTATCACACCAAAGCACTCCCAAACCTTCCCTTGTCCAGACACCTAGCGATGCAAAATCACTCTTTCGATGACATTAGAGTCACACTTCTATAGAGCAGTTCTTCTAGCTGTAGGGAGCGAGAGCAATGTGAGTCTTACTGAATCTATAAATTTAATACCCTGAAGGGGGGTCTTAATGAGATTCCTGGAACGATGACTGTAATTCATACGCTGCATGACCATTGACGCATTGTGACCCCGAGACATACGAGACCTTGTAGTTTTGTCCTTTTGCTATGCCTACATTAAGCCCTTCGTGTGCATCGGCCTTTCCCGCGCAGGGTATTGCAAGGTCGGAGGTGCACAGGGAGCCTGTTGCTACTTGTGTGAGGTTGCGCATTAAAACGCCAACAATCTACCGCTTTATTCCGCGGTCACTATAATTGTCTCGTCCTCTTCCGACCCCCTACCAACACTTCCCTTCCCGCCCCCGCTATTTTTGATTTTTTTCTCTCTCTCATTTTCTTGTCTCAGCGCTTACCAAGCATAACACGCCTCATTAATAGCCAGATTGTACCCATTGCCTGTTTATGTCACCACATATAATACCCATTTTATCCTTGGGAAATGTGAAATCGAATGTTGAAGATTCGGATTTCAACCGAGCGTGTAAGAAGTATTTTATTTTGGTGTTTGTTGTGGCTTCTGCATCGGGTGTCTTTTATTCACATTGTGATCCCCAATGCTAGCGCTCACGGGGTGCGCGCGTCCTTCCTGTCTGTTCGCTCATGTTTTGCTTTGCATCTCTTTTCGCTTTTTTCCTTCTTTTTCTTTTCTTTTCTATTTTTTTGGTTGTCCCGGAGGCACGGCACACACCGACTGTCGCCTCTCTCTTCTTCGTTTCATGTTTTTACAAATGGCCGCGCTCCGCCATATTTTCGCGGAATAAGCCCAGGGGTCCAGGCGTGCGGGCGACAGGCCGAGTGCTAACAGTTAATACGCTGTGTACTGACCTTGCGCGACACGACGCGACGCCGTCTACAGAGGGAGGCGAAGGCGGGAAAGGCAACGCCTCAAATGGGCTCCCCCATTGGCTTTTGTAGGACCCCCCAAAGTCGCGGAAGCTGCCTGGCATTTTCTGCGTAATTATCTTGTTTAATTACCTTTTTACATTTTTTTATTTTAAAATCAAACATCTATTTTCAATTTATTTAATTTACCCGTTATACCTCGGTGGAACGGGAAGGGTTTCAGTTCATGAGCCCGTTTAATAAAGTAAAGGGCCCCGCTTGCATTCTTGACCTTGCCGCTGAAGACGGTCGGTAGTTAATCCTTGTTACCCGCGGCGCGCATGTATTCTGTCAGTTCGTATTTCTAAACTTGTAGTTCAAGGCTCGCGACTGTGTAATTTGCTGATTACGTTTCGTACGTTACCATAAAAATGTTTGAGTCGTAAGGGATACTTGATATGTAAACAGCATTGGCAATAGTCGTTTGATATTTCAATGCTCCTAAAAGCATGCAGCCAAGCAGTAGTAGGGAACAATATATAAAAGCATTGGGATACCGTGAAGATTACAGGCACCGTATGCAACGCATGTTAGCATTGAAATTGACGGTACGTGAACGTATCCACGAAACCGAAACGTGGCTTCAGTTGACCCTTTTCTTGGTTCGCTACAGTCAATAGGTACGCTGGATTCTCCGGGAGTACGTACCGTCTCTTTAAAGGTTTTCTTATTTCATTTTAGTTCTTTCAAATCGTCTTTTTTCTATAGCGGGGACGCGCCAATCGCTGGTCATTTAAATGCGTTTCTTTAAACCCTCCGCAAGCGTATGCCGAATTCCTTTCTGTTACAGCCATTCAAGATACACGCGTGTTCAGGTTTGCATGCTTGAACTTACCTACTGAATAAATTGTGTGGCAGGAACGGCCGATCTCAAAAAAATAGTATGTTTTAAGGCCATATACGAAGGTATTTCGCTCTCGGCCGCACCGCGAAACGCATTGGTAATTGGAACATGTTTAACTCAATGGATTCAAAAGTAACTTCTGATTGGAACGGTTCCGACTATTTTGGCAAAATAGATCCTGACGTTCACATTCCATGATTCCAAGTGCGGCTGGCTCGAATATTTCCGCCCATTTTGTCAACAACTCAATAGAGATCTTGTACTTTTGAGATAGTATTCAAGAGTATTCCACCTGCAATATTTTGCCAACCGGATTGCGAAACAGGTAGTGACTTATAGGGTGTTAAATTATCTCAGTGTACGTAAACTTTGTGGACAACTTGCAATGAAACATTCCAGCGGAGATTTTACTCCGAAGCTACACACTGGCTATGAGTCGTATCGTAGAGTATTCGTTAGGATTAGTTTACTCCGCATTGCACAGAACGATATTCAGCGCGAGCGAAAAAAGCACAGATCAGTGTTTGTGTACTTCCACGCCATCAGAGACACGCTCACCGCGTTCGGGAAGCAACCCGTGACATTGCGTACAGCATAGAAGTGCTTCATCCACAGAGCCGTGACAGAAAAAAAAAATCAAGGGAGCTTGCACTCACTCGCAATGCTTCAATGGTGAAGCTGTTGTAGGTGAGCATTGCCAGACGCATAGTTAAGTTTCGGTAACATCTGCATGGTTGCGGTGCTAGTAATCGTCGTCATATATGCATCGAAGAGACCGTTGTCTTCTTCGTGGCGAGTGGGGGATGCTAAGTCATCCTCAGCATGGTAGACTTCCACCAGCTCAAGTGGTGAAGCTTGCAGTAAGTCGCGCAAGGCTTGAACCATAGCGAAGCTGCAGGATTTCTTTGTACGTGAGCACTGAAGGACACATCACCACGCATTTTTACAAGATTGAAATTGTGTAGTTACATGTTCATCCACTGCTTTGCATGTTCTAGTAGGAGTCTTTGTAATATGCATCGATATCGTCGTGTTTCTCATACAAAGCATTCCTTGCGCGGATCGCCTTACGACAGCGCTGGAGTTTTTTTCTAATGGCGCTGCGCGAGCCGGGGACGTTTGGCGGTCGCCGCGAGGCACGCGCTTAGGAGTGCTCGGCATTTTCTTGGAATTTTTTTATACAACGGCGAACATACGGCTTGTACAATAGCTCCGCTGTTAAGAATGCTGATCTTAGGGCTTCCTACTCTGGTGAACTTATCTATGACATCGCCTGCGGAAACCTGAGGCTGTCCGTTGTAGTTTGCGTGGGAGAGTACGTTACCCAACCATATATGGTTACGGACGTGTGCTGATAAGGGACAGCACAACCCTGGCCTTATTGCTAAAGCAGCTCGGCCGTTTGACCAAGTAATGTGACCGTGGTGTATTTAATGCGTAGCATTCTTTCCCGAGTACGCCCGCAGCCGAAACCGTGTAACGCCCTGCATTTCCCCAAAAGTACAGATTTGGAGGAAGTTGTACCTTTAAAAGTTATAATAGCGTAAATGGAGATGATTGGTGGTACAGAATTTCGAAAAACAACAACAAAAAAGAAAAGTAAGAAAAATAAAATTTCACCAAAAATGATCTGACCAAATCAAAAAATAGGCACCTTATACACCCACCGGAGGGAAAAAAAAGGAATGATAAAAAAAAGTCGCAAAGACCGCTCAAAATACGACAAAAAATAGCGAAATTGCGAACCGTGAATGCCCTGCATTTCCGCAAAAATGCAGATTTGCCGGAATTTCTACCTTTAACCGTTATCATACCCAAATGGAGATAATTGGTTGGACAAAGTTTTGAAAACTGAAAAAATAAGAAAATTAGAAACAATAAAATTTCTACAAAAATGACCTCACAAAATCAAAAATATGCATCTTATACATCTCCCCAGAAAAACGAAGTCCGCGAAAGAGCATTGGCAGTACCTATAAAAAATAGCGTAACCGGACCAACTCCCCAGTATGCCTTGAATCTTCGAGAAAAAAACGTAATTAGCGAAGTAAGCGACTTTATCGCTATAATGGTATAAATTTACATCATTGGCAAAAAGAAATAAAAGGAAAGGTTAAGGCATGGAGTATAATTGGGATTAATAAATACATATCACAACAACAAGAAAGGAAATAAAATTTGAAAAGAGTAAAATAAGACGTCTTTCGCTGCTCACATCCATATTTGGCTGTAAGAACTCACTCTCTAGAGAAGCGGCTTAAGAACGCTACAGATTCGTAGACAAGTCTCTGAATTTCTGCAGATTTTTTGTTCGACAATGCTCGATATAAATGACGCAGCACGGAATAAGAGTTTCTGCAGAGCTAACTATAAAGGCTGAACTTTATGTTGGAAAAACACCTTCCAGATCGTGGGAGATACCCAGAAACTTTTTGTTCTACGGGAAGTGGATATCATTTCCCACCTGTGATCGCAGATACGAGAAAGAAAATTTGCAGAATAAATTTTGTGTGACCATGCATATAAGTCGCTTTTGCCAAATTTAATAAATGACAGTATCGACGCGAACAGAAAATAGGTCAAGAGAAAACTATTGCCGTGTAAAATAGACAAGCGACTTGTGCACGTTCAGTACTGTTGTAAGACCGTAACACACTACAGAAACTGCAGGAATTCGTTTTTTGTTGCAGAGCGGCACGCATAGGAAGAATGCGTTCCAAGCACAGTTGATAACGTCATATTCCAAGCGGAGCCGTCTCCTATACAGACGCTGTTCGTGCCTAAGTGACGATCGAAACACATAAGCCCAGCTCGCATTACACCAAAAAGGTAGGGCGTCTGGAGCAGCGCTTATGCGCCAGCTGGCAAAAGCCCACGATAATGATATAATCTCAGTTCCGGGAGTGCGCTGCTAAAGCCACTTGCGAGATGACAGGCGACGTGGGATGAGCGGAGGAAGAGCCGTTACGTCGGCCCAATATTACCCACGGCCGAGCAAACCACGCCGGCTGACTGCTTTCAGGTCCACTGGCTGGAGATAGCAGTGAGGGTAAGCTACCTTAACGAGGGCTGAAGTCACGCGAGGACCGCTCGCCGAAGAGGAACGATGACGAAAAGCACCGCGCACTCTCCGTCGGGGCTTGTCAGGCGTGCAGCGAAGCACCACAGAGATGAACACGCTGAGGAGAGCAACAAACTCACTAGCTCAACGCGATCTCAAACGTTCATCGTTTGCTTCTCTCAAAAGAGAAAGCTTGCGGTGCACCATCTCACAGTGGAGACGAGTGGATAAAATGCGCTGGAAAGGTTGCTCTTAACTTCAAGAGGCTGCAGTGATGCGGCCCAAATAGCCAGCATTGCAGTCAGGTGATCGCCTGGATAGTGTCTCACACTTATTAACAGTAGCTGCCAATAGTGGTGCCGACCACTATTGCCGACCACAGAATGCGGCAAATAGCTGTGGACGATGCCGATGAGGAAACGTATGGGCATATTGGCCCAAACCGTGCCCATCGATCTGGTAGCAGGTGTGAGTGATAGATGGTGCGAGCGTTGCACTAACACCATTTTTTCGTAGCACCATCTCCCCAGGAAGGTTTGATCCCCAGGAAGGTTTGATCCACACGGTGGAAAACTTTCTCGGGCACTTCAGCCTGCTTACGTGGTTTGAAGGCGAAACCCTAGCACTTATCAAAGAGCGAGAGAGACAAAGAGGGAAGATTTTATTCGAGGTAAGGTGGGCTCTAGGCCTCTTGCGGAAGCGGGTTAAAGAATGGAGTAAGCAGATGTGTGCTCTAGAATTTAGAGGGTCGTGGTCTTCCTATGAGTGGCCTTGCCATGAAGGAAGAGTCTTGGGGATATCGCGATGAGAACAGTGTAGCAGCCCCGTCGTTCTAAACAGCTAGAGCAAGACTGCCTAAGAGTCCGAAAGGTGCAATCAGGTGAATGGTGGGAGTGTCCACGGAATGAGTATTTATGGATTTCACGGAATGGCTCACCAGAAAAGAGAAATTTTGGTAGCTAGTTGACATGGTTCAGATCAGCTTTGGCTCACGAGTAGCTCTGAGTGCAGCTCGATATGATCAAAGAATGGTTTACCGCTACGTCGTGTTTGCGAGCTTTCCTTCTTTTTCTCCGTCTTTTGACGCGAATTTCCCCGACAGGCAAACTAGCAGCCCTTCACACTGCAGGTTCTCCACAGTCATAGTTCCATTCTGCCAGGGCCCCGGATCAGCGCTGTGGTTTAAGCATTTGGCTACTGCTCTGACGACCCGGGTTAAAATCCCACACAAAATCAATTTATTTTCTCCTTTAAGCGCCGGCCACTTCCGTACCATTCGTGTTGTCGACTACGCCTGCCGTTACCTTTTGAGTTTGATAAGGCACGTAAGGATTTTGCCTTATAGGGGCCATGCAAACAAAACGCCGGACTGGTTGATTTGAAAGATTGCCTCGTTAGAATCATAGTGACACCTCGTTTAACGTAAACGTCGCTGCAATAAGCTATATAATTATGAAAAATGGGAATGGCCATGCGACTCACTAGCTCATTTCCCGCACTAAAACATACTACGTCATATGCACAGCCATGCGATTACCCGAGGCCGGCAAAAGCTAGCGCAAGCTAGGCAGGGCTTTTCAGCTTATAAAACGAGCTATTTTCGCTTAAATGTAATGTATATTCATTTTATGTCAGTAAGATTGGTGTTGTAAACACTGTAAGCTACAAAAGTAAACTTAAAAGTACCATTGCGTACTGCTGTTAGTACTGCGCGCACTATGCTGCACAGCAGTCCGGCGCTTTGGGGTTGTCTCACACGACAGGGGCCGATTGGCGTTAGCGACATTGTCTTACGTGACCTGTTTGTCAACCCTTGCTTACCGAAACGATTACTTCCAACCGTAGCAAAAACAAGCCAGGTGCAAATACATGGCCTGCACCACGGGCCTGCACTGACGTCAGCGTAGCTGCCATGCTTGCGAACCGCAAGCACGGCGAAAGGCTTCACACTTATTTGATGCGCTTATCTTGGGAGCGCTAAAAAACTGGAAGTGGGTCACAAGAAAGGGCTGTGAGGACGTAATGTCAAAGAAAACGCGGGAAGCGGTCCGGCGCAGTATGGTGGCGCCCCCTAGGCGGACTGATGGTATACACTGCATTTACGTTCACTTGAAGACCTGTCCTTGTTGCTTCACTGCATAAGTCACCAAACAAACAATTTGGCCGGAAAATCAAAATTTAATTTAAATTGGTGAATTTCTCAGGGATTATAAAGCACAGTTTGCTCCCGGAACAAGTGCCGAGGGCACTATAAAACACCCAATCTTTCGAATAAAGCGAACTTGTATTTTGTTTGCATAGCCCCTTGAATAAATGCACGTTGGGACCCTGGCATGCGGTAAAACGAACTCTCTTGTATTTGCTTCCTTTTCTGTAAAACACGCCTAAAAAGATTACACCGAAACCAGCTGTATGGGCGCATCATGGTGCCGCTGTTGCAGCAAACGCCTGCGAGGAAGGAGCATTGCCTTGCGCAGAACTTCAGTGCATCCGCCATTCGCCAACCTTGTGATCAGGTTAGCACAACACAGGCCTGCCATCCATTCTCCACTGAGCGTTCCTCGTGGGTCTCAGTCGCGCTGTGTGCTCGTGTAACGTCCATGTTTCCTCCTTGTGCGTCTGGCCTTCTGGCTCTGTGGAAAGCGCTCGGTGGAAAGCGCTCATGAGTTGCCTGGGCGTGCGTGGCGCGGTGGGCACCAGCACGCCGGCGAGTTTCGTCCTTAGTGTCCTCTTTTGTCCTGTCTACGGGTTATTTGGACATCCAAAGTGCCTTCTCAGAGGAAACGCAAGCGCTACAAATGAAAATGCAAGGAAGCGGTCCGAAAATTCCGGCAATGCCTGAAAAATTGTTCCAAGAGGTGCTGGCTAAAGGATTGCATATAGTCAGACGTAGTGAGAGTGCGTAGGCAAAATCCGCATGACCTTGCAAGCAGGCGTGATGGATGGGCACCCCCACATCGTGGCCAATTCGCGGCATAGCTACGGGTGACATAGCTTCTACTTCACCTTCCAGTCAGCAGCGTGCACCCAGTAAGCCCTGAATGGAAATACTGTGGATGGTGGCATTCTGTTTGAGTGGTGAAAACATGATTGGCATTGCGCAACCAGGTCCACGTCGTGCAGCGATTGTTGGGCGCTTGTTATTAGGTAGCCGGTAAAAGCGCATCCTGCCGGATGCGCAGAACTATGTCTGGGCTAAGTTGGAAACCCTTTTCTCGAACAACTAGGCGAGCCGCTGACGCACACAGAGAGATGTAAATTTGCCATCTGATGTTCCTTTAGAAATACTCTTCCCTTTAAAGAAGCAATGTTACAAAAAAGAAAACAAACACTGAACACAATCCCAGTGTGTATGTCACCCAGTTCTTGTAAACTTCTCATAAGAGAAAGTTCAATTTCAGGTGGCTGGAGAATGGTTGTGACTAGAGACCGGAACTTTAGGCAAAATGCCTATTTTTTGCTTCAGTCCGCATCAAGCCTATTTAACATATAAGCGCGAACTAAGGGAAGGGGAGCATTTTAAGGAATAGTTTATTGTGCCTATAGTGCTTATTTTGAGTATATAGGCTTTTTCGTGCCTAGTTTGACTATATGGGCTTTTTGAAGCCTAAAAATGCCTTTTTTGTGTTATATATCCCTTCTTTGGATTTTTTTAGTCGATGTTCTGCAGAGGCTGTTCTCGCTTCAACAGCCCGCAACGGGGTGTTTGCTTCAGTCCGTTTGCGTGAAAAATTCCCGAGCCGTGCCAAACACGCAAAAAGCCCAAACCGCGCCCAACCCACCACCAGCTGGAACTTGACACCTCGGCCGAGCCGCCAGAAACCCGTGCGCAGCGACACCGGAGCCAAGCTCTCCGATGATACACTGGTCCGCGCGAACTCTTTTGTTTTATGTCCTTCTGACGTGCTGTGTCCACAGACCAACAGGGAAAACTTCTGCCCACGTGCCCTATCTATAGCTAACAGAATAAAAAGGCAGCAAACAAAAAATGAACGCGACACAGCCGCGTACATGCCGCTCAAGCTCAAAGACTCCTGCTGGGGGAAAGCACGTGCAAATCTTAGACACCAAAGTTTTAAGGTGATGCCACGAACACGTGCACTGAGTGCCACCGGAAAGCATCCTAGAACGCATCATTGTTGAGTCCTACAAAGTCAAGAAAAAAGAGAAGGGGAATTGCGGGTCGAAGCCACCACACAGCAACAGGCAGAAAAACGCCTAAGCAAGACCCGCATCGCTGATTTTGACATCAAAATCACGCCCCATCGCAGCCTACACAGCTCCCAGGGCGTTATCTCCGATCCCGATCTACTGAATAAAACTGGAGCCAACCTGCTTGAGCGCCTTCATGGCAAGAGTGTCACAGGAGTAAGGCGGGTAACCATACGTATAAAAAACAAAGAAATCCCCATACAATATCTCGTCTTAACTTTCGACCGGTCAACAATCTGCGAATTTATAAACGTAGGTTTCATTCGATGCCCAGTTCTGCCTTACATCCAACGGTTCGGGCATCGCACTAACTCCTGCCGTGGCCGATCTACCCTTGCAAAGTGCGCTAAAGACGATCCCCCGTCCGAAAACTGCAACACACAGAATTTCACCCGTGCCATCTGCCAAGGTCCCCACGTGGCATACTCACGAACACGTGAGAAATTTCAACAAGAAAAGGACATCATAAATGAGAAGGTGACTCAATCACCTCCACAGATGCGCGAATGAGGTTTTGCTCTTTCCCCCCTAGCGAGGTACGCCTGCGCAGCTCGCCGGGGTGTGGGGTGGCGTCTTCTTTCGGTGGCGACTCAGGTCAGCGAGTCTGATCTGGTTCCTCCCCCAGCCCCACCCCTCGGTTGCTTCTGACAGCCAAACTTGTCACCACAACGCCGGGGAAGCCGCAGCGGTTGCGGTGACAACAACCACCGACGGCAGCAATGTCTTTGCTTCCCCGGCACCAAGTACACCTGAGCGCACCGAGGAGATGGACGTAGAGGGACCCGAAACGGCTCCTACCCCCGGCGCACCACCTGTGCTACCCATTGCGCTCCCGACGCCCTCGATGGTGGTGTTTGCAGCATAGAGCACCCACAAGGGTGTGCGGCCCAAGGAGCTCGATCCATAAGTTTTCTGAAGACATCCGAGGATGACATGGATGTCGGACCATTCTGGCCTGCTTCGCAGCGCAAGGAATGGGTTCAGTTGTTCAAGCCTACAAAGACGCCAAAAAAAGAACGACTCACTGCCCTGAACGACCATACGTGAACACATATTTTAATGAGTTAAAAAAAAACATATAATGGGAAGAGAAAACTTAATACAGTGGAACTGTGGGGCGTACTAAAAACGGCGTATATGAGATACCGGATGCCCATCAGCCGAGTGTGACGTGTCTCCAGCTAGGAAACATATGTAAACAGCAAACACACAAACCTCCGTAATAATGAAGCGGTATTTAAAAAAAGAGACAGATGGCTGATTCACTCCTCGGGTGGTGTGTCCATTGTCGCCCGGAAATCCGCAGCGTGTATAACCATCAATCTTAACACTGTCCTTGAGGCTGTTTCAATTTGTACAATAATATTTAATAGGTGAATAAGGGCTTGCTCCCTATACATACCTCCTCATTTTCAACAATCCATCTCTGATTTCGAGGCGCCGGTAGATCAGTTTCCTGAACCTTACATCCTTATAGGCGACCAAAGTGCACATACTTCACTTTGGGGCTCTTCCCCCACTGATGTCCGAGGTCGCCTCATTGAAAAATTCTTAACATCCTCGGGGTAATGGCTTTTTAATAAGAAACAATGTAGATACCATAATATAGAACACAACACTTACTCACATCTTCATTTGGCTGTTGGCTGTGCAGTTCTCTTTCCATCTCTTGAGTGGGACGTTGGCACAGATCCATATGGTAGTGACCACTTCCAAACAGCGTTAACACAAGGCCAAAAGAGTTTACAGTCCCATGAAAGGTTGAATGAAGCTCTAGCGAACTGGAGTACATTTACAGAAACATCTAAACTATACAACACACCCATAACGCACCCACACGTGGAGGAAGCAGCCCAACTCATCACGCCGCATATCATTGACGCCGCCGAAAAGCCCATTCCGCACGCTTCTGGTGCTCCGCGAAACCGAAAGAGGCCCTGGTGGAGCGAGTACTGTGGGCGCGTGAGAGAGCCCAGAACAAGATGTGGGGTATCCTTAGTCGGTTCCCCAAGTTGCAGAACCTCATATCTCTTAAACTGGTAAAAGCTCTTGGGAAGCGTGGGCACCCTGAGGCAAAACTACATAGTTGGCGCTCCTTCTTGGCATGCATATAACAACGCAACGTGGCTGCATGGTACGGTCCCGTTTGATTGCAAATAGCGAAAATTATTTCTATCTTAAAGCCTGGAAAATCACCAACACGTTAAGACTCGTTTCTACCGATAGCCTTACTTAGCTGCGTTGGGAAATTAATTTAAAAGATGATCTTCAAAAGGATGACTTGGTACATGGAAACTAAAAAACTATACACACCTCAAATGAATGGATTTCGACAGAACCGATCGGCTATTGACAGCATCATTACCCTCGTATCGTCTTTGGAAGAACAACTAAATTCCGGACCCAGACCAATGGCGGTGTTTTTAGATATTAAATCATCCTTCCACTCCATATATCACGATGAATTCTAGCATCCCTTATTTCACTTGGCTTAGGACGGAAGATTATATGCATGAACTTCAAGGTATCTTGAAGGAAGAAAACTTTTCATGTGCACAGCAGAAGGGCCTAAACCGTGTTATGAAGTAAAAAGAGGGGCACCTCAAGGAGCTGTATTAATTCTTTTACTATTCAATGTTGTGCTCATTCACCTGAAGCGTGTTCTCCCTCGTAGGGTCAAGATAACTATGTACGCGGATGATATCTGCATTTGGAGTGCTTCGAGATCACGTCTAGTCACGCAACAGAAGCTCCAGACGTCGCTTGCAAAAATATCAGAACACCTACAGCCTAAAGGACTTCATCTCTCCCCAGAAAAAAAGCAGCGCTATGGCCTTCACCCGTAAGAGCATGGATAGATATCCTTTAATCCTCGGTGGCCGTCCCCTGAAATACGTACGTACCCAAAGGTATCTTGGTGTTACAATCGACAGAAACCTCTCCCGGGCTCCGGAAGTGAAGAGACTACGTATTCGAATTTCCACGGCATCCCAAATTATTGGATATCTTGCTCGCACACGCTGGGGCAGCGATTGTCGTTCCATGCTGCTTGTCTTTAAAGGAGCCATGAAGAGAAAACACAAGTTTGGTTCATTCCAAAGATTGCCTCGTTAGAACCATAACGACACCACTTATAACGCAAACATCGCTCAAATCAGCTACATAATTAGGAAAAAAGGAAATGACCATGCGACCCACCAGCTCATTTTCCGCAACAGAACTATATGATGTCACTTGGGAATGCTCTGCGATTGGCGGAGGCCGACAAAAACAAACGCATGTTAGGCAGGGCTTACAGTTTGCATAGCGAGCTAAATGCCCGTGAAACATACTGCACATTCTTTTTATGACAAAGAACGGTGGAGTAAACGGTTGAAGTTCCGAACGAACACGCAAGCGTGTGCGCCAATGCGTACGAAACTACCGCCTGGCCGAGCTCGACATCTCGCCGTCGCGCAGACGAATTTTCGGGTTCGAGGCGCTTTGACCTTGGGGGAAAAAATGCCGTAAACACCGCGCCTTGACGCTCGTATCTTTCTGGTCGAAGCAGAGAGCTCGCGCGAACGGCTTTCCATACACGACACCGGCCAACTGGCATAAGCGATACTGCTACTGAAGTTGAACTATTATTAACCGTAATAAAAATACGGCACATACGTACCAGTCTGTATTCGTCCGTCGCAACGGGGCTGACGAGGCAGCAGTGCTGACGGCAGGGCGTTCGTCTGTTGTGGCTATCGCGGAATGGTCGCTTTCCCGTCCACCGCGTATCCCACAACTCTTGCCGCTCGTGCACTTAGAAGCATTGAGCGTTCAAGTGGTGTGAGGTTGTTAAATGCAAGCCCGAGCTCCTCGGCGAGAGTTTTGTTCTCCGGATCAGGCGATTCCATGACTAGGGCTGCGGGTGCACTAGGTTTTACTAGTATTTTTAAAATGGCCGCCGTCTCTGTCGACTCCCGCGTGTGGGTGCTATATGGAGTCGACATACTAAGTATCTGTTTCATGGACCGGCTTGTATGACGCCATTGTTCACGTGACGAAATCTGCAATTTTAGCGGGATATTTAAAATTTTGGCATAAATTGCCTTATTTCTCAGTGAATAAAGCATCATTTGCTTCCGGGAAAGCGCTTGGGGTACTATGAAACACCTAATCTTTCGAATAAAACAAACTTTTGTTTTCTCTTCATGGCTCCTTTAAGGCGTATGTTGACGGCGTGTTGCGCTACAGCCTCCCTGTCCTGAAACATCTGTCCCCAAAAGGCAGCTCTGAAGCGGTGAGGAATAACTGCCTAAGGAAGTGCCTCGCCGTCCTAAAGGATCGTCGTGTTCTGCGACAATTGCTGAAGCCGGCTGCCTGCACTTGGAGGTGTTACGACTTCAAGAAACACTACGAATTCATTTGAGGCACAGGTTACATACAAGAACGCATTCGTTGGCTCATATCAAAGATCGAAGCAATTCTAGCTTTGGGCAAGCAATCAGGACTATCAAAGCTCCAATTCCAACTCAAGCACCGCAGACAATGCCCCTGGGATTCCCGCCCTGGACTCTGTCACCCCCTCGGATAACAAAATTTATACCTGGAATTGATTAAAAAAGCCAATGCCTCAAATCAGCCTACTTCAGATGACACTTGCACACATTAAAAAATTTTTCAGTGCCACGACTCACATTTTTACAGATGGGTCGGCAACATCTGAGTGCAGTTCATAAGAAATTTTTATTCCATCAGCCGGGAAAGCCCTATCATACCGGGTTGAGCGACCGACTTCATCCACGTCGGCTAAGCTTCATGGAATAAAAGAATCCATCCGATACATTCCTCGCCAGCCGTCGACACAGTGGACCATTTTTTGCGATTCGAAGGCAGCTCTTCAGACCCTCCAACGCGCTAGCTGCTTCAGCCTTCATGTACATGCCCAGCGAGGAGTGAAGTACCTCCACCATCTCGAATTCGTCTCTGGACATCGTCTGACACTACAGTTGCTCCCAGGCCACTGTAGCATTTTGGGAAACCCGAAAGCGGATGAGGCTGCCCGCAGGGGCCTAGAAGTGAATACGCCAAGGAGGATTTTTTTCACTCAAAATGATGCCTCAGCCATGACTAAGGCAGTTGTTTTGGCTGAAAGAAACCGCTTATGGTCCTTTCCGTAGTATTGCATAGACCCGTACATGAGAATGAGGCGGCCGGAACGACTACCTCGCCGACTGGAGACACTGTGCCATCGACTGCGCCTTAATGCAGCGTTTACAAATTCGTTCCTTTATCGTATAGGCCAGACTTCCAACCCATACTGTGACAGCTGTGGCCCAACCGAAACCGTCGAACATATACAGAGTGTTTCAGCGAACATTTTCAAAAATTCTTAAAAATAGGCTCTTCGAGAGAAAAAAGAAACCCTCTTCAGAAGGAGACTGCTAGCTGCGGCGGACGCCAGGTAGTATCGGCGGGCACATTAGTTAGGTGGGTAATTAAACTCTACTAATTAACTTCTTAATTAGCGGAGTTTGGTGGCTATTGTAAATGGTGATTTTGTAGCCCCGGAGGAGACGTTTTCACATCATATTTGAAAACAACGAAAAAGTCGGTGTTTAAGCCCTGTATCACAAGGAAATCTGCCGTTGTTTTTCGCTCAAAAACGAAACTCGGCGTTCGAGGAGCGCTGGAAGTCTTGAGCGAACGCAACGTCCGCTGGTGACGTGTTTCAATGAATTTGGCGGCCAATTCGAAATGTAAGTGCAATTTTCCCTAGCTAGGAAGCCTCAGCATGCGGCCACAGCCGCGAAAGCCTTCCTCACCCAGCAAACAAACCTTTCCTTTGTCTGATGCGCTTTCTAACACGCAGCGATTATGAACGAACAGCAGATAAACCTGACGAAAAAGAAATGAACCGATGGTGACGTTTCACATTTTGCACGACTGGTAGCCACTTCAGATGTGGACAAGACAATAAAAAAAGAAAAACAAAACTGTCGCCAACGCCCACTAGGGCTCCTGAAACGGGCGACCGCGCAGTGGGCGATATGGCTAGCTTTTTTCTTGCGCCTACCAACGAAAGAAAAGATAACGGTAGCCGTGGTATAAGGTGATCGTTGATCATTGAAAAAATACAGGAGGCGATGGCGTTGATATAAGCTGATTCCCTAGCGTGGGGAATCACCAGAGCCTTCTTGAATTTGGCGACACAGTCACTGCAACACGTCATCAGCGGATGTTGCGTTTTCACTACGCTTCTGGCGCACCATGTGCGCTGCGTTTCGGTTTCATGCGGGAAAAATACTTGATTTTTGCAGGCTGCAGGGCTCTACAGAGTGCCTTTTTCGTTGCTTTAAAAACTGATCGGTTATCGTCTTCTCCGTAGCTACAAACTCGCCATTGGCAATAACCACCAAACTCCGCTAATTAAAAAGTTCATTAGACAATTTTAGTTAATTACCTATGTAATTCGCATGTTTCTCATAACTGCTGACGTCCGCCGAACCAGACGGCTTGTTTCTTAAGAGAATTCCTATTTTTCTTGAAAAGCCTTCCTTCAGGAATTTTTGAAAGTGTTCACTGAAACACAATGTATTCCTAGAGTGCTCTGCTTATGCTGAATCAAGGGGCCGTTTACAGCAAACAATTGACTGTCGCCAACCTGGACATTAACACTAAGCTTGATGCTTGGGCCATTCCACTCACCATCCTCCCAGCGCAAAGCCCTGTCTGCATTATTTGAGTACCTCGAGGGCATTGGCGTCGCTACAACATTGTAGCCATCTCCCTAGCGTGTACAGTCAAGTTTTTACTCATCGCCATTTTAAAGAGCACTCTATTAATTTTTAATTGTTACTCTTTTCTTTTTAATTTGTCTTCTTTTCTTCTTCTCTCCTACTCTTCTTCTTCCATCTACTTCCTTTGTTTCCTTCTACACCCTTCTCTGTAGAGTAGCATGTCGGCGAATTCATGCTGGCAAACCTCTCTGCTTTCTCTGTAATAAAGAGTCTGTGTCTTCATGAAAGACGAAATGTCTTGTGAAAAGAAGCCTCTTCATGATAACAGTAAATTGCACACTTACAATTACTCATTTTAGTTTCACGAGCTGAAGGCTGCTCTGAGCACATGTAAGCCTTCAGCTCCAGGCGCAGACATTACATACACCATGATACAATAGCTACGTGAAGGCACTCTTTGTTGTATGGCGGAAGTTTGATATTCATCATAAGGAAAGCTATATGTACAGATACACTTCGTATTCTTGAATGATCCGAAGCAGGGGGCATGATGTGATCCTTGTATCCATGCCATGTATTCTGGTGGATGTCCGGGGCGCAGGCCGCAGGAGGCGATGTACACAGGGTGTAGGCCTCGCAGGGCAGGGCAGCTCCACGCCAGGTGCTCCGCTATAGCCTGTTCAACCGGAGCGGGGAAGAAGGGCACGTCGAGTCAAACTGGGTATGTTACTGGGGTGGCTACGTCCTCGTCCCAGCCAATGTGTGGCGACCCCCAGGTGAAACATCGGAACATGACCTTATCTTGGCGAGTCAACCCGCCAGTGAGATCCGTCCCGGGAGGGGTATGAGAGCACACTCGGTGCGCGGTAGACGTTCTTTTGCAGTGGCTAGGCGAATAGCCACTGAGGAAGGTCCAAGAGGAGCGGGATATTGCACCCGCACAGGGTGTGTACCAGCATCTGCAGCCTGCATTGTGGCATGGCTGTTGCATTGGCGCCATGACAAGCGAGAACGGCCTCGGTGAGTGTCCACTATGTTATGAATGTCTAGAAAAACATCGCTGGACGAAAGAGCGGCGTCTGTTAATTTCCCTACCAATACAGAGGCACTACGATCCGGAAGCCGCTACCGAAGTCCATCTTTCATACCTGTCATACCTTTCTAATCTTTCATACATATCGATAAAAACCGAGTGCCGAGAAGTGTGACCTTGTAGGATTTCTGGTCTCTTCAGCACAAGTCATCATCATCACCAGCCTATCTACGCCCATACCAGGGCAAAGGCCTCTCCCTTTGATCTCCAATTACCCCGCACAAGTACAAGTGTGCAGAAATTTTATACTGACGCTTTAAAACTTCCACTACTGTGTCCTGTGCTGCGCACGGATTCAGCTTTAATGTTAGTAAAACTAAGAATATCATTACTAGTATCTTCACGGCAGATGCTTACCTTTACTTCTTCTTTATCATATCCTCCAAACTAACATTTCACAATCCATGACCAATGCAGATTCCCTTAGTGTTGTGCGGACATTGTCGTCTCAAAAGACTTTCAAAAACCCTGTTGTCAGTCTTATCACTATACCTTTATGTCTGTACATGCCCAAAAAACGTGAACACGCCACGCTGAGATTGCTGGAAACGAGGTGGCGGTTGAAATGGTCTCTACTGCTGCGCTTATAATACAGTGCACAGAGCAACAGTATTCTACACCGACCCCAAACCCCACGTCTGACAACACCTCCGTAAACCATGGGAAGCACAATGGGGTGTATAGACAGACAACTACGCGTAATAAAACCACACTTGAGGCCATACACCGCCGGCACACGCAACAGACAAAAGAAAGTTGCCTTGGCTAGGTTACGAACAGCGCACGCTCATGTAACACACTCACACCTGCTCACAGGATCTCCAAGGCCCCTCTGTAGCAGGTGTAGAGAGGGCTTATCCGTAATACCCTCCTCACTCAATGCGAAGCACTCTGCACAACAACACGCAAGCATTTCCCACAACTATACAGTCAGCACATTCCAATACACACAACATACTTTCTAGGGGACAACCCTATCAGTTCTCTTAGGCGCACCTTTCAGTTTCTTGCCGCCGTCACATTTCTATACCTCATTTATTATCATACATACTGACAACTTCGCCTTTTACACCAGCCATCCGCATTGTCTTTAACTGATTTTACTTTAGTTTTGCTCACCGATTTCAATATCTACCTTTTCATCCCTGTCAGCTAACCGGTCTTTCTTGGCAAGCCTTGTCCCAGTTGGCCTTGTGCCACTAAAATCCAACCATCATAATTATCTCAATATAAAGGGTCCACAGATACGCCCGCGTTCCCACACTCGACTTGCGCGACGCGCGCCGTAGGCTAGAATCCGCCAGGAATCTCCATTGGCTGACAGCACAAATTAAGTGAGCTGATGGCAAGATGCATGACACTCTCTTTTAAACGCTTCACCGGTGACGCCGGCCATGATGTCGAATACCAGAGCCATCATCTCGTGGTAGTCTAAGAAGCCCAGCGGCGCGTGGTGGCAAAACAGCAGCAGTAGCAGCAGCGCCCGGAAAATGTGGAGAAGAGAAAAAGATAGCTTCGCCTAAAAAATTTAGGGCCCTTCACTTTGTCAAGAAGGATGACCTGTGAAGCTGCACGTCCTCCACGGAGTGCACGAAATAAAACACGTTTGTTTGTATTTTACGACTGAGCATACTTCCTAGCCAATTATCTGACTGAGATTTGGAAAGACTCGGGCTTTATCCTAGCGCACGAACCTAGAGCTGTCTCTTTCTCTACCGCGTCGTAGGCATCTTATTGTTTGTGTAACTCGCCAACTCAATCCACTCTACCAGTGACGACACCGGACAGGTCGCATTGAGCTGTTTCACGCCGCGTTTAAACTTCACGATAACACAACGGACATGTCATCGGTGAGGGCACAAAACCTTTATGTGCGCGTGCCAGCCCCTTTCCTCCCTCCACTCCTAATCGGAGCACGCATAAACCAGCAACCGGTCATGAGTGGGTGCTTAGAAGTAAGACACTGTCGAACATGTCACTCTGAAGCTAGCCCTTTAGTTAATCTGAACAGCTAATATGTCACAAGTCGGTGTTTAAAGTGGGCCATTTGCTGTCATCCGGGAGGGATTCGCAGCTACTCGACCAGCTGGAACTTGGGGCGGCAACGGCGGCGGCATTGGCTTTCCGTGGTTTTTGTGCCCATTCACGCTTTTGTTCGGGCTGACGCTGCTTAAGTTTCCGCTCTTTTGCCTCCAAGTGAAAGAAATGCGTCCGCACAATAGCGAGTTAACACCTCGAAGGCCGCGACCTTTATTCTAGCGGACACACACATGGGTGTCCCCTTCGCTGCCCAGTCGTAGGCATCGTATTGTCTGTGCAACACCAGCCCAGACCCAAACCGCTCGATTGCGTAGTAGGACAGCTGACAGGGCGCATTGAGCCATGAGACTCCAACATTTAAATTTCCCACCGCCACAACGGGTAACGGCATTAAGCCCTGCTGTACCTGCATGCCCCCTCCCTTTACCCCCAACCCATGCCCGCCTAAACCGGCAACCGGGGATGGGCGCATAAATAGGCATGAAATACACCGGCGAATGGAGAGAGAAAGACTTTATATGCGGCCAGACTAACACCTATTATTATTCTAGGAAGAACTATGACCAGCTGGTCAACGAGGGCCGCCGACACGACAACTTCGCTCGGAATGGCTTTCAAGCTAAAGAATTATGTGCTCACGTCCGTGTTCCAACGGGACAAATTGCCTTTAACACAGACATGGGTGTCCCTTTCGCCGCCCAGTCATAGCACACACCATCCCAGACCCACAGTACTCGATTGCGGAGGACAGCTGAAAGAGCACATAGAGCCCTGAGACTCCCACGTTTATACTCCCACCACCATACGGGTATGTCACCGGTAGCGGCATTAAGCACGGCTGTGCGTGGATGCCGCCTCCTTCCATCTCCAACACGTTCAGGCCTAAACGGGTAAGCGGGGATGGGCGCATAATTATGCATGAAATACACCGGTTAAGAGAGCGAGAAAGACTTTATATGAGGCCAGAGTAAGATCTATAATTATTCTTCCGCCAGAAGAACTATGACCAGCTGGAAAACGAGGGCGGTCGACGTGACAATGTCACTCGGAATAGGTTTGAAGCTACAGAAGGAATATGTGGTGATGCGTCATTTCAAGGCACCAAGTTCCTTTCAACCGGCGGAAAACCGCAGCTAGTGGAGCAGGGGCAATTTGAGGCGGCACCACCCGCGGCTACATTCTCGGCGTCAACGGTGGCGGTGGCTTGTGGGAATTTTTACATTCATTCGCGCTTGTGTTGATTCCCCGCATTCATCTGATGACAACGCTACAGCCACTGTCAGCCGACTGCGCAACTTGGGAAAGATGCATCAGTGGATGCGATAGGAATGACCGGTGTGATAACCGTTAAGAAAGAGGAGGCGGTGGTGGCGAGAGGAGGAACCCCGGAGCGGCGCTGAGTAAATCGGCTTCACCGGAAGGAAAATTGTGTGTGTGTGTGTGTTTGGGGGGGGGGGTGAGACATATACTGCTTCGCAGTAAAAACAATGACTATTGTACAAAAGAATAGAATAGAATAGAACTTTATTTCACATCACTTGCTGAGATGCAGGAGACCTGCGGAAGAAGCTGCAAGAAGTCAGCTTGACAGGGCTGCAGGCCCCCTTCATTAGCAGGATACACAAACAGAGCAATAAAACAGTATTTTCTTCAATGAAGAAAAAACACGAAAGATCACTTCACACATAGTCCTAGGCAGGCTGCCAAAAAATGACGACTACGAGATTTCTTTTAGTACATATCTGCGCCTGATAGCGCGCCAACACAAAATTAGCACATTGACACAAACCAAACCACTTATTTAACACAAGGAACGAATTAACACCACTATAGCCAAAAGTGACGAATCAGGCAATAACAAGTTGAAAGACAGGCAAGAAAAGGCATGTACTACATTTTGAAGTGCTCTCGCAATGCCATAAAACTGATGTTCTAAAGCTTGACGTTTCTAGCATCCGAACTGTTTAATATCCGAAGTAGTCTGTTATCCGAGGTAGCGAGGTAGTATACGAGATAGCGACCCGTCAGCAGGACGTCGCTCGCCAAGCACACCTACAAGACAGCCGCCGACCCGCAAATTATGCTCAGCTGCAGATTTCGCTGCACATTTCACTTTCGTGTTTTACTGGTTCCTGGTACAGAGGAATCAACCACAGTTTTTTAACACTTGTAGACCGTGTGTAGTTCTAGAAGTTGTAATTTTCCATGGCTCAAAATGACGTGTACTATATGCTTCTACATTTATTTCCAGTTTAGCTATTTTCTGAATAAAACCATCACCGCGTTTACTTTCTTGTTTATATAACTTGCAAAGTCGATAGTCGTAACGTTTCGCAGCTGGGACAATATTGTATTTTGTGAGTAAGCCGCTTGTATGACGGTGCATGGGAACATATGGTGCATCGGCATGATGCACCATCGGCATGATGGTGCATTATGGTGCATCGGCACATAAAAACGTTTTTTGTAGAGTGAGTAGTCTGTCACCATTATATTTAGTTGTTGACGCCCATACCAAGGGACAGTAGTAGAGTCTAGAAGAGAAAAGGCTATTGTAAATCAACATTAGAATATGGAGAGGGAATACATGGCTGTTGCGAGAAACTATGCCTACTAGTTGTGATAATTTTTTTCAAAATCGAGTCGATGTGGGCATCCTACTACATTGTTTCTTGAAAAATGACGCCGAGAATCCTAAAGCTAGGTGCAATTTCAACAGGAGTGGATTGGAGTAAAATTTGAGTTTGTGCAACTATGTTTTTTGTTTTTAGTGTGAAAATGATTGCTTGCGTTTTCTGAACGTTTATTCTTAAGCTATTTTTATGGGTCCATTCGTAAAGTTTATTGACCTCTTCATTTGCTGCAGCTATTAAGGCATCGCTTGATTGCCCGGAAAAGAAAATACTTGCATCATCGGCATAATTTATGAATAGATCCGACAGGGCATTACTGTAAACATAGTTCAGGTACATGTTAAAGAGGACGCTACCTTGTGGCACGCCATGTGAAACCTGAAGTGGATCGGAGATCGTAGTGGAATGTAACCGGGACTGTTTGCTACCTTGTGGTGCAGGCTGCTCGCAGGGCAGAAGGCAAATAATTTTTTTCTTGAAAATGCATGTGTCTGTATTCCCATCATATCGGTTGGTGCCTGTAATCCAGGACTTCGCGATCGAGTAGGGCTGTCGGCCCAATGGCGGCTGCAAAGCAGTGTCCCAGGAAGGAAGAGCGTGGTTGGAGATTGGAGGTAGCTGGGGGTGTTGCCACGTTGTGTGGTATATTGTACGTTTATCTCTACCCGCACGAGGGGCATAAAGGAGGGTATTTGGTCCGGTGGAAGAAATTTTTGATGAGCAAACATGAGAAGGGGTACGCTTGAAAGGCTATGGCCCGTTCTGATGTTGCACGTCTCGTATGTTCCATGCTTTTAGATGCGACGCTCAGAGCATCTCTTGTCGGCGGCCCTGTCCTTCCTGCGTGCGTCCGTTGTTGTCCGCAGCCACTCTCCCCCTCTCCTCTCCGATAGCGAACACTCTCTCGCGAGGGGCATTGGATTGGATTCGATTGGCTTGGCTTGGCTTGGCTTGGCTTGGCTTGGATTGCATTGGCTTGGCTTGGCTTGGCTTGACTTGAATTGGATTAAAGTGGATTGTGTTGGATTGTGTCGCGTCATAGCCGCGGCACTCTCTCTCTCCGCGGTCTCCTCTCCTTCTGGCGCGCTGCGCATATAACCGGTGTGCCGCTCTCCGGAGGCCTTTCGGTCGACGGTTGCTCTCCGCTTGCGCTTGAACCCCCCTCAGCGTCGCATCACACCAGGGTTCCCGCGAGGGGAGGTGGGCGTAATTTTTTCCCGATACTAAGCTAGTGTTCTTGTGTACTTTAGGGGTCCTCTGAGTGCGCCGTCTTGAGGGGCTCCTCACAGCAGCAGCACTTCTGCATACTGGACCTCTGGTGAATCACTGCAATAAGCACCGTCGTAGCAATAACTATAAATAAAGAAGTTCCTCTTTCCTTCGGCCAGGCTTCATAAGTAAGGCCTTCTTACATAAAAAGTAATAAAATAACAAATATAAATAAATACATTCTTGCATTAAATGAGCCTAAGCAAGATCGCGTAGCCGTGGCTCGGTTTGCTCAGCTGTAGTAAAGAAATGGCTTTGACTCATGTTCTAATATGTGTTGTGAAGCTAACTATACCGACTTGCTCTTTTTAGATTGACTGATAACCACGTCATTTACCTATTCTATTGGATTGAATCTAATCATCTGCTTAAAACTATTTCGCTACCGCCGGAAAATTGACTAATTTTAGGGGTCCAAGAAAACACTTTTTTTCCTGCTAAACAATTGGTTAGGCACTAATTGCAGGAGCACAAAATGCAGATTATTTAACGGCATTTCCAATAATACCAGTTTTTTAAAGGTTTTTATATATCATAGTTGTAAAAAAAATATCAAAACCAAAATTTTTGTCAAGTTGTCGAAACAAATGATAAAAAAGGAGTTGTGTATATCAAACCACCGGTAGTAGAAGAAAATTAGAATATACATTTTGCAGGAAAACATTTCAAAAACACGCCCTAGAAAAAATGTCGACTTGCGCGGAACAGTTTGTCATATATAAAAAAAAAAATGTTAGCATGCACGGTGCTCATGTCATGCGGTGAAGCCCAACCTCCAATTCAAAATGTGCAATTTCGGGTGGTTTCCTGTAATAAATCTGGCGGTTTGTCATTATCAGAGGCACCAATTTGCCCCACATAACGTAAAAAGATCTTGTCAATGGCTGACTTTCATTTACAGCGAGCACAATATTTGGGACAAGCACGCGATGCGGAAAAAAAACATGCATGAAGTTTAAAACGGAACGCCGTGGCTGACGCTTGTTGTCGTTCACGGTCAGTTATCTCTCAAACATAAAGCTGAGCTTTATTATCATCTTCTTACTCGCAATTGCAGCCTTGCTCGCAAAAATGAGGTACGATGAGCTAGAATCGTGCCCTGCGATCTTTGGCCGAGTAGCAGTTGCACGCTGAAAAAGATCCGCACAACGAGCCTCCTCTATTGCAGCGCCACCGAACATTTTTCAAATGAAACAATACAAAAACTTATCAGAGACTCCGTCCGAATAGACAGTTCAACTAAGCAGCAACATGAGACACCCGGATATACCCTCGCATGGAAACGAAACTGGAAGGCGAACAGCTGGCAGTGTAAGGCCGGTTTGAAGCGCTGTCCTCGGCGGAACAGATATCTGGCGACTGGGTGTGACCTTTTGACTTGCATCTGAAGTTCTTATCGCAGAAATCGGGTTAGGGTGGGGGGAAATCAGGAGCGCCGTGCTTTGTTCGAGGATCAGTCGCGGACGCTTCAGGCGCCATGGCAGGTAGCCTTGAAGTTGGGTAACTGCGTAGTAGCGCTAAATATGAATTTCGCGATGCATAAACGAAACCGAAACTGTTGTAAACTGCTTGCGAATGGTCCTGGGGTAAGTAGAACTACCACAGTACTTAGAACAACGTGCGCAAAGGCAATAAAACTGCCTAAAATCATAAAGTAGCTTTGCAACCAGGCACTGCTTGATATTTTCAGCCGATTTCTGGAATTATTACTGTCAGAGCGCGAACCTGACGATTGAAAATCGTTTGCTAGTTCCCCATTCACGCCCTGATAGCAAAAAACAAGCGCTGGTGCAGAGTAATTACGAGTTGCACGCATTCTTCGTTGGTAGCCGTGACGCGCGATGACCACACCCCTTTTCCACACCCAGGTGATTCAAAAGCGTGTCAAAAATCACGTTTCCGTTGCAAAAATGAAAACAAAACTGATTTTGAAAGGCCATTTTCTGATCTAACTCCGAACAGCTTTACTTGTTCGAGAAACGCCTGGAACGCTATGAAAATGCGGTTCCAAAAGTATCGATCAAATTGATCGATTTTCATAGGCGTGGTAGCGAAAGAGTTAATGAAAATGGCATGTTTGTAATCATATGATTCCACCTACAAGAGAAATTTTGGTAGAAGACCGGCCTGAGATTGCTGACTTTTTTTATCGATTGCTGACGTTTTTCTAAATTCTTTATTACCTCTGGCTGCAAGGTGCAGTGAGGAATTTTTGTGGCTCTAGAGTTAGGTTATAGCCGTGGGGAAAAACTCATTGAGTAACTGTAGTTTCCAAAGAAATAAGACAAGCATTGCTCTTATGATATCATTACAGCCCTTACAACCACCTTTGGGACATGATTGGTAATCTTCTGTGCTTTCATCAATTTCGCCCCGTCCTTAATTCCAGCATCTAAGTTATTTTTGGTGGAATGTGCATCACATCGGACATTACCTGCCCTTTGCTGCAGTCTGGCTTCCTTTCACTTGAGCAAAAGAAATTCCTGTAGCTAATAACCTGCCGGAAGCCAATTACCCCGTAGTGCTTGTGTCTGCGATTGCATTCCTGTGTCACCGTTTCCAGACACGCAGTGAGTAGAGGAAGCTTCTATATCCAAAAAAGATACTTCCAATCAGTCGGCCGTTGGAAGTTCTAGATTAGTTCCAGAGGAGCGACGGGCTTTCTAGCTTCACGGGGCAGTGAAGATTTTTGTGGATTTAGGACTCTGAAAGAGTAGTTCTTCGACAGGCTGCCTGCAAGAAGTTGCCCCAAGTTTTATGCCAACTCTAATTTGCAGCCAGCTTAGGCTGTTTTACGACACCGATGACCTTCCGCCTCAGGACGCTTTGTACCACTTTGTAGAGGAAGATCTATAGGGCGCGTTCGGGTAGAACAGTAATGGCGGGGCTGTAAATGTTTTGATAGCTTCACTGAATAACACGTTGGTATGAAACCGCAAGAATGGTCAAATGTTGGAGGTTTTATGCACCGAAGGTGCTCCTGGGTTCTGGAGAACCCCGAAATATAACGACTTTGTATGTGACTATTGGCTCCCTTGCCCAGTAGTTTTGCGCATTAATTTCATCCTGGAAGCATTTCTGAGACTCCATTCTCAGAAATAGTTCAGACCTTTCAACGTGAGTCTCGAACGATATATATCTCCAAAGATTGATTTTTTTCCGAGAAAACGTAGGATTTCGTGACTTAAATTTGGGGGAATGAAGAAACTTCGACGAACTTTTCTGGGGCAGCACCGATGTGAAAAGAAAAGGGGGGTGGAGGATTTAACTGGTGCGCCATTAGAACATATTAAAGCCATTATTACAGGTTGTTATTCGTTGATTAAAAAGCCACCGGTAGGCCTCACTCGCGTTGCTACCATCGGTTTCGCTGCTCTGCTACACAAAACGCCCATGTAGCCGCACGACATGTTATTGCTGTTCACAAATGCTCTTGGTAGCTAGAGGGACCTTCTCGTCTCGCCCTAAGAAGGTGATTATTGTATGATCTCACAATGGCTGCAGATTTCATCTCTGGCGGGAATTAACTCTCTTTTGTTTAGGGTAGAAAAATCGCAAAAAGCGAAGGAAAATGTACGTAGCATTACAACAATCCAACCTATATATACTGACTTGCGATCGAGATATATACTAGTTCAGCTATTTAAAATAAATAAGAAGCTATAACAAAAGCGTGATCCAGAGTAGAAGCCCGACCAGCTCATGGTTGCAATGCAGGCTGCGCAGCAGGTTAGAACATTGGCCTAACGTTCTGATACGATGCCCTGCAACACGCTGACGAAATAGGAGACGGATATTGAGGACTTGTACGTCGTGTTAAGGCTGCGAAGCCTGGGCTGATTCCGGCGTTTCGGAACTTAAAGGAGCCATGAAGAGAAAATGCAAGTTGGTTTTATTCGAAAGATTTCGTGTTTTATAGTGCCCCCCGCGCTTGTCCGGATACAAACGATGCTTTATTCACTGAGAAATTAAACAATTTAAGTTAAAATTTTGATTTTCCCGCTAAATCGTTTGTTTTCGGGGTCTGCAATGACATCACAGGAACCGACCGCTCTGCAGCCTAGAATACCTTCATTCACGCATCCGCCGTACAGGGTGTATACGCTGGCGCCGCCATTTTGGATCGCTCGCTCGCCGCCGAAGCAAGTCATTTTGTCAAAACCGCGCTAAAATTATCGCCGCAACGCGGTTTACTGAAGAAGTTTGAATCATATTGTCTGTTTAGCGTTGCTAGGTCTCGTGCGAAACGAAAAGAACAACGCGTTGAGCACGTTGGCCCATTTGCGGCGGCACGGGACCGTTCAAAGGTTGTCTCCACCCTGTACAGCGGTGGTGGTTTGTTCCTGCGTTTCTTTACGTTACCCGAACCTAGATGGCGCCACCATACCGTGGGAAGCGTTTGGTTTGTTTTTGCCCGTGTTTAAACCTGGCTTGTTTTTGTTCTGGGAGAAAATATTCGTTCCCTGAAACACTGCTGGCTCGACAAATGTGGTCACGTAAGACACCGTTGCTTGCGTAAATCGGCCAGTGTCGTCTGCATGAGACAAGCCCAAGCCCCGTAGTGCTGTGAAGCTAAACCAAGCATGCTGTGCGCAGTACGAACAGCAGTACGCATCAGTACTTCTATGCTTACATGTGCTTTCGTAACTTCCACTGTTTGTCCCATCATTCTTATTGCTTTGTAAAGAATGTGCCCTAAATTTAAGTGCAAATCGCTCGTTCGGCTAGTTTGTAAGCTCTACCTAATTTGCGTCTGCTTCTGCCAGCCTCCGCCAATCGCAGAGCATTCTCGTGTGACATCATAGGTTGTGTTGCGGGAAATGAGCTGGTGGGTCGCATGGCCATTCCCGTTTTTCCTAATTATGTAGCTTATTTGAGAGAAGTTTACGTTAAAAGTGTGTCAGTATGATTCTGACGGGGCAATCTTTTGAATGAACCAAACTTGTGTTTTCTCTTCATGGCTCCTTTAAGCAGGAAATAAATGGTCTTAAAAAAACAGTGGACTGTTGAATACAGAACTTTATTGTTTTCAGCCAAAGGGGTTGGAAATTTATTGGCAAAGAATAAGAACAGCGGGGCCACCAACATTCTATGACTAACGAAAAATTACGTCTACACACCGTATCGCCTCCCTTCAATAAAGCAGATGATGGGGCAGTTCCACTTCCGTTTTCAATGAAGGTCCGTGCAAGAGTACCGACGGAAGAACAGAAAGAACCGGTCAGTTAACCACTGAACGCTTGGTTTGTGGAAAACGTGTAGGCAAGAAACTAACGACTGCTTTAACAGGCAGAAATTATGCGCCAATATAAATTTTAAAGCACTACAGATGGAAAGGTGTTAGCACGTAATCAACCTGCTACATCCTCTAATCGGGAAGTTGCTTCAAGCATATGCCTAGTGAGCCGTAGGTTTCACCACATGGTTATATCGTGAACAAATACTTCACGCAAACAACCATGTTAGTTCCAAAGGCTCCTTCCAATTTCACATCAAGAAGATCTAAAAACAAGCATCAGGTTGCGACCTTATAACTATAAATGGTTTTTTGCTTTTTTGGCATTTTGTCGGGTACGTTATCTTTGCATGCAGTTGAGGTTTTTGTCGCCATATTATCAATGCGTTAGCCTGAAATACACGTATCGCTTCAGTGTGTTTGCACATCAGATTTAGGACACCCACAAACATTGTGTTACTCTTCTCCTTATTTACAAGTAGTTAAAGTTATACACTTCAGCATTTTTTCGTGGTCTGGCTCTGATCATCCAATGCCGGACTTGTCAATTTCCTCGGCTGCCTAAAAACTGTATTAGAATTTCGGACCATGAGCGGCTGGCACCATAACCGAAAAGGCCGATATCGACATACTTCCAGTAAATTCAAGTAACGTAGAGCTTCTAAGACCAGTGCTCGGAAATAGGTGGAAAATCCAATTGATCAGCCCACCATAGTAACTCTGAGGCTTAAATTTTAATTAAGCTGCCTTTCTAGGCTTTTTATAGCTGAAAGCAGAGTTAGCTTCTATTCCGCGGCCGATTTCACGGACGGATAAAATCGTTGAGTTTGGGAAACATCCCTTATTTGCCAGTTCAAATTTTGATGCTCCGCAGAGGCAGAGGGTGATATAAAAATGCGATGGCCCGACGTTTGGCCTAACTTCCCGATGAGGTCTGACCTCATCAACCGACACCCGCTGCTCGACAAACAAGTATGACATTGCTTCGCCCACCATCAGGCTCCCTTGAGGGTTGCCTGACATTCAGACTAAACATGGGCTGTTAGGCCTAACGTAAACCTTCGCGGTGTTAATTCGTGAACAGGTACCTATTAGAACAGTGCTCATGCTACGGAGAGCAAAGGCTGCCGGTTGACGTTCGTAAGACCTGAAAGCGAAACAATAGGCCTAACATCCGGGCTATTTCCCGATAGCTGGTGCTGTTTTTCTAGCGAAGTGGGGCCCACAGAGTAGCAAATACCCAAATACCCGCCTTAGTGAATATGCAGGGATGTATGCTATTGCATAGCGGATTGAACCAGACGCTCCCGTTCGCGGAGCATGCTTTCGCACGACAAAACAATTTCTGAATCCATCGTAGAATTACGCCGGACGGAAGCGCTACAAGTGTTTACCACAAGATACCTGTACCCGTACTCTGAATCGTGTGTGCGTATTCTACAGCCTGACAAAGTAGTACATACCCACACACAAGCACATACCCCGAGAAGCATTGTAAACCGCCTTAGAAGCAGGAATGTATGTTGTCTTCGCATGACATTCCAAGTTTGGCGAAGCCAACACGCCTGTACTTTTACGTGAAGCGAATTCCTCTAGGTACAAACCCAAGAAACGCATGGTAGCGTCCCTGTGACCTTCAAGCGAGTGCCACCGGCCCAACTGATTCGCTGCGGCGACGGCTTCCGCAGTGAAAGCGCCTAACTGCTCATTCGTTCCAAAGGGAGGGTTGCAAGAGGGGAAGAGGGGAAGAGAAAGGGTGCGTGCCACTAGAAAATGATACAAGACCGTTTCGGGGGCATCAAACAAATTTGCTACGCGTTCGCCCCTACACCGCCACTGTGCCGAGCAGCACCTGTGTTTTTTTTTTTCTGCCGTGCAATTGTGTGGGCGTTCACGGCGTGCTCTAGAATGAAAATCAAGCTTTTGCTTGGAAAACTTCGCTTAACCGCGTTCAACAAGGGCAAAAGTAACGGCCACGGTTGCATGTATGCGCTGTGTGCAAGATGCGAAACCCTCTCTTAGGGACGACCACCATCTACAATGGAGAGAAATAAAATGTGATTACACATTTCGCCTACATTAAATGTCACCTCTCAGTCGTGTGCTAAAAAGTTCCGGTGGTTATGCACCTTCACAGGCGAGAATGGCGGCTAATTTTTTTCCAGAGAAACTCTAAGCCCTGTATAGTAGGCTATTCATTTTGCTGTTGTTATAGTTCAGCAAAGTTCAACAGGAGTCAACCCACGACTTGCCAACATTTATTGCAACTGAACAAAAACCCGACATGGGTTGCAAATATCAATATATAAAAGTAAACGCTTATTGTGTGGATGTCTACGAAGCGACAAATGCACTAAATCTCGGTGATTTGTGCAACCAGAATCCTTTAACCTCATATTAACTAGCATTTCCTCACTAAAACACCAGACAGCACACAATCTTTTCCACAAATAGGAGAAGCGTGGAGTAACAGATTTCTGCCTGCTCCAAATGACGAGATATTACAAATGCTCAAACCACTGATGTATACTAATTACTTCGTGTTACTACCTGACTTCAGGTAATGGCGAAATGCGATTGAGCCCTTTACGGTACGAAGTTGCAGCGGGGTATGCTTATTGCACCAAGTTGAACTTATGAATGAAGACGTTTTGAGAAGAACGCAAATACAAATAACCAGTGCCGTTATGTATAATGGTGAACAGTGTTCATCGCCATCTGGAGATACCCTAACATTGTTGTACTGTGCTTCTTCGGAAACGATGACTGCACGCAAGACGAACACTTAACAAGTTAGCGGTACGTTGAGCGGGTAAATGAACAACCTGGCGCATCGCTGTTGCCTTTGCCTCGCGACGTCTGGTGTCCGCTGGTAGCGTAGCATACACGTACCTTTACATTCCAATCGCGAGGTGCGCTGAATTCTGTTGTGGTGTCTCTTGTTGGACGCATCCATTGTATTGTAGCGTATGTGCCATCCCGCAACACCACCGACGGGTTGCGACTGTGGAGGCCACGTGGGGCGCCCGGGAAGCCCCCGCAGCGACGAAGTACGATTGGGGTTTTCCTCCGCTACCTTTAGCCCGCACGTGGCCAACGTCATTCATTCTTTCGGTAAGCATGCGTTGTCGTCCTCTGAATCGACCAATACAAAAACATTGGCCTTCACGGTCTCGAGCCGTCGCGGCCTTTCGCCATTGAATAAATGAACGACTTTATTTAGGAATAGTGTTTGTGTGCGTGCGTGCGCGTGCACGTGCGCGCGTGTGTGTGTGTGTGTGCGTACATGTGCGTGTGTGTATTTCCGTGTGTGCGCGCGCGTGTTAGCGTGTGCGTGTGAGTGTGTATGAAATACCAAACAAGGAGGTTTGGTATTTCACCTCACCAGAAATATACCTGTTATACAGGAAATGAAACACGCGGCTTCCTGTTCGCCAGGAAATTGCTTAGCCTGTGTGACAGGCAGTTTCTAGAGATCCGTCGTATCGGGACGTCGAGTTAAACGCATAAAAGTTACCTCCGAGGTGGTTTTATGCGAATTGTTGATAACCGAAAACATGAAAATCTAGCTCTCCCCAAATAAAAAAAATCCCGTCTCAGCAGATTGAGACCACGTCTTCACTGAAGCACTGTCGCCATGGACGAGCATGCCATTACCGGATAGTTACTACAAAACGTTTCTTTTCCTTATGCGCTTGCCACGACAGCTCCTGAAAATATTCCTTCATTTCCTTGCCACCCATCTCTCGAGTGAAAACGCGGACGCGCAATTTCTCCCTGGCGTTTTCTTCGTCGCAGGGAACACGATTTTAAGCACCAGCAATTAATGTACATTTTTTCAATTGAAAATTTCTTTACGTTCTCCCTAACAGCTGCAACTACCTTGGTATTTTTACTGGCTGTATTTCTTGTATTACGTCTTTGGCAAGTGTTCACTCACTGTCTTTGTGTGGCCACAGCACGGCTTGTCTTGCCCAACATACTTCATTTACAACCTTTTAGGTTTCCGCCGTTCTGAAACTCATGACACGATAAACAAACCACTTAAATTTAGAGAAAATAAATTCAGCCATAATGGAACACCAGTGAAGGCATTACCGATATCATGATCGTATGCTATCCGGACCGATATATCCGCAATGGCAGCTTTGCTACCAAGTGCAATAAAGAAAACGAAATCGGACGCACAAACTTGCGAAAGCTAGAGACTTTAGCCGGCGGCGCAAAGCAGTTTCCATTTTACTTGTGCACTTTGGTTCCGCATCTGGTGCAATAATGCAAGTTACACGATCTCTATTACATATTTTCTTTCCAAAGAATAAGCGAGCTGTTAACGGTTTTCCCGCGCGCACTACCCATGGAAGAATGAGCGCGTGGAAATTATTTCGCGAGTTTTACCGGCAATACTCCTGATTAAAATGAGTGTTCGGTTTTTCTCTAAGTTCTGTTCGGCGAAGAGCCGTGCCAACGTGACGGGATGAATTTGCAATCAAACTGCGAGTTTTGGTCGTCGGTCACGTTCGCCGGCACGCTTGAGAGAGCTTTTCAATTAGGTAATTGGGAGGCGCCCCCACTTTCGCAGGAGGCTCTAAACTGAAGCGTGGGTGCACAAAATTATGTTTGGCCTGTTTCGTATTGTTGAGGAAGTTGGACGTGCGGATTTAGTGCATTGTAACCTTCATAATACCATGCCGTCGTTTTATTTGTACTGCGGATAAAGTTGAGCTTCAACGTATTTTTTTTTCTTTTCGCTCTTTCTTTCTTGCCGCCAATTACGTTTCAGCGCTTGCAATCAATATAATATTGTACGCACCTTTGTATTGCATTTCCGTTGAAATAATTTCGCCAGCCGCTGAAAAACATGCTTTTTTGTGCCGATAGAATATAATCGCTGTTTCGAAGCGACGCTTCCCTGCCATTGTTACCCGCTTAGCCGAATTCCCTCGCATTCGCTTCAGCAAACCAAAATACAACCTAGTATCGTAGAGCGAATTCCTGCTGCATGAAAGCACTGTAAAATGTGGGATATACAGTCAGGGTGGGCACCTAAGACATGTCATTAACAAAAATATAAGACTCCATTTGTAGCGGTAGACGCTGATGTTTCCCTTTCCGTACGCTCACATAAGGTGGTAGTACAAGTGACACGCGAGACTAGTGTGTTCCATGCAATACGGACTGACTTTATACAAATCGATTCCAGTAGTTAGTCTTTCACAAACGATACTCGTATCTTAGCAACTATATCCGCCTCACATCACTTAACAAACCCGGGGGGGGGGACTTTTCTGCATTTTAAGAGCAGGGCTGTTCTTGGGCTGGCCCTGACGACAGTCTCTGCTATTATCGTGTCACGCTCTCTCTCTCTCTCTCTCTGCCAGGTAAACACCGGTTTCCAGTTAAAAAAAAACTAAGAAAAGGTCCCAGGGCCTTCATATTTTGATGCAAGACGGCTGGTATTGCCCCTGGAAAAATGTCTTGCAAGCAATTAATTTGTGTTTAGCCGTGAAGCCGACTTTAGAGCGAACGGGGGAAGTATGCTGAAGAGGGGGAGGGAGGCCTTTAATTGCAATAACACTGATACGCGGGCTAGTTGGTGACAATTCATGACTGTAACTTGAGCGCACAAAAAACGAGGACTGGACAAAAGATACGACACGAGGACTCCGCTGGTCTTCGTGTCTTTCGTTCAGCCCTCATTTTTTGTGCGCTGTAGTTACAGTAATGAGGCCTTTAATGATAAGGAGAGGTCAGCCTGGCAGCGTGGTCTTTGTAAGCTGGCTTTCCACATTGTGTGTTTCACAGTGAAGCCTGACGATCTACGGATGGAGTATGATTACAGAGAACGTCCCTAACTGTCATGTTATCGAAAGTATCCCGGGACATATTATGTGACAATCAGCCGATAAGACTACTCTGCCATTATGCCGAGTCTTATTACTTGTGGTGAATTATTCGTTCGCAGGGAAGTGATAAACGTTAAATTACCGTCTCCCGTCAATACATGGCCATCTACGGAGGGAGTACGAATACAGAAAACGGCTGTTGCTGGTATTTTACCAGAGCTATTCGGAAACAAATTATATCACAATTAGCCGCTAAAACGACTCTAACATTACGCACCACAGCTTCGCTGGTCATTCTTGCTGACAGAGTGGAAGGGTACTGAATTTTTTTATTCTTTTTACGTTCCTAAAGACATGGCTGGCTGGTGCATCAGCCATCATCTACCATCTGGGGAGCGCGCAAGTCAGAAACTGCCTACTACGTTGCTTGCGCGCGTTTTGTATATAAACCGGGTATCAAATTGCAGATTGGAAGCGGGCACGGCCAGCTAGCTGCCAGAGGTCCTCGTCCAGAGCAGCATACACTTTCGAACTCCTGCTCAGTACATCCATTCCTGTCCTTCCCAAATCCACCTAAACGAAGGACGGCGATTAGGGTCGTCGATTTACGCCGATGACATCCGTCTGTAGGTTTTTCCGGCTGGTGGTTTTGCGCCAGAACACTTGGCGGCCTGTCAGTGCCATCTGGCCGGCCGGATGCCTGCCGTTCAGAATCTCTCGCTTGTTGCTTTGTTTTCTCGGGAAAGCGGCACCGAGGTGCACGCCTGTCCCCGACGTTGGATGGACGACGGCACAGGCAGCTTGACACGCACGATTCCTCCCTGTTCTACTCGACTGCCGCCGAGCTTGGGACAAGGCAACAAACGCTATAATCTGGGAACTTTGAGGCCGACAGGGAAAGAAGGCGGTTGAGAGGAAGCGGAGGCGATTACCGCATAGCAAAGCCAACATACAACGTAAGGCGGTAGCACCGATACTGAAGTTACACTTGGTCTTTCGTTTTCGGGTAAAACACTATGTTGCGGATATTTTCTCTCCGAGAAACTTCTCGAAAAATTAGGCTTAACTTTTTTATGCCGAAAAATTTGCCATCAATACATTTAAATATAATCCGAGAATGCCGTGCAGCTGAAAACAAATAGTTATGACAAAAGGAAATAGGCTACAGAAAAAAAGGTAGTGGTTTTCAAGCAGACGTAGATATAATGTCATCGTATCGAGTCATTCAATTAATGCAACACTCGGATTATTTAGTAGAAGCGTGCAGAACGTGTTTGGAAATTGGTTTCACCTGTATCCGCTTGAATTCAGTTGGTTAAACATGACTGAAAAGACTGGGGGGAGGGGGTGCGATTATTAGATGCCTTCGCGTCAACCCCCCGAAAATACCAAACTGATGTGATTCATAGTTATAAATGAAAGCAGCTCTCAGATACAGAAAAACAAAAATAAACTGATCAAAACGAAGAACTCCTGCTAATTCGAAAACCCCATTTTTAATGTCTCGCCAGCTCGTTCTTGGGCAACCTTAGAAAAGCAAAATGCGAACACAAAAAAATATGACCCTTTGCGGGCTTTAAATGACCGCAAAATGACCGCAAAAATGCGGGCTTTAAATGACCGCGAAAATGACCCTTTGCGGGTAGAGGATTTAAACCGTTCAGATGACATAATGGAGTCCTTCAGGAGCATTTAGCGAGCCCTGTTACTGGACTAGATTCTTGTAACTGAGACAGACAATGATTGCACTTGCTCGGAAAGAAATACCGCTTTGTTCTGAATTAAACTTGCTTGTTTGCGTTTCAGTTGTATGCGACTGTGCGTTACCTGGGCCAAGCCCTTTCGTGTTTTATTAGTAAATGTTGTGAATAATGTTCGAATGCTTACGAAAATAGCCCCCTGATTTCGGAGAAATATTGTCATCAATTTTCTTTTTTCTCGTTTCCAAACTTTCAAATTGCAAGAATCTGTAGACCACAGTTCTTCCTCCCGAATTTACAAAATGTTGCACACGAAGACGAAGCACCTACGTACGCCTCCTCAGACGATCGATATGAGCGTCTGGAGGTCATTTATGGTTCGAGTGTGAGGCCAATCCTAGAGTTCCGCACTAAGTGCCCTCCAACAAGATCATGAAGCCAGCTCAACATTTTTCTTTGTGGCTTATTGCGGCACACAAGCTTATTACACAGCACTAAGTTTTTGCCGACGCAAGCACCGGGATAAATGTTTACCATGAACTTCAGCCAACGGATACGCCCCATGTTTGGTAGAGACTATTGTTCGTGCATAATAAGGTATTCTCAGCAACCTAAAAAAAGCCGATACAGGCATCCCCCTCCAACCGCCCTCATCAGGGATTTGAGATCCAGTGATGTAATTTGGACCTACCCCCTGTGCCGTAGAAAAAATGTACTTGAGGTAAAAGTTCTGCACCCGAAGGAAGGAAGGAAGAAATACTTTGTTGAATGCCTGCAACAGACAGTGTGTGCACTGCGCCCGGACGTAGCCACTCGTCAATCCCGACGTCACCCCTACTCGGACCACCCCTTCGCTACTCGCTACGGGGTTGGACGCCGCTGCCCCGTAAGGGAGGGCGTCGCCCCGCAGCTTCCACTCCGGTGCTGCTTTTCGAGGGCCGCCAGGACCTGCTGGACGGCTGATAATTGAGTGTCTTTGTCACAACTGCGCACTGCTTCTTGGATCCACGGCGGTAGGTCTGTCCTGGTTGCTGCCTCGTTAGGTCGCACTTCGCAGTCCCACAGTAAGTGGGCGGTCGAGGCCCTAGCATTGTTACACAACACGCACGTGTCGTCCGTATAGAGTTTTGGCTGTATGTGCTTCATGACGACCGGGGTCATCAGTGAATTCGTCTGCAGCTGTCTGAACGTGGACGCGTCACCCCTGGTTAGCTCGGGGTGAGGCGGTGCCAGTACCCTCCTACTATTTCTATAATATTTGGTGATACCCTGAAAGGTATCGTACCTGTCCTTCGTCTCGGTCCACTACTCTGCAGACGATTCCACTGCTGCCGCGCGGCCAGCTAATCCTCGCGCGACTGCGTTCGCCGTCTCGTTGTGGTTGGTGGCGAGTTCCGATACCTCGTTCCCCGCGTGGGCGGGAAACCACTTGATTGTCACCTTGTGTCCATCGATGTTCACCCGCACGAGCACCCGCACCGCTTCACAGCACAGCCAACCCTTGGCGAAATCGCGCACTGCATCTTTGAGTCGCTAAGCACCGTCGTCGTCTCTGGATCCGCGATGGACAGGGCGATGGTCAGCTCTTCCGCTCGCTGCGCGTCTCTCGTGACGATGCTCGCGGCGTTCACCGTGACTCCTGTCTTCCCATCTATCACTACTGCCGCGAAGCACCGGCGGTCGCCGTACTCCGCGGCGTCGACGAATCTGGTGCCCGGAACGTTCAGGTGATGTTCCAACACAGCCTTCGCTCTTGCCGCTCTCCTGTCCGCGTCGTGGGTCGGATCCATGTTCTTGGGCAACGGGCACACTCGGACGGCGTTTCGGACTGCCGCCGGGACTTCGCGCTCTTCTTGCTTGCCGAGGCTCTGAGGGTCGACCACTGTCTCCATTCCGAGCCGGGCGAGAACGGTCCTCCCCGTTCGCGAACCCTTGAGCCGATCTATTTGGCCGACCCGCTGGGCTTCCATGATCTCCTCCAGCGTATTATGTATTCCCAGCTGGAAGAGCTTCTCCGTGCACACACTGTCGAGCACGCCTATGGCTGCCTTGTACGCCTTCCTCATGGCCGCGTTCAGGCGGTTGCGCTCCTGAAGCAACCAGTTGTGGAAGGACGCCGCGTAGGTGATGTGACTTATCGCGAAGGACTGGATAAGTCTGAGCAGGCTGTCCTCCCTCATCCCGGATCTTCGGTTCGCAACTCGCCTGATCAGCTGCGTTGCGGCCGCTACCTTGCCTACCAGACGAGTGACCACATCGTTGTTCCGGCGGTTGCTTTCGATCAGGAACCCCAGCACCCTGATCTTGGCTACTTTCGGGATCGCCTGCCCGTTGCTCGTGCGCAGGCTTATGTCGCTCTCCTGCTTGGGTCTGGATTTCGGCGGGATTATCAGTAACTCCGACTTGTTCGGGGAACAGATCAGGCCCGTGCCCCTCAACTGGTCTTCTATGGCGTCCACCGCCTGTTGCAGGGAAGACTCAACGCGTCTGTCGCATCCGCCCGGCACCCACAGAGTGATGTCGTCCGTGTATATGGTGTGACGGACCTCGGGTATGGCTTCCAAGCGCCTCGCGACTCCGATCATAACAAGGTTGAATAGCAGCGGCGATATCACCGAGCCTTGGGGCGTGCCCACGCTTCCTATCTTCCGCTCGTCCAGGGAGTGGTCTCCCGCTTGAATCTTGGCTGTGCGTCCAGAGAGGAAGTCGCGCACGTAGTTGTACGTGCGCTCCCCCATCCGCAGGGACCCGAGCACTTGACGTGCAACATTTTAGCGCTGATTTCACCAACAAGGCTCTTCCAAGTTGTAAGGAAGTTGATCTAATTGCTGCGTTCATCAATGTTGGGGCAGCCTAATAAGCGGAGCGAAAATAAAAAGAAATGTTTAACGCACTCGAGAGGCCAGCGTGGAAAATTGCGTGCATTGTTGTTGCAGACAGTCATAAATGTGATATGGCACAAGCCACACAGATACACGTGCACGCACATGTGAACACGAACTCACACACAGGAAACGAAAAAAAGAAAGTTATTAAAGACCATAGTTTTTCTTAGGTTACCTAAAGCCGGAAATGCTGTGTCTCTCCGTGTGTCTGTTGGGACTACTTGAACGACAGGTTTATATAGGCAAAACGTTTCCAAAAGGCTAAATCTGGAAGCACACTTCATAATTGTCAACATTGTGCAGTTAAAGGGACACCGAAGTGATTTGTAAACATTGCGGGATTACTAGCGCAAATTGTAGTCCGGAGTATATAGGCCATGTTTCGACCACGCTGAGCGCGTTTACGCGAAATTATTTAGTAGAAAAATCAATTCGAAAATGTTGTCCTCCTCTCTGCACCCTCTGCCATTTTCTGTGGCGTTTTCATGTGACGTCAGGAGGAGATGAGCTGGCAATTGGCGGTGCTACTGCACGGCTCGCCGACCTTCCGACAGAGTTAGTCGGCCCGGCGTTTAGTCCGCCGGCCGCCGACGGGTCGTCGCCATTCGTTCGCTCAGTTGCAGTGTTGTACACGTTCTTCTAAAATAGGAACGAAAGCTCGTTCCTCGTTCCTTCCCAATTTTGAAACGAGTTCCCGTTACAAGTTCCTTTATTGCGAAAGGAACGCATTCCAGTTCCACTTCGAAAATTTGAACGTGTCGTTACATTAACGTTACAATTAGGTTTTTAAATTAAAATATAGTGTCGGACAATCCTGGGGCGAAATTAAGTAAGAAATTTAAAACTCCCATTGAACTACGTATATTATACGAATATTAACACCGCCAGCAGCAAGTTATCTGGAGATAAAAATAATCAAATGAAAATCTCCTAGGCGACTTTTTTCAGGGAGCACCGGACAAACTCCAGACGGCTCTAGGACATTTCGGTGCAGGATGTTTCGGGGCGGAAATTTCGGTGTACGGACACATCGGGGTACGGGCGTTGTGGTGCATGGACATTTCGGTGTACGGACATTTCGGTGCGCACATCCGGTTCTTGCCTGTTTGCGACAGCCGTTGTATTTTTATTTCCGCTTAACGTGGGTGATGGACAACAATCTGGAGCAGTGAAGTTATTTTTTGATTTTTTTTAATTCTACATTTATATATTTTTGTTTAATACCCATTCCTGGGGACACCTGTTATGCAGCCGATTGAATTCTTTAGCACACGTTTTTTTTTTTTTCATTTACGACAGGTTGTTAATTTATATTCGCTCTTTGTTTAGCTAAGACATCGGTGTTTAATTAATTAATCGGTGTTTACGAGGGTCCGACGCCTCGTAATGCCCATCAGATAACGTCGGATGTCAAGCATGTTGCTTTACAAAACTGAAACCGAAACTTGTTTGAATGCTAATCGTGGGCATCGTCCAATCACGGTGTCACAGCTTTTAGTTGGTGCGGCCGCCACAGACCGCGCATAGTAGTCTTTCTTCTTTTCCGCTTTATAAAATAATTACCGACTTATCAGCCGGATAAACGATGAAAAGTGCGTTAATTTGAGCCATTCTACGCAGTGCAAGCAAAAACGGGAGCTTGACAAATTCAGTTCAGTGCCCCTTTAAAGAAAAAACATTGGTCATATTTCAAGCAAAATGTCAATATTATATAAGTGCCATTTGTAGTGATCTTTTAATTCATTAGACAGGACTGTTCCATTTTTGCGATAGGAAATAAAAAACATACGCATTCAACACACTGTTTTGACCCGAAAATACAAAAAGCGCTAGCGCCATCCTGCAAATTGTGGCCGTGTTCGAAGTTCAACACTAACAAAAGGTTCCAGTAGCAGCGCAGGCTGCGGAAGACAGGAGATTCGGATTGACTTTAGCAAACCTCCTCCTTGTTTATCGTGGTACGATCGAAAGAAGGGAAAGAGCATGCGAGGTGGGCGTGGGAGAGAAGATAATTTAAGTTATAGACGCGGTAGATGACTGTCGTCTTTCGACGACATTTGCAGCGAAGTGAGCAGATACGCGACAAATTTTTTTTGAAGTGGGCGCACAACACTGCCTTGAATAAAATATAAAAAAGTAAAGCCGTTCCAGTCAATGTGAAAGCTGTCGGAAGTGCAGAGCAGTGATTCACCACAATGGGCTGTACCGCCGTTATCAGCTTACTGCTACCACCCCATGCAATTCGAATTTCCCGCCTTCACAGTGCTCGCGCGCCCCCTGCCTGAAACTACGCCAGCGGGAGTTCTGTTCTCTTTTCTTCTGTTCTCCCCGCACGTGCCGGCGTTCCACTGCCACATTTTGTGTTTACTATCGTAAAAACCAACCCAACGGGCGTCCTCAACTAACGGAACTCGGGCGCTGCCGGTTAATTACGTATATTTTCCCTCAAATGTACCTATAGTTTTCTTTGCGCTAAACAACGGGAATATTTATGACAAGCGCCAGCGTTTCACGAGTTTCGAACGCTTATGACTATAGAAACCGCTTTGCTTTCGAAGCCTCTAAGGTACGCCGCGAACAACAGCGTTACTTGGATTGGATTTGATTGGATTGGCTACACTGGCCGAGGTTGACCAGTTTCGCGTAGCTCCCGGAGAGCCGTGCTGCGCTAGCGCGAGGATTGGATTGGATAGGTTTGGCTTGGATTGGATTGGATTGGTTTTGGATAGAATTGGATCGGATTTGGATTGGATGATAATCATCGGTAAGCATGATAATCAGCTAATCCTAGACAACCAGGTAAGCTAAGAATAACCAGCTGAACCTTAGCTCACGCTACGTATATCCTGGCATAGCCGCTTGGCTTTCGAAGCCTTTGCGTTACGCCGCGGCGAAGGGACCATGACAGCTACTCCGTAACGCCGTCGCGATATGCTTGGTTCCAGCGAGCGAGCTAGGACGACGAGGAGAGCGCCTAAAGTGCTCTGCGCTTAAAAATTGCAAATTGACTTTCTCAAGGAAAATCGCCGGGTACGTGATATGCGAACATGAACCTTGAAATATATGAACACGGAAAAAAGAAATAAAGCCACTCAGCAAGTAGACAGGGCAGCTTTCACAGCACGATGTGCGAAGATTCGTCCCCTGTTGGTCAATCTCCGAGTTGGCACGGTCACGGGTGGATGTGCAGACATGGGTCTGGGAAGTTTCTTCTTCTTTAAATAATAATCTGGACCTTTCTAGAAAAAAACTGACTTATTTCTCCTTCGGTGATTGTGGACATAGCTGCGTGCCATGTGGACCTGCGTAGTGACGGCCTAGACCCATGTTATTCATGGAATTAAACTAGATGACCGACGAAAAAGAGCGGCTTTTTGCGTCCCTGCTTTTAACAGCGGAGCTGTTTAATCTTGAGCTCGGTGCGGTGGTGTTAGCAAAAAAATACGAAGAAAAAACTGCGCCACCTGTAAAAGGTGCACCTCCGCAGATATGGTATTATAACAGTGAAGCCGACTTTCGCACGTACTCGAGTGTGAGCACAAGGGGCATATGCGTACGCGCACCCATTACTATACCGTTTTAAAGGTGGTAGATTTGGTGGGGCTACTAAAACGCAACAAAAATTAGTGCAGCTTGCACTACTGGTGTAAGGGTGAAGAAACAGCGGAGCTGCGCGTCTACCTAGCTTCTTCCCCCCTGGGATCCGCTGTTAGTGCGGACGACTGACAGGAACAGCGTCGTAAAATCCGGCTAAACTTGGCCTAAACCCTCAACACTTAGCCTAGCCTAGCAAGAACATCGCAAAACCTAACCAAACTTAGCAAGCGTAGGAAAACCTACTAAAACTTAGCAAAACTGGAAGAAGCTAGGCCGGCCAGCAGTTCCTCTGTTTCTCCAACCTTGCACCACTAGTGCAAGTTTGGCCATTTTTTTTTCCGGTAAAGAAGCTTACAAATCATAATAAACTATTCGTCATTCACCTTGGCTTTATAACCTCTCCTAAAACTTGCACATAAAGCCCGGCTACCACAAAAGCAATTAACGAACCAAGTCGGAGAAATAAAAAAAAAAACACGGAGCAGTTGTGGCCCAGCTGTTACTATTCCATCTTAGGGAAAATGAGCGGTTCCATCATTAATTATGAGAAAAGAAGTTTGTGCTTCTGATTTATGCTAAAGGCGCCCACGATTACCCGCACGTAGTAAAATTTCAAGTTCTGTTGGGTATACTTCTAAATGAATTTATGCCTGCTGTTAATAACGACCTATCAAGTTCAAAAAAGTTAATGCAGATTGTACGCATAGCGAGCTATATACGTTTTTTTTTTGTTTATCCACAGGGACAGGAAATTTGCAATAAAATGCCGGGGTTATTTTTTGTGTCACACCAAGTGCAGCCCACTGTCATGGACGCACGCATAAACGCGCACTCAGTCAGGAGGATTATGGGGAACGGGTAACACACATGCTTTTCAGGCATTTTCAATATAGGATTTCGATATGTAGGGGAAAATTCACGAACATTGGTTCCTGTCCACTCGTCCCGGAAGAAATTCCGTAGAAATTGTGTGGCGCGTGAAGCGACGCTGGGCGAATAAACTGGCTTAAAGCCCAACTGTAGTGAATATTGCGACCCCGCGCATACACCATTCCCATATCGTATGACGGAAAAGAGTGCGGGGCATAAAATGTGACTGATGAAATATGAGGAAGCCCCCCGCAATGAGCCATAAAAAATTGACATTTTTGAAAAGCAAGTTTATAAAATACCACGCGGAAAACGGATAGTTTTGGAAAGCAAGCTTATAAAACGCCAAAGCCGGCCGACGCGAAAGGCGCAAGCATGCCAGGCCTGCTGGTGGATAGGGTGCAGGAGTAATAGGAGAGGCGTGCGCAGCGGGCCTCGGCAGACTATAACATCAATGGCCACACAAATAACGGCTGGCCCCCTGTAACGTCACTTCCGGTATGTGCTTTTTACGACTGCACTATCCTCTGCTAACGCTTATTTATTTCAGTACCACCAGTTTGCAGGGGCGCCAAGCCCAATTTTACCCAACTCTTTCAAGACCACTCGTACAAGAATAGTTCCTTCATTCACGAAGAAATCCATGGTCACAGTAAGCATCGCTGCATGGGCTAGTCATGCCAAACTGATTAAACCTTAATAAATGTTTCTGCTTGCTTGTTACGAGGGGTGAGCGAGGTGCCCGCTGCAAAACGACAGTTCTTCTTCACAGAGGGTCCTTGAGCCACGTGTCGGATATGCGACTTCTGGGTGTTGTTTTTGACATCCACTTAACTCTTGGCGCCCATATGAAGCGCCTGAAGGCAGCGATGGAAAAACTGGCGCTTTCAATTACTTGGTTCGCCCACGTCCACACCATCATTAATAGGCAACATCTCCGCATGCTACATCACCTCGTTGTCTTGCCCTCCCTGTCATAGCCCCGCTTGGTGGCACCCGACTAGGAATCACATGTTAAAGTATAAAATATGTTCGCTTCTCCAGTCGACAGTACTTGGTGTAACTGGAGCGTGCACCACCGCGAGAAATTCAGCTTTAGAAGTGGTCGCTAACACGTTGCTTTGTGATATCCACCTGGATGTTCAGGTCGACATGTCTTCTCTCTTTATGGAGCGGAGATCCATCACGTTTCACTCTTTCGAATACCTTTGGACGTGGACCGACCTCCCCGTTGACACCCTTGTGCATCCGGCAAGGTCTCTACGAATTCGGTGTGAACGGCTCATTGCTGCGGACGCTAACCTCAGACTTCATATGCCTGGTCTCCATGCTTTCACTGACGGCGCCTATACTTCTACCTCATCTGGCGCGGCCTTCGTCGTCATGTCTGGCCGTGATTCCGTGGTGGCAGTGCAGCGATATCGGCGCATTAACCCGACCAGTTCATTCGATGCGGAAGCCATAGCCCTGAAGAGGCTCATCCGGTTCCTTCATGCCAACTTGCCTTCTTCTCCGGTTCATGTCTACTCAGACAGCCTCTCCCTTCTTACGGCTTAAGATAACCCCGTCAATCAATCATCAGTCATTCATTAACTGAAACTTGCCATCCTTTCGCCTACAAACGATGCCCCGGTTCAGCTCTGTCACGTCCCGGGAAATTCAGGTGTATGGGGAAATGAGCCGGCTGACATAGTCGCGTGAAGTGCGGCTACTAGGGGAGACGATATTCACGGCAAGCACTCCAAACGTTTCATGCGATCGGTGTTGAAGAGGCACGGCCGCGTGGCAAGGCAGCAAAGGCAGGCGACCGAAAACACGGACACTGAATTGTTGGGATGGATTACGAATGTATTGGATATCCCCTCATCCTTTAGTCCACCCAGAAAATTAACAAACTTAGTTGCTGGACATGGCCGTTTTCCCTATTACTTCCCCCTCTTAGAATTGACGAGAACCTCCCAGTGCTTTTGTGGCCAAACTTGTCTCTCAGTTATTGCGTTAAACAATATTGCGTTAAACAGCTTCCTTCATCCAGAGACTTCACACCATAACCCGAATATGTTTTGAACCGGAACACATATGAAGGGTATTGAACGACTACGCTGCTGTTAAAATGTTAAATGAACTAGTCGAGTATGTATCCCAAGCAATCCCCAGCGTTTGACAGTGTGACTCATTGCGCGCCCACTGCATACCCCGAAGTGACTCATGCATAATGCTCTTGATGTGGACGATGTTTTATTTTCTAGAGATTGACTCAGACGAGGGCGCAGTGTGTGTGGCTGCCGTAGCGTGGGTAGTGTTTCCTGTGTTCCGCTTGGAGCCTTTACATTCTACTCAGTGCCGTGTGTTTGCTCAGCGCTGACAAGTACAGCTCATATGCGCTCTGGCGTTCTCCGGCGATGTTCTGTGTACATTCTTGCTAGCGTACAATGCGGAGGTGTACATCCTTCTGTGCGTCAACTTTGTCTTTGGGAATTTTCTTTTCATATATTCACTACTCTGGATGTGTTCAATATGTTGTCTTTTTTATGTGTGGTACGGTTACCCCCCATGGTATGCTACATCACCTCCAGCCTCCACTATTTCTTTCGTTGTCATAGATGATGAACAGTGCTCATTGAATTTATCATTTTATGTTCACCTGCATTTTCTTCATAATCATTAGTACTGTGTATATGAGGTTATTAAGTCGTCTACTAATTGGCTTGTATCTGAACACTACATTGTCGTTGTTGCCCCTGCATATTTTCTTTCATTTGCGGCGAACCTGCCATAGCTTTGCTGGAGCGGGTGTTGTTCTTCCTTTATTTTACGTTATTTTTTATAAAGAGGGAACATGGATAAGGGAAAGGGGGCGACACGCCCCACTTCACAAAAATCTTTCAAGATCACTCGTGAGAGCAAAGTTGCTTAATTCATGAAGACATTCACGGTCATAGCAAGTCGAATTGCACGGGTGAAAGTCTGTGAGGAGTGCAAGGCCGAAGTTTTCATGGCCTTTCTGAAAGGCCAGGGAATAGTGTAGTTGAAGCGGGATGAAAAGTGACGAAAGTGACAAGAGGGGGTGTAGGGCGTGGTGGACCGATTTTTGAAGGATGTATGGGCCACGGATATGTTTATACGTATATATCTAAGATGAACGCAACCAAGGGAACATGCCAAGGATGTTTTCCAGTGGGGTAGCGACTGCAATGCGACGTTCTCGAACGGGCCGCGAATGGCACTAGAGGACATTGGGCTGGCGGGTCCATTGAGGTCAAATCGGTCTGGGTAGCGCCGTAATTTAAAAACTTCGCGTGCGCCTAATCTTATCGTACTTTTTGAATGGTTAATTTTGCAAAAATTAGGGGCGCGTGAAAACCACTGCTTTTACTCCCAGTCGTTAACGACATGAGTAAGAAATTGGTCGCTTCGACATCCGCAGCGTGGTGCGCGCGCTGCATCGGGCTATGAAGTGGTGTTAAGGATGCGATGTACATTGTCGACGATGGCGCGAGAACAATCACTGCCGTGCCAGCGCCTGGAATGTTCTGACTGGCCCTTGCAGAAGCGCATCTTCCGCTAAATGTATGTGATGAATCAGTGCACCTATTGCAGCGCCTGCCATCGTTACTCGAAAAAACACACATGCTCTGGTCAGCGCATGAGGCTGTTAGGATGTTCTATGGGGCGCATTGCATTCGCTCAGGTACTTCTTACACCATTAAATCCTTGCATTTTACTTGACGAAATAAAAAAGCGCAGCTGGTATGATCACTCTTGCCCAAGACTGCAAAATATACGGAATTTCCATATTTAGTACACATAAACCGCTGACGTTTGGGCCACCCCTGCGAAAATTTTGTCTAGAATCGCTTTCCGCCGCACCGTACCTGATGGCGCCTTTACTTTGTTGAAAAGTTGGAGTCCTCAGCTACAAGTCGTTCGATTTAGGCTGTGCATAAAGTTCTACCTAAGCGCAATTGTATGCCCATGTCTGTGCGCGCACAGACACTATGAGCGGACACGCGTTCTTATTTGTTGTTTCGTTTATGTGTGAACATGTGATTGGAGGGCTTCAATATTTGATAAACAATCAATTAGCTGCAATTTGTTCATTCATACTGAAAAGGGCAAGGCACATATGGCGCCGGCCATTATGTCCACAAACTTAGTGTTCCAGATATCATCTCGCCCGGGGACGCATTATCCGAAACCGATTCTCTTATAGATTCTCTTGCGGTTTCACGGATGTACGAGAATACCCGTCTACGAAGAAACCCTAAAGTGCAAAGAGGTACACGACGAAAAGAATGACGGCGCTGTCAAGTTGCCAATGTAACCTCCACCGATGTCATCCGCAACGTGGTTCTGCCGTGGTAGCAAGTGAGGCTGCGGCTGCGGCACACGCGAGCTCCAACCAAAGCGGGATACAATTCCAGGGAACTGAAAGCCCCATTTCCCATGCAGAAAAATAAAACAGGTAGCTTGCACGAAACATCTTTCACTTGAGGAAAGTGGAGGCAGCTCACAGAAGCGAAAATGTGATTCGTCCTCCCGACCTAATGGCGTCTTTTCATTGCCATATGCAAATGTACTGTCGATTATGCATAGACGTAGAACTGCCTCGCAATAAAGAATGAGATTAATCTTTTACTTCGGTTCTTGTTTTTTTTTCATCTCGGGGCCAAGATATACGAGTAGACACTGTCAGCTCAGAGAATGCAGTGCGCGCTTCCACACCTCCCTCCGAGGCGGCCTACTTAATGGAGGAATTCGCTCTCGCTTTCTCAACAACCTCAATAAAAGAAGCGATAAGCTACAGGCGGACGCCTGTCTTTTCAATTTATTTCTACGTCAGATGTGTTTTCACAGCCTCTTTTTGTGTCGAACTCTGCGGCTCACAAGCTACAATCGAAAAGAAACGTTTCGGAAGCGTTACGAGCTCACGATGTCCACACACTAATTGAGGAGTAGTATGCAGATTGCGGTCCACAACTTCAGTGAAAGCATTCATTAGGAGTATTAGCTGTTTCTTCAGTCCTTGCAGTGTTCCCAGTCTGTGAAAGTGGTCTTTTGTGAAGTTGTTACTCCTCGGTAGCACATTTTTGACATTGTTCTTATTTTTCTGACCGCTCGTGCGCGTGGGGCCAAACCTAAACGAGTTGGGCGCGATTCAAATTAATCTCACTTTGTCCTCTACTATTGCTCAGTAGCGATGCACATGGCTTCTTCGCGCCTTTTCCACCGCTCCTCGTGTATCCGATGCACCCCATCGGGGAATACGATCCCCCAGCGAAAAAGGTGCTCTGGACTTTATATAATCTTTTTTGGGCTACCTAACGCAAAAATGTTAGTGTCTGTCTGTCTGTCTGTCTGTCTGTCTGTCTGTCTGTCTGTCTGTCTGTCTGTCTGTCGGTCCGTCCGTCCGTCCGTCCGTCCGTCCGTCCGTCCGTCCGTCCGTCCGTCCGTCCGTCCGTCCGTCCGTCCGTCTGTCTGTCTGTCTGTCACACTTAATTAACCGGCCGTCTAAGAGCTGAAATATTTTTTTCTACAAGCAGTATACATAAGCAATAGTGTTCCAATCTAATAAAATCACTAGCGGGGACCATACACGTACACGTTTATGCAGCGCCAAGAAAACCCCAGCCATGCTTGAGGGAAGATGTAAGTACAAAGCAGGGAGAAGCAACGCTCTTTTAATTAAGAGTACACGTAGGATTGGTTTTGGCTAGAGCAAAGAAAAAAAAACAGCTAGTTACAAAACTCAGACACTTGCAAGCTGTGCGCCCTCCCACGGGTTAAGGCGCTATCAGTGTGAGATCGGGAAAATTCAGTTGCAAAAAATGAAGGCAGGTCACACTAACGCGGAATACTTGAAGGAAGTGGAGCTGTACGCACGTTCCATGACCATCACGAATGTTTAAGTCCATGATTCCAGCCGATTTGCCTATTTTTCGCTGCCGCAACGACCTATACTTCTTTGTTGCTATAGGGAAGGTCATAGCAACGCGAACGTATAGTTACTGGACATTGGACGTTATGTATGCGTTAACCGTTCTCACCACACTAGCACCATTGAATTAGAGGTGCGTTTATTAATCATCATCGAGTGTAGGTGAGTACTCTTCATCTCCATTGAGGACTTCAACTATCTATTCTTCTTCCTCGATGACCACTTCCATTGCCTGAGGTGGTGGTGGTGGAAGCGATGTTGGAAGTACATCGCCGTGTTGTGTACTATTACACATAGGCGTTCTCTTGATCTTCTGTAGTAGTGCCTTGGGAACGCTATAGTAGACCGGCACTGGATAACACATTTGATCGATTTAAGAAGTGCCGAGATTTGCAAAGACCGGAGCGTGGGCGGAGCCATAACGGGCGAGTGACGTGAGCAGTGTGATTGCGATATCGAAAGTGTTGCCATGGTAGCGGCGAACGCTGGAGTTCATTTTTTTGCAATCTTGGCCCCTCTCCCTACGTGCTTGGCTTAACAAACGTGCGCCGGTGACGCTGGCCAGCCGCCGCATGCACTCACGAGCGCAGGGCATTTTTTTTTGGTTTTTCAACTGCCGGGCGGTCACCGCAATCTTGGCCAATCTCCATAAGTAGGTATGCTGGCTTGACAAACGTGCGCAGGGAACGCTGGGCAGGTCATCGCAAGGCATACACACACGATGTTTTCTGTTATCAACATGGCTACGGCTCTTCTCGGTATAAGCAGGTACGTGGAGTTCCCCAGGGGTCTGTTATCACCTTAGTGTTATTCAATGTGCTTCTGAGCTCTATACATATTCACCAAAATGTGCATGCATATGTCTATCCAGATGACATTGCCTTTTTTCTCTTCATCGCAAGACATTCCTTCCTTGTTTCATTCTCTTCAGTCATATTTAAACACCCTGGAAGCATGGCTGGATACTTTGAAATTTAATTTAAACATATAAGTTGGCCATCCTAGTGTTTCCTCTTACAGGCCCAATATCGATTTCGTTATCGTATCACCAACTATTCATTCGTCAGGTTCATTAACTAAAATATCTTGGAATTATATATGACAAATTGGCGCCCGCACATTGAACATATAGCTGCGAAAGGCTCCCGTGCTGTAGCTCTACTAAGGGGTCTTAACCTTAAGCGAACAGGTCGGAGGGTAGATACGCTTTTGATGATTTACAGCATGAATGCTCGACCAATCTAAAATTTGGGTGTGTTTTGTTGTCTGGCTCTGCGACCTATAAGCTCCTGCCTTTGGCGAAGTGGGAACGACCAGCATTGCGTTGCTGCGTAGGCCTGCCCGGTTAGGCCCCGAGTCGGGTATTGTACTTAGAGGCCGGAGTCCCCACGCTGGATTCCAGGTTTGAATATCTAACAATAAACGCATTTGCAAAGTTCCTTGAGCCCCCGCTGGCCAGACCCAAGGCTGTTTTTATCCAACACGCAATGTCGTCTTTCTGTTCATGTAGGTCTCGTTTCCGGCGCCCAAAGTTATTTTTGCCAATTCGTTACTTAATCCATTAAACTCCACGCTCGTTTCTATTCCCGTCTTGGAGTTTCTATCCACAGCAGTAGAGATTTCTTTTGATGATATTTTCCAAAAAAATGCCAAGTTTCATTCCAACTAACTTAATCAAAAACATTCTCCTGGTTCACCGGTCTGAGTATCCATCGCACGTGATTATGGCAACCGGCGCCTCGGGGAAAAATGAGAAAGTTTGGAGGGCATCTTTTCTCCGCGGCAATGAATTGGGCTTGTTCATTTCCTTTACCAAATTGTATTTTCGTCTTTTTATTTATTTATTCAGGTACCCCTAAAGGCCCTCCGTAGGAGGGTATTACATAGGGGGGAGCATGCGCATACATCGAACATAACATGAATGGGTGCTAACAGAATGATAAATTACAAACGTAGCAAAAAAATACAAGCAATAGGAATTTTTAAAACACATATCTACAAAAGCATATAACTACTAGGCAAGCACATCACAGCAAAAAGTAAAAAAAAATAATAAAAAGGTCAATATATACGCAAGCAAGAACAGAATTAGGTCACTTCATTTTTTAAAAAGTCTTGAAATCTTGTTAGGCTAGCTTCTGTGGCAATGTGCTGTGGTAGGTTATTCCAGTCTATTATTGTGCGCGGAATGAATGAGTTTGCGAACGTAAATGAATGGCAAGTGATGCGCTTACTTTACAAGAATGATCGCGCCGTGGAAATGTAACAGTGGGTGAGTGAAAAAAGTCGCCACGAAGGCGCTCATGATGATACATTTTATGAAAAAGTGTTAGGCGAGCATGCCGGCGGCGAAGTGATAATGAATCCAACTAGGCGCGATTTTTCAGCGCTGTGACGCTTGCGTATGGGGAATAATCAGAAAAAATAAAACGAACAGCACGGTTTTGCAGGGATTCAATATCACGCATAATGTATCCTTGACTTGGATCCCAGATGGCCGATGCGTATTCAATTTTAGGGCGAATGAGAGTGAGGTATGCAAGCTTTCTAATGTGTGATGGTGCCTGCTTAAGGTTATGTTTTATTACGCCTAGTGTACGATTGGCAGATGCGAGCGTTTGATTAATATGGTCATGCCATGTTAAATTTGATTTAAAATGCACTCCAAGGTATTCGTAAGTAGAAAGCCGTTCAAGTGTATTGTTGTTCAGGAAATATGTAGTTGAAATTCTAGTTGAGGAACGGGTGAATGACATGCACTTTGTTTTAGAAAGGTTAAGAGTCATTAGCCAATGAGAACACCATGCGTTTAATGTGTCAAGATCAGCCTGAAGAGCCTGGCGGTCAGTGTCACTTGAAATGTTACGAGATATTACGCAGTCATCGGCAAGGAGCCTTACTCTAGATGTTAGGCCGTTAGGTAAGTCATTAATATAAACTAGAAAGAGCAAAGGGCCAAGAACACTGCCCTGTGGCACCCCAGACGTTACCTGTACGAAAGACGAATTTGAGCTGTTAACGGATGTAAGCTGAGTTCGGGAGGATAGAAAATCTGTTATCCATGCAAGAACATTAGTATGAATATTAAGACGTCTTAGTTTGAGTAGAAGTCGGTGGTGAGGAACACGGTCGAAGGCTTTAGAAAAATCCAGAAAAATGGCGTCGACCTGATTACTAGCGTCAAGAGATGAGTGTAAGTCGTGAGTAAAACCGGCGAGCTGTGTGTCACATGAGTAACCCCTGCGAAAACCATGCTGATATTTGTAAATAATGTTGTGTTTTTCAAGGTATTGGATGATCTGGGAGTGTATGATGTGTTCTAACTGTTTACAGATCGTATTAGTTAATGAAATGGGTCGGTAGTTTAACGGTGATGTGCGGTCGCCTGATTTGAAAAATGGGACAACTTTGGCAATACGCCAGTCATCAGGACTTGAACCATGAGATAATGACTGTGAAAAAAGTGCGGTTAAAATAACAGACATGCTGCAAGATATATTTTTGAGAAGCTTATTGTTGAACCTCAAGTTATCGGATGCCGAGGAAGTCTTTAATTTGTTTAATAGTAAGTAAATACCAGCCTCTTCAATCATTATTTCTGGCATAGGACTACCTGATGATATATTTAAAGTTAGAGCAGGGGAAGGACAGGCATATTCCTGAGTAAAAACTGAGGCGAAGGCGTTGTTTAATAGCTGTGCACACTGAGATTCGGGAATTGTTGCGCCATTAGAACCACTAAGGATGATATCAGGATTGTTTCTTGGATTAATTACACGCCAAAATTTGCGGGGGTTATTCAAGAGCATGGAAGACAAGTCATGGATATAAAAATTACGACGGGTGGTTTTGAGTAAAGACTGGTATTCTTTGTCACATTTTTTGTATTTAAGCCAGGAAGTTGAAAGTCGGTCTTTACCAGCTAACCTGTATAATCTTTTCTTTTTATTGTTAAGGCGTTGAAGCTGTCGGTTAAACCAAGGAGTGTTGTTGTTTGTTTTTATGCCTATGGTAGGTACAAATCTGCTTATGAGGCTAGTTAGTGCATCTTTCAAAAGAACCCAGTTTTCGTTGACAGTGTGATTTAAGTAATTTTCAAGAAACCGTTCGCTGAAAATAAATAACTCGGAATTAATGGCATCACAGTTTGCTCTGTTGTAACAGGCTATTGTCTTACTGACAACTTTTTTTAGTAGCGGTATGAATAATCACACCGGTGATAATGTCGTGATCAGAAAGCCCATCAAAGTGAGTTATGTCTGAGCAAATGTGTGGATAATTTGTTAGAATAAGGTCTAATATGTTAGAGGTACATCCAGCACGCCGTGTAGGTTCACTAACTGCTTGGGCTAACGTGAAATCAAGGCATGTCTGCAAGAATGAATGTGCTTCCTTGTCACTGGAAGTGACTGACAGTGATGGCCAATTGATATTAGAAAAGTTGAAATAACCAAAGATAATTAGTGAGCACTTTGGGTACAGATTATACACTTCACTCAAAACGCGGTTAAACTCGGCAGAAAAAACACTATCCATATCAGGCGGGCGATAAACGGCACCAACTACTACGTCAGTACTTTTACATTTTAGCAAAAGCCACACGCATTCCAAAAACGAAGTTATATTTAAAGGAACACAGATGAATTCTTGTTTTATTGCTAAAAGTACACCACCACCCTTGCGACGTTTTCTGTCGCAACGAAAAATGTTAAATGTTTCACTAGTGACAAAAATATTGCCGTCAGTAACAGTATCATTGAGCCAAATCTCTTTTAAAACAATTATTGACGAAGAACAGGAGTCAGCAAGCGATGATAGTGCAACATTTTTGGAAATTACGCTCCTGATATTAGTGTAGAGGAAAGAAATACTGTTAACTGAAGCAGTTTGCTTCGCCACTGCGAGGCAGGGCTTGTTTGGCCGACTGAAACAGGCCGAGTTGATGCGTCATGGCACAACTTCTGGCATGGGCGGAGCATTCGCCTCTGGAGCGACAGGTTGATATACACATGTTGCACGATTTTCCGCTGCGTCCCATACATAAACAGTGTCATTCGCCATCAGCTTGTTGAACACGAGGCGCACGCCGTCTCCTTCTTTTTTGATCGCTCTCGAAAACTGAAGTAGCTTGCGACGTTTATCGCGCACAGCCTCAGAAAAATCGCGTGAAATACTGAACGTTGTGTTTTTAAGCTTTACCCCTTTACTTAAAATAGTTTCGACATCTTTTTCGTTGTAAAACTTAGCGATAATGGGACGTGTTTTTTTCAGCTGAGAATCGGCCAAGTCTGTAAGCCCTGGCAATTGAAGCCGCTGTGACGCTAAGCTTGTTTGAGCAAAACTCGCGAACACGTGTTTCTGAGGATTCCCATGATTCCGATTGGTCAGTGTCCTCGATGCCGAAAAAGAGGACATTCGACCTTCGCGAACGGTTTTCTAAATCATCAATTTTTTCCTGCATACAGGCTAAATTTGCATCGTGACCAACGACGGTTTCAGTTGAAGCAGCCACAACGGACTTGGCTTGCAGTTCTTTGACACGTTCAGTCAATGCTTCTAAGTCATTCTTTATGTAGATATGAATTAGCAACACTTTGTTGAGTGCTTCGAGAAGGCTCGCATTGTTGGCTTCAAGGCGTAGAACAGTACTGAAAACCAAGTCCAGTTTACTTCTTGTGGTTTATGGGTCCTGGGTTTGCTTCCACATCACCGCCAAGTAGCAGTAGGCGCCAAACATACAAGGCAGATGAACGGATACCCTTCAAACAATCGGGGGGCCACGATACCGCAACAAGACCGACATTATTGTCTCGTTAACAGCTCGTTTTTAAGTAACTGACCTGTGCAAACGTGAAGGGTGAGCGTGGCATGCGGAGTGCGGTGGCACGGCCCGAAGCAGCGTTGAAGTGCGCGCCGTTATATTCGGTCCAGTCATGTGACGCAGTCCCGTGTTGCCAGGTGAATTGGGTAGTCACCGCCAGTGTTGGCAGCGATCCTTGCAGATGGCTCGTAGATGCGCCGTGTTCCACCGGTTCCCGTGAGATGCCGGCAGGATGAGCGCTCCCTCGACGTTCATGTAGCACGAGTGCCACATTAGTCCAGCCCGGCAACAGGAGACCCAAGATGGCCAGCGACAGTGCCTGTGCAAACGTGAAGGGTGAGCGTGGCATGCCGAGTGCGGTGGCGCGGCCCCTATGCAGAATTTCTTGATATTCTTCTTGCCGTCCTGAAATAAGATTCCGCGCAATCTTCAGTGGTGGTACTCACGGATTCCCTTTCCGTGGACATGGCCCTTTCCTGGGAAACTGTCAGTCGTATGCGCTTAAAACTTATTCTTCCTGCGTCCCCACTCATGTGCGGGCAAGGCCGCCGGGGATCCCCCACGTGCGCCGACTGCCCAGAGCCCGAGTCGCTCGAGCACTTACTGTACTCTTGACGCCAGATTTACACCGCGAGGGCGCAACTAGGGGCCGCACTTCAGTGACTTGGTGCACCAAGCCACAAGCTGTAAGATTTCCTGTTCCCCACGGGACCGGACGCCATCCGATGGGAGGTCTTTCAGCACCTACTAAACTTCCTGGTTGTGACAGTACTAGCGCTGCGTTTGTAGCCGTTGAGCCATGAACGAGATGAACGCGGCATAGACTGTTGCCGCTCTGCTGCCTCTCTTCTCTTTTTCCTCTCTCTCTTCCTATCTTTTGAAACGCCGCTCCCCATCCCTGGACTGGGTTGTATGAGGGTGAACTCCCTGTTGAGTTCAACAGTGTCCCCGGTTCTTTTCTTTTCGCTTCTTTCTTAATAAATCGATACCCCCCACCACCTCCGCCGTTGTAGTCTGTAGTGGGCGAGGATGTCGACGTATGTAACTAGAGGCGTGAACAGGGTTGGGTGGGGTGAACGGGATGTAGTCACTAGGGCAGTCGGCAACGGCCCGGAGTACATGTTAGCGGGCCGCGGCATGAGCCGCTTCTTTGCCTTCTAATCCTATGTGACCTGAAGTCCATACGATGTGTGCGAAGGCCAGATGGGGATTCCGACGTAAATTCGGGGGGCTTGAAGAGAGATATGGCCGGTGAGGTAGTTGCGGGAGGCTGATTGGGGTATCTGTGAGGAGCGCGATGTACTCTTCTGTGGTTTGCAACGCGAGGACAATGGCAACTTCTTCCGCTGTGGTGGATTGTGAGGGGCGAATCGTAACAACGTATAGTTCTTGTCCCTGGTAATTGATGACGCTGGCAACAAAAGCTTGGGGGTTGTATGGCGTGGCATCTACGTACCGAGTGGGGTTTTGTCGGGCATATGCAGTCGAATGGTGGTGAGCTCTGGCTTGATTGTGGGTGGTGTGGTACTCTGGATGCATACGTATTGCTTGGTATGGGGCGATGCGCAATTACTGGTGGATTTGGAGAGGGATTCGTTCCTTTTGGTCACGGCGGGATTAAGCTGAATAGCCGAGTGTGGTGAGTAGGTTCCGGCCAGTGGGTGTGAGGGTGAGCCGACGTAGTTGAGTTGTCATGTATTGTGGAGGCCCAGTTGGAGTAATTTCTTGGTCGTACAAGAAGGCTGAGTGCTGTCTTGTAGGTTTTGCGGATTATAGTGTCGAGTTTCTTGACTTCTGCAGTCTTGAGGAGTAGGTATGGTGTGCCGAACGTGATGCGACTTGTTAGAAGCGCTTGGATGAGTCTCGTGGTGTCGTGTTTTTTAAGGCCATGTCGTCTTCGGGCTACTAAATGATGAAGGTGTGTTAGAGGGGTTACAGTGCGCTGTAATGGTAAGATTGTTTGTGACCCGGAACCATCTTGTGGTACACTCTAATCCGGGTAACCCATAATGTAACTTCTAAACGGAAGTAACCTATAAAATAAAGGTTACAATGGATTCATTTTGATGTTTTATTTATCCCAGTCCGTTCTAAGGGTTACAAGCGTGAGGTTAAAAGCGATTTATAGGTTACAATAATGATTTATAGGTTACATCAACAAAATCTGACATGTAACCTCTACGTTGTAACCTATAAAACGCCCTGTAACCTCTAAGAGATGCTCGTCGCGCCTTCTCTCCCGGCGGCCGTTGATTTCTCCGTTGCATGACGGGATATAGAGAAATGGCGGCGCCGGCAGGCCCGGTGGCCGCGTTTTCGCGCCACTCGAGCCTTTTAACCGCTGTGATGCCCCTACGATGAAGCGAGGATTGCTGTAACAAGACTTATTTGTCGGCGTGAGTCGCGGAGGCTGCGGCGAGCCCATTTGTGACTGGAAGCGCTGCACGGCCCGTTCTTCTACGACCAGCATCAAGTTCGCATGTTGGACCAATGCCCCGGCGTCAGTGAAAGCGAACTCGGTGAGTATATTCCCGTGACGGTTTCGGTGTTTTCATTGGATATATCTTTTCGCTGGGGGCTTTTCAATTTGAAATTGCAGCATTCGAGAGGGATTTTCGTTACCTGACTGGTTGCTTCGCTGGACGTTTTCTGTTGTCCGCGACGGCAACTGAATGAAATCACGGGCTTGCGTTCGTTGCGTCAGACTAGAGCGGACGATGGGGAAAGCACAGATAACGGCGCCCGTGACCTGCTTTCTGCTCTGTTTGCGCGCTTTCGTCATGTGTTGAGCGTTTTGTTTACGCTGTTCGCTGCATCGGGCGCACTTGACGAGTTATTGGCCCATGTAATTGTCAGGTAGCTCTGTTTGAATAATTTAATTTTTTCCCATTAAAGTCTTATATTATCGCGCTATTTTCTGGGTATTATCATTTTGTTTCAGTCGTCGGGAAATGTTCATTTTTCTCGCTGCATATATTCGGAATGGTGTCCATTTTATTGGTCTTGTAGTAATATATCCGGATAAACACAAGGTGTGTGCTGCAGAAAAGTAGTCCACTAAATGCTGCCAGAAATTTCTAAACTCACTTTTGTCCAGCACAAGCCTCTTTTTTGTGAAAGTTTCCCTTACGGCACAATAAAAAGTTTTCGTATGTACAACACTCCTCATTTTTTTCATTCTTTTCCTTGAGTGGGTAAATTTGGTGTTAGTCATTTTGAGACAGCGGGCCATTTCCACCACGTTAAGTGGTTTATTATTCTCATTCGCACAAATCAGTCGTTTATTTATTCGCGTGGTATTGCAGGGCAAATGATTGTCTCGCGTGATCCTAGTGTAGTGCAGTAAAGCGACTTTACAGAATGGTGGTATGTATGAGCAGCATGCAGGCTGCTTGATTGTTGTTTTTTGATGATACAGAAATTGTGACGAATTACACAGATACAGGTGCAGGTGTAAAAATGGGTTCTGCACCCTCATCGGATCCTGGCTGTTCAAAAAGTGTGGTTGCATCTGGCTACCTATGCTATGACTTATCAGCACTACTGTTTTTTCTTGCAGGCAGTGTTCCTTGAGCTGACAACCAGGACTCCCCTGCGTATGACACAAGTTGAAATGAAGTCTGATTTCAGCGGAAACAACGGTATGAAAATGCAATAACTAAAACACATTCATTCAAATATTCTTTGTAAAGATGGCACCCAGGCCTGCACAGACAAAAGTATGATTCACTTGTAAAAATGCGAGGCCTTTCTTCAAGTGTTATGATGTAATATTTCGTATCTTATTTTGCCTCATGTTTAGTGACTCTTTCTATCAGTTCGTTACTACATGAACGTTATGAATTCACATAACGATTTCCTCAGCATGGAGCTTTGTAGTTTTTCAGCAACTCTAGCTATTCTATAAGATGCGTGGTTTTGCAGAGCCAACAAGAAGAACTCTTTTTCTAAAATAGCTCTGTAAGAAATCTCCAGTTGTTAGTGAGTGCTTGTGCTGTGTTCTTTTCTTCGTCTTGTCAAGTTTGAGGTGTTCTTTCATTATGAATGTATACCAACTGCCCAGCTCTAAAGCCTATTACATTTTAACCCAAATGACCCTTCGAGTCATTACAGGTACAGACCTCCTGGGAATGCCACTTGAAGATCGGTGCAAGTTCTAGATGTATCCTCTCCCACAACACATCTGGACGAAGAAAAAATGTAAGTTGGCGATTCCTTTTTACTGATAGCCGAGGAAGAAACCACCGATAAGAACACTTTACTTAAATGAAAAACGTTTCGGCTTCCACATGGGATCCTTGTTCAAAATGAAACTGCCAGTACAAGGGGGGGAGAGGGGGGGGGGAGGGGGAGGAGGATGTTTAAGTACAGCCAAAAATGTGACGCAGGTGGCGTCAGCATCGTGAAAGCACGTTTCCTGGGTTTAGTGCGACGTTCGCTCTGTTGCGTGTACGAGTGATTCCACATGAAGGCACGGAAACGTTTTTGTTTTCTCTTTTGCAAATGTATGTCAGTTTATCTCGTAGCCCAAAGTTTCTGCCTGTTCTGGGTGAGCATGCAGAAACATTTCGCGAGATAAACTGGAACACGGCACGATTAAAATTCGGGAAGGTTGGCCGGTATGACTATAGTGGCTTCACGTTGTTCTGAACAATGCGGCCAAATTACTCTGTGTAACGATTACTGAAATGATGTGAAATTATTAGGAAAGGCCGTAAATCACTCCTCTGGTGTGGCCTTTCATTTCATTCTCTGGTCTCCGTCTTCATTTCCGTGCAATATATTTTTCGTACTTCACATGCCTGTGGTTTGGTGTGAGGGGTTGCACTGGATTTTGTTCTTTTTCTGAAATTTTCTGTAGATGGCTCTTCAAGGTGGGGAAATCCAAGTGACGGCCCGTCACATATATACCTCCATCTGCGGCAGCAGGGAACAAGATGACCGCGGGAAAACTTCAGCGTGCCCTGATTTTGTGCCTGCTTGTGTACTACGTAAATTGCGAAGCTTATCTCTGAATTTTTCCAAGCGCCTTTTTTCATGCAGGAAACTATAGATACCATTTAAAGTTTGTCCAAAAGACAGATTGCAATCGGCCTAGAAACTTGTTAGTGCTGCATAAAAAACGATAACTTGGCGTGGGAATCACAACTCAGGTGGAACTGTAAAGAGGAACCTAAGAGGGAAGTGTAAAGATGGATTCGTAAAGACGAGTGAATTCCAAGTGTAATACTAGACTGAGTGAAACGGAGAATGTAGGGAACATAGCCATAAACACTCCTTTGTATGAAAAAGTGAATTTGTAATAAATGTTCTTTCTACTTTCCCACATTCTGCGTTTTTTCTGTGGGGAACCATGACAACAACGCTGTACTGGGAAAGTGCACCCCTGAGAACCATCTTATAAATGTAGCTCAAAATAGAATTCGTCTGAAATTGTTCAATGGCAGTATCCAAACAATTCGGAATGCTTTGCATACATCCGTGCAAATATTGAGGTAAAGAATTTGTATATTTGGCCATGTTTGTGAAGCTGTTCACGCAACATCTATTAAATAGGTTTAATAAGGACATATGAATAAACCGAATTTTACCTGGAAGTCTAAAGCAATATAGGAAACACCAATTCGCCCAGGAATCCGCACTCGTCTAATACTCATTAAGGAACGATAATAACGTTGGGGTGGTTCGCAGCTTTGCTTTTTAATAAATAGCCCACAGGTGCTTCATAATAATAAATGTGAATGTTCAAAACTACCGATGCCAAACTTCTGGAAATGTGCTCCTGTTAAATGCGCAAATACAGTCTAGTCCACTTATAACAATATCCAAGTGCCAAGAAAATCCCATCGTTATAACCGATAATCGTTATAAGCGGGTCGAGAAAAAAAAGCCACAAGGGAGATCAAAATATTTTATTAGCGTGCAAGTGAGGTAGTGCAACTACTCGTTTGCAGAAAAGCCATAGTCAGTCAGCTTTGACTGCTTCACGCGAAGCTGACGCACATCATTTTCGAGAGCATCTAATTGCTCCACATAGCTGAGCAGGAGGTCCTTCGCGAAAATGAAGTCCCGTAGGGACTGTATCATTCGTTGGGCCTCGTGCGATGACGGTACCTGGGTAGGCTGCTCAGCCGCGTCGTCGTCGTCGTCGCTCTCACCGCTGTCCGCTGCACCACGCACACTCGCAACGATCGCCTCGTCACTGAGGCACTCGGACGTTTCCACACCATCGTCGGCATGGAGAAAATCGTCGAGACCCGACGCGTCTTCGTGAAGCGCCGACCATAACTGTGGCGCCCCTTCATCGTCGGGTGCTTCCGTGGCCTCCCCTGGGATCGCTTCCTCCTCGTTTTCTGAGGGGTGGACGGGATGCAAGGCGCGTCGCGTGCTGTCGGCGCCGAGTGCCGGCGCCAGCGCCGGCGGCAGCTCGCATTTTCGGCGCGCGCGGTAAGCGGATTCAATCGCTATATCCGATATCGCGGCTCGGGAGCATCGTAATAAGCGGGTTATTTTACCATAGAAAGCATACAAAATTGGACGGTGCAATCGTTGCCCATCGTTATATCCGATATATTGTTATAAGCGGTATCGTTATAAGTGGATTCGACTGTATGTGTGCACGTACTGCAATTCTCTTTTGATAATCATGGCCTAGGTTGTCAGACAAGAATTTTTGGCTTAAGGCTATGTTATAACTTTGGCGTCCTTTTGAAGTATGCTATCAAGTGCATGTTTCCACTCAAGCTTGGTTTCACTAAACGCCTAATGTTGTTTAACTAAAGCTCAATTTAGAAAAAGACCTATCATGCATGTTTGATACTGGTTTCTTAAACGGCACAAAGCTGATGCAAACATCAAATTTACTTATGCCTGTTTATAAGACTTAAGCGTTGCCAATACTCACGAAGATTTTTGGGTGACAACCTGGGTAACGATTATCGAACAGGTAATGCAATGCATATATATTAAGAGAACATTTTCAAGCTTTTTGGCACTGCTGTTTTAGGAATTATAAAAGTAACTTCTCTCTTAGCCCCAGCCGTGTGGCCGGTAGTTTATTCAAGGGACGAAGAAAAGACACCCGACGCAAAAGTTTAGACGGCGCAATGGACAGCATGGTCGCACATATCTTCCACTAACGCAATGTTTGTTTACCACGCGGGAAAGGCGCCTTCGGGGTGTCGCCACAGCGGCGCCGGCGAAAGCGCGCCTGGCGCGCAACATCACGTGAACCTTCCAATTTGTGTGGCCTTGGACGGCGGTAGATGTAACTTATATAAAGGTATACATGCTGAAAGCTGCAAAGTAACCCATAACTGCGTAACCCTTACGTGTATACGTATATAAAGGTTACGAAGATATAGGTTACATTTGTACCTTATAAATTATAGGTTACAAAAATTCGAAAATGTATACCTCTATTAAGGGTTACCCAGCTTAGAGTGTATGTTGAGACCCAATATGCGAGGTTGAGAAGCATGGGAGATCGCTTGTCCGTTTAAGGTAACTATCTGAAGAGGAATGTTATCCTTGAAGCGCTGGGTTGTCCGTTTGGTGAAAGTTAGATGCGATGATTTTTCGGCTACACATGTTAGACCAGACCTCTTCGCTGCATATATAGTCTTGAATGATGTGGTCAGCTTGCTGTGAGATGTCTTGTTCTCCAATAGAGCCAGTGGATGTCCTAGTGTCAGATCATCCGCATAGATGGCATGTTCGAGGTGCGGAAGGGTTGGTAGCAGCGGAATTAGGTCTTTCATTGCATAAATATTACAAGATCTGCAGTACGCACGGCACCGAAAGTAAACAATCAAACGATCCTGCATGTCTCGGTATGCGTGTGGGAACCATTTTCTCCCATTGTCAGACGATAGCGTTAGGTGGGGGAGGAGAAGACCACCCGATATTACATGCGGGTGTAATTAGAGTTTTAGCCCTCTGTATGCTCCGTGTTTTACGTGCGTGCCATGTTGACCAGGACCCGTCTGGGCACTTCCGCATTCGTTTAGGTAGGGTGGATTAGTTCCGCGGGCTGGCTCTCGCCATGCCCACGCTTCCGTTACGGTGGGGGTTCCTCCTCGCCGCACCTGTGCGCGCAGGTGCAATCGGGTCCCAGTCAACACGGTAACCACGGAACAGACGGAGCATACGAATTGCTAAAACTGTCTATTGTTGTGCGCTTGTTGCTAAATGATAATTTAATTATTGTTTTGTTAGAAAACCCTTTGCGTAGTTTTAGCGAGGGAAAATATTTTGTATTTTGACGAACACGGCATCTTCTAGCTTTTCCTTCTTGATGCTCCCTCGGCCCCTCCTGTTATTTGATCAAGCAGGCTTTCCCATGTCTGGATACTGCCACATAACTTATAGGATGTGAACTACGCGTTGATGCTGGTGGCAGCTACAGAGTGCGGAGGGCCCGGCACCACTGACAGTGATAAAGGGGAAGAAGGGCCTTTACCGAATCTGGGAACTCAGTTTGTGCGCCAATGAGCAGTGCGCTAGGGTACACGACATTACCTGTGGTGCGCCTGCGCGTCGAAGTAATCGTTGCTGTAGAACGTGTTCCGAGACGAATAACACTGAGCAGGATAATATTATAGCGGCAAAACCAACGCACTCTTCAATGGGGGGGGGGGGGGCACTTAAGCGAAATATAAGGAGTAACCGCAACGGGGTGGCTTTCGAGTAGTGGATATAAACCAGTATAGTGAATAAGGTCTAACTCGAACTTCATGGGTTGGAGGCTGGGCTTGAGGTGAGGCATTTCTATCACAGCGGCAGGTTCACTGTGTGCCTTGTTACTCACACGCGTTTTGAGGCCTTCGAAACCACCTATCCAAGAATTTGCGAACCTTCCCCTCCCAGTGCTCACCGGCCATCGAAATATGAGTGCCCAGAACAGAATTTACAACTTGTGCTCGCCTGAGGATGCCCGAAATATGGCGTCTGAAAAGGTTTCACTCGCGAGTGGGAGCGCTGTCTTCGTGATTCCATCTTTTCGGCTTTCACACAATGCGAAAAGCGAAACAAAGGGTAGGTTAAGCCAGGTCCGGCGAAGTCTGCAGTATAAAAGGCTTCCATGCTTACATACGTTTCCAGTCTTCCATGGTCAACTTTTTGAGGCATCCCCATCTATTTGCCATCGCGCTCTTTCCAGCAGAAAGTATAGTGCAAAGTTGTGGCACTCCGTCCTGCATGAATGTGACGTCTTCCCCAAGTTTATTTTTTCCCCGTCGAGCATGCCTAATGCGGCCGAAAAGGGTTCCTCAGACGGTCGTGTTCGTACATAACTGTAGGCAGAGTTTGCAGGAATGTAAGAATAAAGAAAACAAAAAAATCTCCAGTGCGCACACAATGAAGCACGTCCGTGTCCACGACAGTGGGCTATTTTTTCTTCTCATTTTTTGCGTGCCCCACCGCAGAAGAAAAACTGGCGTTTCGTAGTTTCGGGAAGGAGTCAAATTCAGGAGAAAAGCAGTGGGTTCGCATGCATAGCGTTTGTACACAATTTCCCAACGAGGGCATGTATTCGACAATCCACGATCAATGAAATAAATATAATTATTGTTATTATATTTTTATTGCCTGACCATCGCCTAGTCCCCTTGCATCCATCCCACACTCCCTTGATATTTCCCCACTCCATTCGAGGTCCTCCCCTGCAGTTGGCATTTTCTACCCCACTACGCCGCCGGCCCTCTCGCTACATTCATTTTTCCATAATCACTTGAACGCCCCTTGCTTTATCTATCCCACTTTCTCCTGTTCCTCCCCGACAGACCTCTTCCCCTCACCAGGCACGTATCCACTACCAATCAGGTCAGTAACCAACTAATGGGCAGTCTCACCAGAAACATTCCTGGCTCATCCGACAGACAGACAGACAGACAGACAGACAGACAGACAGGCAGACAGGCAGACAGACAGACAGACAGACAGACAGACAGACAGACAGACAGACAGACAGACAGACAGACACCAAAATATTCTAGCTTAGGTAGCCCAAGAAAGGTTGTAGTCTTAACCTCAAAGGACTACAAAAAACAACAGAAAGAAAAGATACCCTACAGCGGCAAACTCGAGGCACCGAGAAAGAACTCTCACCACAAAGGGAAAATTTCCATCCGCGCCTGTGGCCGTTGTAGGACATTTCCGGTCCCCGACTCGTAGGTGGGACCGCTTTTTGTGCGCCTTGTAACTTCGAGCCCTGCTGCACGCGGCTTGCGCGATGGACGTCGATGCTCGCCCTAGCAAGGAGCGGAAAAAAGAAAACAGGGGAGCGGGGCTCAGAAGGTATCGCTGGGTGTCAACTACGCCCGCTTTGGTTAGGTTGGGTGGAGTGGTCGTGTTCTTTGTTCGTACCTTCACGCCCATTTTTGCGTTTTCCAGGCCCGAGACCCTGTATTTTGTTTGTTATAAAGTGTGTGCCGAGAATGTGAAAATGCAATTTGGCTGCACAAATGCCGAGTCTGGTTTCTCTTTTCGCACGTAGCGTTCTGCTCCCATACCCGAGCGTTTTAAAAACCACCCTTTGTCGACTATGCCGCTATGTTCGCAGTATACACTATTAAACCAACGAGGCTCTACTTTATAGCACTTTATTCCTTTCTTGTGATACATTGCCTAAAATACTGTTTTAGATATGCGAAAGCTACTGCTAGTCTTTTGTGGGTGCTAACAGCAGGCTGGACTTACATTAATATATCCCAAGTTTTGTGAACAACGATCAACAAACCACGTTAGAAAGCCCATTTGAGAGCCCTAATTTAACTGGCGCGTGGCTGTAACCAAACAACTACACATAAAGATTTTGTGTCGCCATGAAGCTAGCTTGCCGTGAACCTGTAACGTGTTGCGTTAAAAACTTTCTACGGTTATTCCAACGCAAAAATATAGGGTGAAAGCCACATTGTGCTCGGTCGCAGGTTCGGTTTCATGCACACACAACTCAGGCGATATTGAGATATAACTATGAACACAAGCACGGAGGCACGCGCGCATCCATGCCTATGCGATGCCTTATCAAACCGCAGATGAAGTCTACAAAATCAGAAATATAGAAGTGATGAAGTGTGAAGAATGCTTGTAATATATTCTTCTTTTTCAGAAATAAACTGAATGAAATGAATAAACAAGCCATTGCGTTCTGAATGACAACACGCAGTTGAATTACGCTTTTGTAGTGCTTCCCAGCCCAGGTACAGTAAAAGGACCATGCAGACAAAACACAAGTTTGGTTCATTCGAAAGATTGCCACGTTCCCTTCATACTGGCACCAATTTTAACGCAAACGTAGCTCAAATCAGCTATATAATAAGAAAAAAGGGAATGGCCATGCGATCCACTAGCTCATTTCTCACAACAGAATTTATGATGTCAAATGCCCAGCTGTGCGATTGGCTGAGGCCGGCAAAAGCAAACGCAAATTAGGCAGGGCTTATAAGCTTGTTGAACGAGCTATTTCCGCTTAAATTCAGGGCACACTCATTTTATTACAGTAACAATAGTCGGGTAAAGAGTGGAAGTTACCAAGTTACATGTAAACGTAGAAGTACCGATGCGTACTGCTGTTGGTACTGCCTGCACTATGCTTGTTTTAGCTTCACAGAAGTCTCAGACGACATTGGCCGATTGGCGCAAGCATCGGTGTCTTGCGTGAGCATATTTGTCGAGCGAACGCGATCTTTCATGAAATGGTTATTTTCTACCTTAACAAAAACAAGCCAGGTGCAAATACGGTGGAAATCAAAGCAAAGGCCTAAAACTGCCCGGGGCAGTATGGTGGCGCCATCCAGGAGGACTGAGGGTAAACATGGCTCACCAGTCGGCTTCAAAGAATAATGGCGCACTTAGTTTCACTTGAGGACCTGTTCTTGTGACATCGTTGCAGACGTCACTAAAAGTCGAGATTTGGCGGGAGAATCAAAATTTTTACTTGCATTGTTTAATTTGTCAGTGAATAAAGCATTGTTTGCTTCCGGCCAAGTGTTGTTGGCACTATAAAACAAAAAAATGTTTGAATAAAGCAAACTTGTACGCGTTCTCTAAAATTAAGGGCACTCACATAAAGACATTTTCGTAACTGAAAGGAAGCTACTGGCTGGTTCAGGATGAGATTCTCTCAAACATTCCCATTACACTGCAGTAGCATTTCCAGTCATCTTATGTAGGCCCTCAACTGTAAGCTTTGGTGAAAAGCGATAGAAATGTCGTAGAAAAGAAAAGAAAGTTCTACCGTAATTATAGTCCATCCTGGAAAAATTATACCCAGGCACGCTGCCGCTGTTATTTTTTTCTTCTAAATACTCGCAAACCAATGAATAAAGAAGTTGCCGATGACATCTGTCTTGATGTCGTAACACCTGATATGCGGCAGTGTTACTTCATCCTCGACGGACTGTTTTGGAAAGGAGGTGGTGCTCTCCAAGTACTGAAAGTCAACCGAACGAGCTAGGTTCTGAATTTGATTTTTATACCATCGTGCGCACACAGTGCGCACACAATGCGTTTCACAATGCCGGAGATTGGCCGCTGGATGATTGAGCGCTTTACCAGCGGCCATCGACTACCGGCTGCGTGGGCCCGGCTTGCGTACCGGCCACATTCGTCGAGAGCGGCGACTGAAAACGATGAGTCATCCACTGGACTAGCGACGGCTGCTATGTCGTCGTTTCCGTTTGGAGGTGATGACGTCCTTCAGCGGACCCTTGATAAGCACAGCTGTTAATAACGGTTCGCTGTTAATAACGGTTCATCTGGACGGGTAGCGCCACGGAAACTAAGTTCAACTGAAGCTTTATACAGGGTTCCAACTTTCTATTGTGTGCCAAAGTAAAATTTTCTGGTAAACAGAAAAAAGATTTATTTGTTTGTTTGAAGTGCTCACCAACAGTGCTGGGCCTTCTCGGGTACATGAATATAAGGCATACAAAAAGACAGCATATAGGAAGAGAAATACAGTGAAATCCCGTTGATACGTTTTTCACGAGAACCGGAAAAAAACGCATTATGCGAAAATCGTATTTTCCAAAGAGGTTAAAAACAGGAGGAAATTATGCATACTCCGCCAGCAACTCCCTTTTATTGAGTAACGTCCAAGTGGCTGGTCAATTTGTGCAGCACTTTCGTCTTTTCAACGTCCAGGACAGGACTAAATCCTTCTGCAACGTAAAAAAGAAGCTAGCGGTATTAGCTTCGCTGGGCGCTGTTTTGTACGCCAATTCATGCCATGCCTTAAATCGGTGAATCCAGCCGCCGGACGCTTGGAAGTCTTCAGTATGCAAGAAGAGCGCGGATATGTAAAATTTTTCGCGTAAAATTGACCCTTCGACGTTAACTCCCGCCGCTGTAACTTCCTCGAAGCATGTAAGCAGGATGTCTTCCGGTGCGAATATGATGCGTTTCCCAAGATGGCGCAGTGTAGCACCTCACGTATTATCATCATTGGATGAAGCGGCCATGCCTGGTAGCGATGTTTTCGCCGCAAAACCGGCACTGCCGCGGCCTCACTGGCTCTGCAACGTGCACATCGTGCCTTGTTAGAAAGCGATTTGAGCTAGTGTAGCGAAGAGTAAGGTCAACGCGGGCGCAGGCCAATACCCGCCGCTCGCCCTGGCGGTGATAAACGAGGCCCCGGCACCAGGTAAGTATGCATTTTCTTGCTTCTACCGACCACCCGACCCTATAAGGCCTATTTTAGGGAGACGGTGGGTATATGAGTGTAACAGAAATTATAAACCGGCTACAAACAGTTTCCGTTTGTGCTTGACAATTTATTAAGCGGACAGGGAGTGTTCCACAAATATTTAAATCCTGTTAGTTTGTTTTGAAACGGTTTTATCCATTATTCATTTTTCTTTTAGTACGCATTACGTTATAGCGCGAGGCGTTGGAAATGGAACGTCCCGGCGATTGATTGATTGATTGATTGATTGATTGATTGATTGATTGATTGATTGATTGATTGATTGATTGATTGTGGGGTTTAACGCGCCGACGCAACGCAGGCGATGAGGCGTGCCGTAGTGGAGGGCTGCGGATAAATTTGGACCACCTGGGGTTCTTTAGTGCTCCGAAATCTCGTACACACGGGCGTTTTTGCTTTTCGCCTCCATCAGAAAAGCGGCCGCCGCGGCCGGGAATCGAACCCGCGCGAACTCGTGCTCAGCAGCGCAACGCCTTAGCCACTGAGCCACCGCGGCGAGTTCCTGGTGTTTTAGTGCCGTGACAACAGGAGAAGGCGGCAGGAGACGCCAACAGCCCGAGCCCTTAAGGTTCTTCGCCCTTAAGAATGTCAATAGAAGACAGAAATAGACTTTTAAAGTCATGACGGCATCGGCTAGCTGGTGCCAGGCTCCGTGATCTGTCATCATAAAAGCAGCCATGAGGGCTCAGTGTTCTGCTTAGCACTCACAGGTGAATAGAGCTTACAAGGCAAGGTCAGCCAAACTTAGAATGAATACAGTCTAAAAAAATAGGACACGCCTGGAGCGCCAAAGTGATAGCTCATCGAGATTAAGAAGCCTGAGAAGGCCACCGTGCCCATAATGGCTCACTGGTGAGTAGCGACAAAATACGGTCTGGTAAAGCGCTTCTGATTCCTTTCTAGTCGAAGGGATGACGAAGGGCTTAACAATTCCGTATTTCCCTGGGAAACTCTAGCTTCAGTAAAATTAGGGCGCGGTAGAGTGAGACGAAGCATGATCGGTTGGTGAATTCACTGGTGGCCCTGGAAATCACGCAAAGTGTACTGAGACATGAGTTGGTCAGGTAGTTCACACGTGAGTTTAAAAGTAGTTTTAAAACGATCATTCAACCCAAATCACGCCCTACAGTAGCGCTTTTGCGGGTTCACCGAGCAGAGAGTACGGAAAAATGAGCGACGTAATCTTACGAGTGTATTGTCACGATAGTTTCGGAGATATTAAGCTTCAAATAGTTGCTGTTGCACCATGTCGATACTGCGTTGATGTCATTTTGCAGCAGGACGCAATCTTCCGGGGAAGAAACGGCGAATAGAGCTTCATATCATCGGCATACTGAGAGAGCGAACAGTGTCTAATAAAGGGGTCGATGTCATTAACAAAAATGTTAAACAGAAGAGGGCTGAGTGTGAAGCCCTGAGGTACGCCTGATATCATCACGAAATGCCGGGAGGAGACGCCTTCCTAACAAACACAATTAGACCTTCCTTTTAAATAACTGCCGAAGCACGGACAGAACTCACTGGAAAGACCGTATGCGGACAATTTGCGAAGCAACAAATTATGATTAAGAGCGTCCAAGGCCTTGAAACAGTCGAAATATACTGTGGCTATCTTTTGGCGAGAGAGCACTGGAGCGACGATGTCGTTTAGAAAATCTGCGAGATTTGATTCCACTGACATTGCGGGGATGAAGCCGTGTTGGTTAGAATGAATTAATGGACGCATTTCTGCTAGAAGGTAACAATCCAAGACTTTTTTGAACACTTCGGAAAAGGAGCACAATAGGGAGATTGGCCCATAGTTTCCGGGGATAGGGGCTCTGCCGGACTTGTGCAAAGGGAAGATAGCGCCTAATTTACAATCTGTTGGAAAATGTTGCTCAACAAGTGACATATGCATGATGTGCCAGACAAATGTTCAAAAACCACACAACAGCCTTTCACGATCAAGCAAGAAATTCTGTCGCAACCCGCCGACTTTTCCGAGTGTAGTTTGCGTAAGCGGACATGCCATTATTCTCAGTGATGTTAGGGATTTGTAATACGGGACGATGAGCCTGGAAACCCAGTTCTCCGCTGCTGTCGGAAGACGTTAAGTGGGTCGAAGAGAAATGACGTGCAAAAAGATCGCATACGCCTCCGGGGTTAAACCCAAACTTGTCACCATCCTGCAGGGTTATGCTATAGCGGGCGTGACGTGTGTAGAACTTAACATGCCACCCGAACTAACGAGGGGAATGGGTGTGGGTGATTCAGTGTTGGTAAACGTCTTTTTGCCCCGGCAAGAAGATTTTTGGCTAGGGATCGTTCATTCCTTGAAGCTTGCGAGAGACGACGGGTCGTTGTGAGCTTTAAACAAACGGTGGAGTTGACGTTTTTCCCAGAAGCGCGTCTCGCAGCTCGTTACTGAACCAAAATGGAAACTTAGTGGAGCAATTTCACCGCTTTGTGATGTGCTGGTCCATAGCTGTTTTGCACAAGTTTGGTTAGCTCTTGGACGGCCACGTCCAGAAAGGGGCGTGTTATACACTGAGGCCTAGTCAGCGCCGTCGAGAGATGATTGGTAATGCGACGTATATAATCACCGCGTGCAAAGTCGTGTCTTGGAATGGTCACGCTCCCTCCGCGTGACATGGATACCTGAGCCGTAACTCCTAAAGGAGGGTGCCCCGCATGAACGGTCACAGTGGGATCGGGGAATTGATCAACAGTGACAGAGCCGAAGTTTGTAAAAACAGTGTATGGAATGTTTCCAGCAGGGTTTTGATGCATGGCAGCAGGCTGGATGTCATTTAAAGAAAAGTAATTAAACAAGTGAGCTAATTTGGACTCACCGATGATATTTTCTGCGGGGTCCCACCAAGAGCCTCGGACATTAAACTCGCCAAACAGAAGAATTTCATAGTTTTCTGGTTTTACCTTCTCGGATAAACTCTGTCGGGCTTATGGAAACACAAGATTTTCAAGGCTGGACGTATGTAGCACACGCCAAGAAGACCATTTTTTGCCCCCTTTAACATTCCCCTCAACCCATAGGCAGTCCCTATACAGCTTAAGATCAGATCGCCAGACCGCGCAGAAAGATTTCTTCGAAGAAATGAGGTCTCCGCCGCACACTTTTGCCCTGTCACAACATAATTTCGGTCATTACGAAAAACGGTGTATTCATCCGTAAAGTATTCTGTATCTTACCGAGATCTCCGTTTCTCCTCACGGGTGTTATTGGCGCTGACTGTGGCTCTTCTGTCGTTGTGTGTATTAAAGCGAAAGATTTCTTAGTGGCCCCAATGGCGTCCTGTCACAAAACTAATGCATTTCCACATAGACTGATTGGTCGAACGAAAAACTTAGATAAGATCTCTGGGGTCACGGCGGGTGCGTGAAACCGGGCTAAAATTGCGTCAGAATGGTTACTTGAAAATCGCGAAAAAGGAACGGCTCTAGATAAGACACTACACGCATCGATCACGAAGAAGGAGTACAATGGTTTACCCTTATCCCATAAACCACGTATCGGTACACGTTCAGATTGTTCGTAGATGCGTGTGTTCAGTGCGCGAAATAACGTCGCGTGGGTTAGTTCTCGTTTGTGATTTGGTTCTTCATGGTTTGATGATCGATTGGGCGTCCTTTCAGCGAAGGTTGGGCGCACTTTTACGATGCTTTTTATGCAATTTTGACGCAGTTTTGAAGCAAGAAAGCTTTCTCGCTTCTCTCAGCGTTCTTTAGGAAGGGATGGTACAGTTTTGTTACCGCTGCATACCTCAATATCCATAGCGTTCCTCATCACTGCAGTATCAGTGCATCTTCGGCCTTGTGCACTGCGACATGTCCAAAACTCTGCAGGGGGCGTACTCCTCCTAAGACGGCCCATGGGACTGATACTTCGCTAAGCATATTAAGCACGCCCTACATTTGCTTCTGTCATGGGGAGCGGAAACGCGCCACGCGCAGCTATTTATATGCTCTAATGTGCTCTGCCATCTGAGAATTACAGTCGACGGACAAAGAGTCCAGGACACATTTGTCGCGCCGTGAGGCTGGTAACCGATGTTGCCGCTGACGTCAGTCACAGTCACCTAGCTGACGGCAGTCACAGGCAACGTGACTCTCCGAAGATACCAGTCTCCATCTAGCATGCCTTATCATTTCTTCAAAAGCGCGATGGGAAACTGTACGGTATTGCGATACCGAGGTAGGCAGCAGCCGTGCAACATGGGAACGGAAAATTCGTTGTCTCCTCGCTGCGCATCACTGTCTGCCAGTCGAGCTTTAGCGCCTCTACCTTTTGCTTTGTTATATGTTTCGGCCCACCCAAGGTGAGAGCGAAGATGGCAATAGAATGAAACCGCTGTATCGCGCCAGCAAGCAGTACGATACCTTGACGATTTCTGAGGAAAATACTTCCCATATTACTTAGACATCGGTCTGCCCGTTGCGCAAGCTTGATTGATTGATTGTAGAGGGTTTTTCCCGAAGCGCGAGACATTTGTCTGGCACATCATGAACGAGAGGTCTTCATTTCGAGTTATAGTAACACCGGTGGTAAAGAGATGTGAGGCCAAGAAAAAGTGGATTGCGGTCATCAAGAGACCCCTGTGTTTGTGGTATCCTAGGTGGCTGCAAGATCCAAATGTGCCATACGTTAATCCGCTTAGGAAGACCTGCAGGCCTCTCTTGAAACTGCCGCGCAACCGAACAGGTGGATCATCTATTCCTGCCCCCTATTCAAGGAAAAGCAAGGACATTCATGCACGATACCAGTGGCCAGTCTCTTATGGCAGCGGAATGTCTGGGAACATCGAACACACTACTGACGAAAACCAGGCCCCGCTACCGGAGGTTGTTGCAGGAGATGAGAAACGGCCCCAGAAGCGCACGTCTGCTTGCTATTGCGAGTGCAAAAAAATAATCGCTGCTCTGGAAGCACCAAGCAGGAAGTGGTGGTGCTGGCCGTGCATCTGCTCTAGGTTCGTGCTGACCTTACTAGTGCTACGGCCGAGGTGAACAGCAAAGGCCCAACTAAAAGCACAAAACATGCAGCCCAACACGTTTTGCAATGATCGCCAGGTACTGTCCAGCGCTGCCTGGAGAAATTAAAAAGGAGTACACGCCGTTTTGAGGGGAAGAATTTCGACGGCGGGGTGAAAATGTGCAGTTTTGTACAGTACTGCCACACCATGACAGCTTTGTGGACTTGCCGAGGTGTCTGGACGCCGGCCAAAACCACGAAATTATAATGCGTTGTCACAGCACCAGTGGCCGACATCTCCAATTTATAGGGGCCGGCTATAAAACGTTAGTGGACAGAACGAACTATTTAGGGTCTTCGTATTAATTTGCGTTGACGTAGTTCTTACGCGCCTTGGACTTTTGCTTTCTGTGCAAATTAGCAAACTATAGAAGATACTTTGGGTTAATTTTTTTACTTTTTGCTGACACAGCTGACCCTCCGGATATCGCGATGAACCATTGACAAGGCAACGCCTCTGGAATTACTCGAAAGGTATGAATACACACGTGCGTTGCTCGATACAATGACAAAAAGGCGCAAACTCGTATCGTCACTTGTCACACAATACGGCCTTTATTCCCTTTACAAGTCAATACAAATATTCAATGGACTGACTAAGGGGTCTCTCGATCGTCTTGTTACGTTTATTTTGGTGTTCTTCCCACTATGTACACCCGGCGTCAAAATAAGCCGGGGCATGCGAGCGCGTGGCAAAATGCATGGGCGCGACATCTGACGTTGCACTTCTGGTGGTGTCGAGACATCGATGTGAGCGTGCGCGTCCAACGACGCTCACTAGCCTGTCTTTTCCTTCGCTTCAAACGGCAGCGGCGCTTACATTCAGAGCTTGGCGCCAGGAGTCACTCTCTTGGCTCAACACGTCTTGCTCGTACACGCTTCAGCGGCCAAAAGAGAGGGTGGAGATGCGTTGCTCGCTCTGCCCTGCTGTGACAGATAACTAATCTTGCCGATCTCGCGGTGACAAAATTGTGTCCCACATATGCTCTCCCACCTCGGTATTTGTAACAGCGGCGCTGTTCTTGGGCTGAGCTTGACTACAGCCTGTCCTTGTATCGTTTTACGCTCCCTCCGGAGTTCCCAGCAATGCGCTTGTGTTTACAGGTAAAGCCGACTTTATGAAAATCGGAGGGAAGCTTGGTGTTTGTAAGCTGGCCTTCTCACACTACTTGTTACGCAGCGAAGCATGGAAATCTACGGAGGGAGTATGATTTAAAAAAAAACGGCTTTAGCTCATGTGTTATTAAATGTATCCAAAAACCAGTTTTACAAAAATTTGCTGATAAAACGACTATACCGCTATGCCGAGTTTCGTTTACTTGTCGTAGTTTAGCGAAGTTGTAAACGATGGAGAATTAGTTTGTTGTCATTATAACGCAATCTACGGAGAGAGATTGCCATGTATTGGAGAAAACGGTTGTAACTGCAGCTGCTCGTTGGTTCAGTAAATATCAATCACAACCGGTGGAACGAGTTTTAATATTTTTTCGTAAAACATGCAATTGGTTGGTAACTAAGAATGAGCACATTAAAACAGAATACGAACTGTAGGGAGGAATAATTTTTTTGATGAAGGTGTGATGAGGCTTCACCTTGCACACGATCTGAAACAATTAAAGAAGGGGAAACGGGAGAAGAGATCAGCGTGGTCATGGGTTTGACAAAAAATTAACAAAATGAAAGCCGGTATTCTACACCAGCTAAAAATCAAAGCACCGCTCAAGGCCAGCAATGAAAAAGCATTTGTGAAGTATGCTGCTGTGCTCCTTCCCATTACCCAACTTCAGTAGTGGTTGAAATGGCCGCCTGCGGAAGTGATGTCGCTCATCCGTCTTGGCATTGACTAGTAAAGCGAAACAACAAGCTCGTGGTTTGCGCGAAGGCTTTCCCATTCTTCCCGAATCGCGGTCCAGAGCGCGTCCGCTGTGCCCCCTGACAAGTCGCGTTTGGACAGGCGCGACTTCACGAGCCCCCACACATTCTCGATGGGATTCGCATTCGCACCGTTCGGAGGCCACTGCAGAGTGCGTGCGCCCAGATCCTCCAGCAGGTCGGTCACCCGACGTGCCATGTGCGCGGGGTTTTTGTCCTGCTGGAAAATAAAGCAGTCGTCGGGGAAACGCCCATCGAGCACGTAGAGAATCATAGTGTCTTGCAGTAGCGAACTGTAGCAGGACGCCGTGAAGCTCCCCTCAATGCGGAAAAGAGGCCCTAGCCCGTCCCGGCTGATGGCTTCCCACACAGAGACTGCGCAGCGGCCTCTTGAAAGGACACTATGTATATAGTCCCGGTTTTACCTGCAAATTTAGAAGACACTGCATTTACAGCTAAAAAACATAAAAAAACAAAAGTAATGAACCATGAATAAAAAATTACGACGCGCGTTGTATATTATTTTATGCAGATAGCCTGAAAAGCATGGATTAGATATGATGCTAACAGTAAATTATCTATTCCAAATGACACTGCACCATGAGTACTTCGATATAGACTGGCATTACCAAAAGGCCTTAACGGAAAGGATTTTTGAAACTCCTTTGGAATAAAGCCACGAGAGCTTTCGCCATTTCCCAACAAGCAAACGATGAGGACATGAGAAAGTGAGAGCAGCGGATACCTCGAATTCAAGGGCCTCCATACCCGCCGCTGCTGATCCTAGCGAGTACAAAAGCTGGATTCGTCAGAAAAAACGACAGTGCCTCATTTTTCTTGGCTCCAGTGCTGGTGCTCCTGTGCAAATTCCAGCCGCTGCTGGCATTGCCGGCCCAGTCAATGCCGGCCCAGTCAAAAAAGGCTTTTTTGCAGCCAGCCAGTTGGAAAGCCCGGCTTCCTTCAAACGCTGGCATATTGTCGACTTGGACACTTCCAAAGACAACTCGTCACGGAATTTCACTCGCAGTGAGAAAAAGGTCTGCGACAACTGCCGCAACAATGAGTTTGTCCTCGATATGTTGTGTGGCCCTTGGTCGGCCAGGCCACTTGGTATCCCCAATCCTTCCTTCGTCGCGAAAGGCACGAATTATTCGGCTCACCGCGGTCTTCGATGGTCCCGTCCGTTGGCATATGACTCGCTGCGGCACCCCTCCAGAAAAGTCTCGTTATTTGCTTCCGATTTTCCACTGGAACACTTGGTTCCATTTTGCTATACTGAGCACCTTTCTTCTGCCCTCTACACTCACGTACATTTTGCGGGGAAACGGAGGCGAATCGTAAGGCCGAGCGCATGATAAGAAATAGCGTCACTGCTACATCTGTGCCGCACATTTGAAAACAACATGCAGATGAAAACAACATGCAGAAAACAACATGAAAACACTATGCAGATAAATGCTCACGTCATCGGGGTGCCTTTGGCGCCAGTCTTTCGTAATTTTTGTTATTTTTTTCTTCAGCGCTTTACTGTGACGCTAGTCTTGATATGTTACCGCGAAAGAATTATCTTGACAGCCGATCGGCTAAAATGCAAACTCTGGTCGTGATATTTCTGAGCAGTATGCTCGAGTCTAGATGGCGTAATAATTATGTCGTGTTTTGCGTGATATATGGGAAGTAACTGCCACGGGGACGCAGAGAACGCCAATGCAACGACCGCAGCAAAAACGCCCGTGTTCGAGATTTTGGCGCGCGTTAAAGATCCCCAGGGGGTCAAAATTAATCCGGAGCCCTCCGCTACAGCGCGCCTCATCGTCTGCGTTGCGTCGGTGCATTAAACCCTACAATGAATAAATCAAATACGACTGCCCCCTGCAACCCCTGCAATCTAACACTATCTCCTCTCCGCATCTAACGCCCGCCATGGTCTCCTTCCCGTTCACCTCTCGTTTACTGAATGAAATGTACGTTTGCTCAGTTAAATTATGTTTTTCCCCGTTCGCAGGTAGCAATGACAATTTGTTTGGCAGCGCGCGACTACTTCTTTTTAATTTTTTTATCTGGGTGCAGCTTAAGCAGATCAAATTTTGTTTTAAATTCTAGCTATTGTCTCCCATTTCCGAAGCGTTATTTAAACGCTTTGATTTTTATTTGCTGTCGTAAAGAAAACACAGCGTGTATACTCACCACAAAAAAAAACTTTGGCACTCTCGTTTTGTTGTGCACCTCTATGAGCCATGGGAGAAGCTGAAGTAGTTTCCAACGGTTTGTGTATTTTTACTTTGCCTTTAAAATTTTTTTCAGCTGTTCTTGGCGGTGTAGTTGAGTTGATTGGCACGCAGGCACTCCGACGTTTTCGCGTATAGATAGGGGGAAAAAAAGGATACAGTATTTAAAACTAACATTGCAGTCCCTGTGCAATATATCCTTTGTCAGAGCAGCGCAGAGTGAGCAACGCATCTTCACCCTGACCCTCAGCCTCTGAAGCGTGCGCGATCAAGACGAGTTGACTAAAGAGAGTGACCCCTGGCGCCAAGCGCTGAATGTGACCAGCATTGCCGTTTGAAGCGAAGGAAAAGACAGGCTAGCGAGCGTGGTTGGACACGCACGCGCACATCGGTGTCTCGACACCAGAAGTGCAACGTCAGATGTCGCGGCGATGCATTTTGCCACGCGCTCGCATGCCCCGGCTTATTTTGACGCCGGGTGTACCTCAGACAAAGAATGCGCATAAAGAAGTGGTTTTAAAGCGAAGCTTTAATGTCCTCACTGATGCCGCTGTACGGCAATATGCCTTGCAGGAAAGCCAACTTTTTCTGACGATGAGGATGAATGATCGTTGGTGAAGTGAAAGAAGAAAAAACGCACCCTTCGGCCGCAATGGAACATGGGTCCCGCACGTTATGAAGCCGACGTCTATTCAATTGCTCCATTTCGACATGGTCGAAGCGAAGGCCAAGCAGCAGGTACAGATTCGCGCCGTACACTCCAAAACCAAACGCTAGGCCTACGGAGTGCACACTCGAGAGTTGCTGTGAGTATTCTAAAAAACTGGTGCGCACCTCCACAGCAGCACACACTCGCAGTGTGGGATTGGCCAACCAAAAAATTCATTACAAGAAAGCTTCGCGTTCAACCATCATCGTCTTTACACGGAGGGGAGCATGATTTTTTGTAGCACGAATTTGAAATAAAAGACTACCATGACGGACTAGGGGCGTGAGAATTGACAACCTTGCTGAACACATTGGTGGAGCTACCCATCGCAGCTGAGAAAACTCAAGAGACCCAAGACATTGGAGAACTTCAAATAAACATTGAAAACGGTACAATGTAAAAAGTTTTTTTCATATACAGTCGCCCACTATTTATTCGGACGCCGAAAATTCGGACACGCTTGTTTATTCGGACACCTTTGCGGTACAGCGACTTGACCCATTGAAGTACAAGTATATCCACAGCCGATGGTTCTGGCGCCGCACAGCACGCCGTTCGATGTTTCGGACTGCAGTTTCGGTGCTCTCACGGTGCTGTCCAAAGACCTCTGTCGCCACCTGGAGGAGGCGCGGCACAACAGAAGGAAGTTGTCGGACCAACCGAACTGTATAAGTCGAAGAGTCCTGTACGTGCTTGCGCATTTTGGCCGTTGTCACGGTCAGTCGTTTTCTGTGCTTTGTGTACCATTGTTCTTGTTACTTAGCGTGCTAAGACCGATCTTCTAAAATGGCTTCGAAACCACCTGTGCCAACACGGCCACCTGCGCCATGAGGACTGCGCTGTCAAGAGCTATCCGCCGTTACAAAAAAACGAGGCAACTACCAGACACTCAAGGTGGAGATAAAACCTGCCATTATTGATCAAGTTTAAAGCGGCCGACCGCAATGCGAAGCCCCTCGCGAATTTTCGGTTTCAAAGCAAACCATCTGCGATTACTTAAAGAACAAGGAGAAGATCCTGAAGGCAGCGGAAAAAGTACCTGGAGTAAAGCAGAAGAATCTCCAAGATGGCAGCCATCCAACGCTGGAAGTGGCACTAAACATCTGGCTGCGTGCAGCTTGGCTCGAAAGGTGCCAGTTTCTCGCGATATGCTTACGCAAAAGGCAGAGGCGCTCGCCCTGCGCATGGATATTATGGACGCCTAGTTCAGCGATGGCTGGCTGCGCAACTTTAAGATAAGACACTACCTGGCCTTTAAACGCATGTGTGGCGAGAGCGGTGCTGTCGACATAACCCCTGTGGAAAATTACCGCGCCGACAAGCTGTGTTCTCTGCTGTGCCAGTAGACCCCAAGCAACATATTCAACTGTGATGAGACTCGCTTGTTTCACAAGATGATGGCTTACAAGACGATTGCTTTCTCTGGTGAACCCTGCCACGACGGGAAGCACAGTATGGAGTGGTGGACGGTTGTCGTGGGAGCCAACTTGTCGGGGACGGAGGAGCTTCCACTCGTAGTCATAGGCAAATCAAGACACCCGAGATGTTCTAAAGGACTTAAATCGCTCCCAGTTGCTACGAAGCGAACTCGAAAGCCTTGATTACGCAGGACCTCTTTGAGGAGTACATGCACAAGCTGGACCGTAAGTACGAGCAACAGAAGCGCAAGGTGCTCATATTCGTTGATAACTGTGGATACCACGGGTCTATCAACAACCTTAAAGCGATCACCTTAGAATTTTTGCCGCC